>NC_054473.1:86498523-86804358 GCF_017639515.1 Carcharodon carcharias
TCAAGGAATGTACCCTAACAGTTTGATTGCCATGTTGCAAAATTACTGTTTTTCCATCACTGCTTAGAACCTTACCAGGTCCTTTTCATTCTTTCTGCCTTTCTCTTGTACAATATACCATGTCCCCCTGATCAAAGTTGTTTCTGATGGCCTTATGCGAGGCTGTAAGGCTAGCGGATTTTCTCCAAAACCTCAGCCTTGATAAATGCCAGGCATTCAAATGCTCAAAAAGTCGAACTAATTGTAGTCCCTTCCAAGGCTGGGGGATGATCCCACATTACTGAAGGTAATTTTGGGTTTCTACTATAAACTAATTGAGAGGGACTGTAGTCTCCAATGGTTTGAAGTGAATTCTTTGCATGGAATGCCTATGCCAGGGCAGATGTCAGTTTACAGCTCAGTTGGTCAGGTAAGATTTTGTGAAGCATCTCTTCAATTAGTGCATGATTTCTTTCACAAATCCCATTACTATAGGGATTTTCCGCTGCTGTGCTCATCACAACAATGTTCATATTTTCACAAATACTTTTAAATTCATCACTGGCAAATTCCGGCCCCCCCGCCCCCCTTGTCAGTTAGGAATTTAGCCAGTGCTCCCAGTCCAAATCCTACCTATTTTCCCATGATCTTGTCCACAATTACCTTTTTGTCTTTATATATTACTGTTGTCAGAATGAATCCAGTTGCCATGTCTATGAAGTGCAGGAGAAATAGGTTTAGTCCTTATCCCATACTTTCAAATCCATTGCTACAGCTTCATTAAAGTCTCTTGCTAATGGGAGACTCACTACAGGCCATGATGGCGTCCTCCTATATTTTCTACATATAATCGCATTTCTCACTGATCTCTTCTATAAGTTTGGTATATTGATCATCCATTACAGCTGCATCCTTTTGTAGAATTATTAACCTAAGACAAGATGGATGGGCAAACTACTGATGTATTTTTATAACAATTTGCCTTTTTTCCTTTAAACTCCTACCCCCTGATGTCATCTGCACTTCTTTAACATGGTGATTCGAAATGTTAGGTCTTGTTAAGGGGATACAATATTATCCCAATTGCGTAAACTCCCCAAATCTACAGATTTCCCAAAAACAGTTGCCGTACCATGTTCCATGTTTAATTTCATTTGAGCCTTTCTTAGTCAGTTTACTCAATAGTAAGGGTAGCTCACTGGATACTACATCCGCCCTGACAAAGTAATTTACTCTGGCTATTTTACACGAAATCACCACTCTCTTTAGTGATTTTAGCATGTTGTCATTTCCAAACCTGATGTAAGTAGAACTTTCATATGCCTTAATTTTATTTCAGTCTTTACTATTTAGAGAATCCAGGTAGCACATTGACTAATCCATTCCCATACTGTGGACATGCACTTGCTGTCTAATACAGCACAATTGAATAAGTCTACCACTAGAACACCCATCACCAGACTTCTGGTGCACAATTCTGGGTACAATTCCTTCTGACTGATCAGCATCATCATTTTCCCCTTTCGATCCTTCCTGGTCATGTGTCATTTCAAAACCCCTGTTATTCCATTTCGGACAATTCATTATATAATGATATTGAGTCACATCTGAAGCAACTATTTACCATGCTTATTTCTGGGGTACATTCTCCTGCTATAGTTACCCAATTTTTGTTGTCTGTTATAGCTACAAAAAAGGTCTCTATCCTCATTTCTTTTGTTTGTGTTTCTTCTTTCTTATTGATGTTAGTGCCCCATATCTAAACATGCTCAAAATTCTGCCAGCATCAAATCCTCCATCTTTTGTGTTATCTGTGAATGTTTAATTGGTGCCATGAAAGTGACTGGAAATGAATGTTTCCCCTGATTTTTTTAAGCTTCGGACATCTGTACCAAAAGTGTATCTCTTTGAATATCTAACTCCAGTCAAGACCAGAAGCCTATCCCTGTTCGATCCTTTAGCACAATCCAACAATTTGAGGGCAAGCACTGAATTAGGGATCTCCAAATAGAATTTCTGCAATCTGTTATATAACCTGTGAAATTCCATGACATATTCTTCTATGGAATAACCATCCATCCTTCTAAATTTATCAAAGTCTGAGCATGCCTCATATCCATTAACAGGTCATCTTTCTTATAAACTTTAAGGAAGGTTTGAATAATCTCTTAATGATCAAATGATGAGCCTCTAGTTCTGAAATCACTTTGCACCTGATCCTGCTTCTGGTGGGAAGGAAAAACACCAAAGTTATACTTTGCTTTTTATTTGTTAACAGCTTAACTCATGTCCTAATATCCACCTCCTTCTTCCATTGGCCATAAGCTTCAGCTTCACAGAGCAACAGTGGAAAATCATACCCTGATATTTTACACTTGGTTTCAGCCATTCTTTTCAAAAATTCCAATAACAGTCTTCTGTCTGAAAAGGTATCTTAGTTTCCAGTCGTCATCTTTAGGCCAACCATCCTCTGCTATCAATGCCAACTGGATCCGCACCATTTGGTGAAGTTAAAACTAAGACGCAGTAACTCTTTTTGTTGGAGAGAGTTTATTGATATAGTTCACAGTCAATACTACTCCCCACATCCAGTGTCCCAGCTATCTCCATTTATACTCTTTTGAAATAAACCAATAAAAAACAAATTAGATAATGATTAAATTAACCAAATTAACAGGGGGACAGTTCCTTAAAGTGACCATACCCATTTATAGGTGTAGAAATATCCATCACCTGTTTGGCAATGTAATTGCCATTAAAACTTAACAATGTAATTAATAAGACATTGACACTGGTGACTCGTCTCCATACAGATTCATATTGATCTATAACTACTTCTTGCCTATGCCATTCCAGCCAGTTCTCAATCCAGCTCAATATATTACCAAATAATACCAGAGACTTCAATCTTGTGGAGAAGCCTCTTGTACAGTACCTTATCAAATGCTTTTGGAAACCTAAGTAGACAATTTCTACTGAGCGATCTTCATCCACCATCTCAGAACCTCTTCAAAATATACCATTAGATTTGGCATATGACCTTTTTATGAGCCCAAGTTGCGTGTCCCTAATATGCCCCTCCCTATCCAAACAATCATATATTGCATCCCTGATGATTCACTCAAGCATCTTCCCTTTCACTGATATCAAACTGATAGGCCTAGAGTTACCTGGGTCCATTTTCTCTATTTTAAGGATGTGGAACTACATTGTCCTTCTTTCATTCTATGGGAACCACCCCAGTGAGCTATTTAAATTAAGAGCCAGGGTCTTTCACAGCATGCATTCTATTCCACAGCGGACCCTCGGGTGGATATCATCCACATCAGTTTGGATGCTCATTGGGTTCAATTTAGGGTCAGTTTAATTCGGAGTGTCTGGGCTAGGAAAGGAGAAAGAATCAGACAGGATTCAATCACTACCCAGTGAAACTATGTGAATGTTGGATGAAAATAGCATTGGCTCTACGTTTAAATAATCTTTTCTGATCACTTGCACATAAAGAACAGGCGATTGGTGTGATATTCATGGATTACAGCACTCGCCATATTGTATCCAAACATCAGGCAGCAAGACAGCATCTTAAGGAGAGAGGGGGAGAACATTTTTGAAAGATCTTCTTGCTCTTGTCAGAGAATTTTAAAAAAAACAGTTACTTTCACTTGTTCTACTACACAGAAGTGAACTCAATCAGACTTGTGCTCCAAGGGGCAATACTAATTAGCAATCTGGTAAAGCCCCTGGAAAGCTTTGAATTTCAAATATCACTTCTGTGCCCTCACTGAATCACTCTAGGGAATTTTTTTAAAGTTCTTCAAAGCAATTGTGAAAAGGTTCATCTCATCTGCAAAGGGTGATTTGTCCCTTTAGCACTAAACTAAAAACACACAGACTAATATTCTAAAGCAGCAAAATTCTGTCAGATGTGATTAATCTTTCTATGATTACTTTCTTTGCAACACTGGACAGCAAATCCTCTGTGTCTAAGGAGTAGCTGCAATCAAAGAAAGTTTACAGTTACTTTCCTTTACTAGTCAAGGCATTCAGTATGAGGGAGGTTACCAACTAGAACTGTGAAAAGCACTAATCAGACCATAACTAGAGTACTGCGTACAGTTCTGGTCACTGTATTACTGGAATTATGCAATCGCAATAGAGAGACTACAGGGGAGATTTAGAAGACATTGCCATTACTGGAGAATTTTAGCTGTGAGGAAAGATTGGAAAGGCTGGGATTGTTGTCTTTGGAATAGAGAAAAACTGAGGGGAGAGTTATTGGAGGTGTACAATGTTGTTGACTTGAATAATGGTGTGACTCATGGAGTAGTGAAGGAACCTTGTTGTATGATTTGAGCACTGTAATCTTGCAATACACTCCATGTGTGGTTTTCCTATCTTCTCATAGGTGGTCTGATATTGAGACAAGGCCAATTGTAAATAACAAACCATCTTATTTTATATGTAAACAAACAGAATACAGTGAACTTCAACACTCTTTGTAACACAGAAAATAATAAAGCATGCTGCAACATTAATGTTAGTGGGCTTCATTCATATTTCAGACCAGCAAAGCCTTGAAGCTTGTTTACTCTAACCTTGGGATGAGAATTTTCTCCCTCAGTTCCTGACGTTCTGTACAAATTTCTAAAGGTTCTCAGTGCCCACTTTGAAAAAAAAACAGAAGACCTGCCCGCCTTTCCTTCCTGTAACCTTTGTGCCTGAGATTTGGCCAGTCATACTTCCAGTCAAACCTACTCTCCTCTTTGGTGTGTGCTCCTGGCACCCTCCTTCTGATCCCAAATGAATGGGACTATTCCAGACATGGTAGGTGAGGTGCACCACCTTCAAAAAAGAAAGAAAGGCTTGTATATAGCACAGTCATGACCTCAGGATGCTCCAAAGCGCTTTACAGCCAGTTAAATATTTTTGAAGAATAGCCACTGTTGTAATGTAGAAAGACAATGTTAGCACCTTAATATAAATTAATCCAGAAAGCCTCCTAGATAAGATAGTTAATACTCTCACAATGGGACTACCCATAATTGCCCACTCTATCCATGAGCCTGTTCAATCTTTTGCACCAGGCTACATTTACTACCAGTGCTAACTTCTGAAGGAGGCCAAAGGAACCTTTGTCTAATTTCAGGAAAACTCTAATTCCTCCTTGACTGCCTAAGGAGCGAATCAAGCTCCTGTTACCCACTGGTTACCCATTGATGCATCACTGTATTTATTTAGGTCTCAAAGACCCACATGATATGCAACACTGGAAAATGCAGATTCTATTGATCTGACAGATTTAATTTACTTCACTGGCTGGTCTCATAGGCAACAGACATTTGACCCTACCTAGGTAGCCCTGTTCATTAAAAATGTTACCATCTTTTTCTTGAAGTTTATAATTTCACCTCGGATAGCGCACATATCCAGCAGCACTGATGACATGTGGAGCAGTAGGCAGTGTGTGTGTTTTTAAAAATGTATTGATTCACAGGATGTGTGTATTTCTGGCTAGGCCAGCATTTATTGCCCATAGCTAATTTCCCTCAAGAAGGTGGGGGTGAGCAGCCTTCTTAATGATCCACAGACTGGGGTATTGACTGTAGAAGTGATCCACAGGCTGAGGTATTGACTGTAGTAATGATCCACAGACTGAGCTATTGACTGTAGTAATGATCCACAGACTGGGGCATTGACTGTAGAAGCGATCCACAGTCTGGGGTATTGACTGTAGTAATGATTTACAGACTGGGGTATTGACTGTAAAAGCGATCCACAGACTGGGGTATTGACTGTAGCAATGATCCACAGACCGGTGTATTGACTGTAGTAATGATCCACAGACTGGAGTATTGACTGTAGTAATGACCTACAGACTGTGGTATTGACTGTAGAAGTGATCCACAGACTGGGGTATTGACTGTAGTAATGATCCACAGACTGATGTATTGACTGCAGTAATGAAATACAGACTGGGGTATTGACTGTTGAAGTGACCCACAAACTTGGGTTTTGACTGTAGTAAAGATCCACAGACTGGTGTATGGACTGTAGAAGTGATCCACAGATTGGTGTATTGACTGTCGAAGTAATCCGAAGACTGTTGTATTGACTGTCAGTGATCCAAAGACAGGAGTATTGACTATAGTAATGATCCACAGACTGGATATTGGCTTTGGAAGTGATCCATGGACTGGGTTATTGACTGTAGTGATGATCCACAGACAAACTGGGATTTTGGCTGTAGAAATGATCAGTTGAATGAATTATTTGTTGTAGTCCATGTTCAAGAAAAAATACTGCAGATTCTAAGCAAAGTGAGCTGATATGTGTTTGGTGAATGGGGAGTTCGGGGAAAGGGGAGAGGAGATGCTTCCTTTTTGTTCGACTTTTTTCTTTCTTCAGTGCAGTGGAAGGAGCTGGTTGGTGAGTAACTGGTATGTTATTCTACTTATTCTAATTGTAGTAAATGGTTTTTAATATTACAGGATGGCAGGTCAGCTCGGTCAAGTAGAATGTACATCCTGCAGTATGTGGGAAGTCATGAAAGCACCATGTGTCCCAGACAAACACATCTGCAGGAGCTGTCACCAGCTGCAAAAGTTTGGGCTTTGGGTTTTGGAACTCGGATGGCGCCTGGAGTTACTGTTGTGCGTCCAAGAGGCAGAGAAATATGTGGGTATTGGATTTGGGGAGGTGGTCACACTGCAGGTTAGGAATGTGCAGGCAGTGAGGAAATGGGTGCCTGCCAGACAGTCTAAGAGAACCAGGCCGATAGTGTAGGAGCCCCCTGAGTCTATCTTGTTTGCTAATCGGTTTTCCAGTTTGTATAAAGGTGAGGGCGATGACTCCTCAGGGGAGTGCAGCCAGAGCTAAGTCCTGGCACCATGGGTGGCTAGCTGCACAGGAGGGGAGGAAGAAGAGTGGAATAGCCATTGTGATAGGGGATTTAATAACCAGGGAATTAGACAGGTGTTTCTGCGGCTGTAAATGTGACTACAGGATGGTGTGTTGCCTCTCTGGTGCCAGGGTCAAGGATGTCATGGAGAGCCTGCAGGACATGCTTCTGGGGGAGAGGAAACAGCCAGAGGTTGTTGTCCATATTGGTACCAATGACATAAGTAGGAAGAGGGATGAGGTCCTGAAAGGCAGATTTTAGGGAGTTAAGAAAGAAATTAAAAAGCAGGACCTCAAAAGCAGCAATCTCAGGATTACCCTCAGTGCCATGTGATAGTGAGCATAGCAAAAGGAGGATTTAATGATTGAACACGTGGCTGGAGAACTGGTGTAGGAGGGAGGGCATCAGATTTCTGAGACAGTGGGACCTATACAAGGTGGATGGGTTACACCTTAACAAGACCAGGGCTAATATCCTCGCAGGGTGATTTGCTAGTGCTATTGAGGAGGGTTTAAACTGGCTTGTCAGGGATGGGAACCTGTGTGGTAGCTCAAATTGGAAGGCAGTAAAGCTGGTAGCAAGAAAAATAGCAAATGAAATTAGAAGGCAGGCAAAATGAAGACATGCAACAACTAGGCTTAGAATATGGAATAATGTTAAAAAGACAAAGTTAAGGGCACTCTACCTGAATGCATACAGCAGGTGCAACAAGGTAGATGATTTAAAGACACAAATAGAGGTAAATGGGTATGATCTAATTACCATTACGGGAACGTGACTGAAGGATGACCAAGACTGGGAACTGAATATTCAAGGACATTCAACATTTAGGAAGGACAGGCAAAAAGGAAAAGGAGGCGGTTTTGTACTGATAATAAGGGATGGGATCAGTACATTAGTAAGGGAGGATCTCAGATCAGAAGAACAAAGTGTGGAATCTGTTTGGGTGGAGCTAAGAAACAGCAAAGGCAGCAAACATTGGCGGGAGTTGTTTATAGGCCAACAACAGTAGTGGTAGCATGGGGCATGTTATTAATCAGGAGGTTGGAGAAGCATGTAGCATGGGTAATACAGGAATTATGGGTGACTTCAAGCTGCACATAGACTAGGTAAAAATGAGCACTAATGATGTGGAGGATGAGTTTCTGAAGTGTGTTTTGGATGGTTACTAAAGCAGTATGTTGAGGAACTGACGAGAGAGCAGGCTATTTTAGATTTAACATTATGTAAGGAGAAATGACTAATAATTTTGTAAAGAACCTTTAGGGATGAGTGACCATAATATGATAGAATTTTATGTTATGTTTGAAAGTGAGGTAGTTCAATCTGAAGCCAGGGTGTTAAATTTGAACAAAGGAAATTATGAAGGCATGAAAGGCAAATTGACTGAGGTGGACTGGGAAAATACATTAAAAGGTATGATGGTGCACAGGCAATGGATAGTCTTTAAATAATTATTACTTACTTTACAACAACTATACATTCCTTTAAGACAGAAAAACCCAAAAAGTAAAGTCAGTCAACTGTGGCTAATAAAGGAAGCTGAGGATTGTACAAGATTAAAAGAAAAGGCCTATAAAGTTGCCAGAAATAGCAGTACACCTGAGGATTGGGAGGACTTTAGAATACAGCAAAGGAAGAAACTGACAAAGAAGCTGATAAAGGAAAGGAGAATAGAATAAGAATGTAAACTAGCGAAAAAAAAATACTGTAAAAGCTTTTCTAGGTATGTAAAAAGGAAACATTTGGCTCAGCCAAATTACAGGTAGTCGGGAGAATTTATAATGAGGAATAGAGAAATGGCAGAGAAGCTAAATGATTGCTTTGTGTCTGTCTTTACTGTGGAAGATACAAGAAATCTCCCAGAATTAGAGATTGAAGGGACTAGGGAGAATGAGGAATTAAAGGAAATTAGTATTAGTAAAAAGGTTATATTGGATAAATTAATGTGTATGAAGGTTGGTAAATCCCCTGGACCTCATATTCTACATCCCAGAGTGTTAAAAGAAGTAGCTATGGAGATAGTGTATGCATGGGTGATTATCTTCCAAAATTCTATAGATTCTGGAATGGTTCCTGCAGATTGAAAGGTAGAAAATGTCACCCCACTATTTAAGAAGGGAGAGAGCGAGAAAACAGGGGAACTGCAGACCTGTTAACCTTAGCTTTACAACAGTAGTAGGGATAATGCTGGAAACTGCTATAAAGGATGTGACAAATGGACACATAGATAATAATGACCTGGTTAGGCATAGTCAACAAGAATTTATGAATTGGAAATCATGTTTGACAAGCCTGTTGGAGTTCTTTGAGGATGTTACTAACAGAATTGATAAAGGGGAATCAGTGGACATAGTATACTTGGATTTTCAGAAGGCTTTCAATAAAGTCCCCCCTCACCACAGGAGGTTAATTAGCAAAATTAAAGCACATGGATAGAAAGTAATATACTGGGATGGATTAAGGATTGGTTGACAGGCAGAAAACAGAGAGTAGGCATAAATAGATCATTCTCGTGTTGGCAGGCCATGACGAGTGGAGTACCGCAAGGATCAGTACTTGGGCCCCAGCTGTTCATAATATATATCAGTGATTTGGATGTGGGGACCATATGTAATATTTCTAAGTTCGCGGATGACACAAAGAGGTGGGAGCATCTGTTGTGAGGCAGTTGCAAACTGGGTTCAAGAGGATTTGGACAGATAGACAGAGTGGGCAAGAACATGGTAGATGGAATATAATGTGGAAAAATGTGAGGTTATCCACTTTGGTAGGAGGAAAAGATATGCAGGGTATTTCTTAAACGCAGAGAGATTAGAAAGTGAAGATGTACAGAGGGACCTCAGTGTCCTTGTCAAAAAGTCACTGAAAGCTAACATGCAGATGCAGAAAGCAATTAGGAAGGCTAATGGTATGTTAGCCTTTATCACAAGACGATTTGAGTACAGGAGTAGCGAAGCCTTGCTTCAATTGCATAGAACCTTGGTTAGATCGCACCTGGAGTACTGTGTGCAGTTTTGGTCCGCTTACCTTCAGAAGGATATTATTGGCATAGAGGGAGTGCAACGTCAGTTCACCAGACTTGTTCTCATGATGGCAGGACTGTCTTATGAGGAGAGGTTGGGGAAACTGGGCCCAAGTTTCGAAGAAAGAGAGGTGATCTCATTGAAACCTACAAAATACTTAAAGGGATAGACAGGGGAGGTGTTTCCCCTCGTTGGGGAGTCTAGAACCAGGGGACACAATTTCAAAATAAGGGGAAAGCCACTTAGGACCAAGACGAGGAGAAATATTTTTATTCAGACGGTTGTGAATCTTTGTAATTTTCTACTCCAGAGGACAGTCATTGACTATGCTTAAAATAGAGATTGACAGATTTTTAAATACCAATGACATAGAGGGACTTGGTGATAGTGTGGGCAAAAGGGCCTTGAAGTGGATGATCAGCCATGTTCGTATTGAATGGCAGAACAGGCTCTTGGGCTGAATGGACTACTCCTGCTCCTAGGTTCCTACCAGAGTGGCACTGGGACAGGGCATCCCAAGGGATGGTGATGCTGGAGTCTGGGACATTTTCTGCAATTTACGATTGTAAAGATCAAATTCTTTTGTATACACATTGTTCACTGGTTAATTCTGTCACTATGTCAGACTGTTGTTTGACTAGTCTGTGGGGAAGCTTTTCTAACTTTGTCGCAGAGCCGCAGGGGTTAGTGTGGAGAACTCTGCAGGACTGGGCTGGTTGTTCCTTTCTCATGTCAGATGCCTCAATCAATGCCTGATGGACCTTCTAGTTTTATTCTTATTGGGCCTTTACTCAATGGTTTGAAACAACTGAGCAGATTGCTAGGTCATTTCAGAAGACAGTTCAGAATCAACCACATTGCTGTGGCTCTGGAGCCACATATAGGCCAGACTGGGTCAGGACAGCAGATTTTGTTGCCTGAAGGACATAAGCATTGTTTGTAGATGATAGTAGTGGCTTTAATATTGATAACCAGATTGGAGTATTGACTGTGTAAATTAAATATAGATTGTTGTATTGCCTGTAGTAAGCAACAGATTGGAGTACTGCTTCAGTGATCAGCAGACCAGAGTATTGGGTGTAGTAATGATCAGCGCGCTGGAGTATTTGCTCTAGTAATGATTGTGGGCTGGAGTATTGGGTCTACTATTGATTGGTGGGCTGGAATATTGGGTCTGGTAATGATCGGAGAGCTGGAATTATGGATCTAGTAATGATCAGTGGGCTGGATTATTGGGTCTCGTAATGATCGGCAGGCTGGAGTTATGGGTCTAGTCATGATCAGCGGGCTGGATTATTGGGTCTAGTAATGATCGGCAGGCTGGAGTATTGGCTCTAGTAATGATCAGCGGGCTGGAGTATTGAGTCTAGTAATGATGAGCAGACAGAAGTATTGAGTCTAGTAATGATGAGCAGACAGGAGTATTGGCTGTAGTAATGATCATCAGACTGGCATATTAGCTGTAGTAATGATCAGCAGACTCGAGTACCTTCTGTAGTTTATGATCAGCATATTGGATTGTTGACTGGAGTAATAAACAGCAGACAAATGTATGTTGTAGTAATCATCAGATGTCTGGAGTATTTGTCATAATTTATCGTCAGCAGACTGGCGTATTGATCCACAGGCATGTTGGCTGCAGTAATTATGCAGCCTAGTGTATTTGGCTGTAGTTTATAATCAGCAAACTAGAGTATTGAGTCTAGTAATGATCAGCAGCAAGAGTACTTGCAGCAGTTAATTATCAGCAGATTGGATTATTTGTTGTGGTTCATGATCAGAGTGGCAGGGGCTTGGCCTAAATAGCCAAGTGGTTATGGTACTGGGTTTGTAACCCTAAGATCAAGAGTTCAAATCTCACAATGGCAAACTATGAAACAATGTAACTTCATCTGAAAAAAACAGATGGAAACATGTTTGTAACTCAAAAAGAGTTACATCAACTTCACTACTTGCTTGGCCTAAATAGCCAAGTGGTTATGGTACTGGGTTTGTAACCCCAAGATCAAGAGTTCAAATCTCACAATGGCAAACTATGAAACAATGTAACTTCATCTGAAACAGATGGAAACAGGTTTACTCAAAAAAAAAGAGTATCAAGAGTTCAAATCAAGAGTTCAAATCTCACAATGGCAAACTATGAAACAATGTAACTTCATCTGAAACAGATGGAAACAGGTTTACTCAAAAGAGTATCAAGAGTTCAAATCCCACAATGGCAAACTATGAATCAAGAGTTCAAATCTCACAATGGCAAAACTATCAAGAGTTCAAATCTCACAATGGCAAACTATGAAACAATGTAACTTCATCTGAAACAGATGGAAATGCGTTTGTACTCGAAAGAGTTATCAGAGTGGCAGTGGGACAGGACGTCCTCGGGGATGGTGATGGAGCAGTCTAGGATGTTGTCTGCAAGGCATGATTCCTTTGTACAGATCAGATTCCTTTGTATACACATTGTTGACTTTGTTAATTCTGAGGGTTTGACTATGTTAGACTGTTGTTGACTTTCAGGAGACAGTTCAGAATCAACCACATTGCTGTGGGTCTGGAGTCGCATATAGGCCAGACTGGGTCCGGACAGCAGGTTTTGTTCCCTAAAGGACATTAGCATTGTTTGTAGGTGATAGTAGTGGCTTTAATATTGATAACCAGATTGGAGTATTAACTGTGTAAATTAAATATAGATTGTTGTATTGCCTGTAGTAAGCAGCAGGTTGAAGTACTGGCTATAATGATCAACTGATCTGAGTATTAACGCTCAGACTGGAGTATTGGCTGTAGTGATGATGAGTAGACTGGAGCATCGGCTGCAGTGGTGATCCGAATGGAATATTGGCTGTGGTGGTGATCTGAGTGGAGTATTGGCTGTAGTAAAGATCAGCAGATTGGTGTATTGGCTGTGGTAAAGATCAGCAGATTGGTGTATTTGTCGGAGATTAATCACACCGAGGCATCATTGTGTATGTAGAAACTCCATTTATTACTTGTGCACAAGGGACAGCAATACAACAATATTGTACGGTTTCAAAGCAGAATACACAAACACTTGCTTAAAAGCATTTTACAACCAATCAGTAAACCTTGCACATCTCAATCCACTTATTTGCATACGTTAACTGACCAATCCATGTTTTAGTTAATTTCCACTCCTACACAACAGGTGCAGTGCCTACGCACTTGGTTATTACAACTTTGATTACATTTGGCCCAAGAGAGAGACATATGGAATGTCTCAGGACTCATCTTACTATAGTAGTCAGACAAGATGCTATTGTTCTTCGAGGTTGCAGTATTTTTCTCTTAGGCCTAAGCATTTAATTCAATTTCTCCATTAACCCTTTCAGTACTAAATAGGTTCCCTATTTGTCTAGGCCACCACACTTCCCCCCTTTTGTCCTAAAAGGACAATCCACCACCCTTAGCCAAGTTCTATGTATCCTAGTCGCTGGGTTTCATCCTCAGAGAGGTCTTGATCCCTGAGGAGAGGGAGGGAATAGATAGCTGGCTTGAATCAGCAAGGTAGGCACAGGAACCCAATGGCAGCTCGCCCACCCAAGTGCTACCCTTGGTATAATTTCTCCTGACGCATAGCCAGGCCTCCCCCTTAACAACCACAAAGGTGGGCTCCCATCTCCAAATGGGCGTTTGCTGAATGAGGGCCCCTGTATTACCTAGGGACCATGCTGCATCTGAGGGGAAAGCCAGAAATGCATCTTAGAGGAGGAGGGGCTAACAGGAAAATGAGTACAAATCCAACATTTAGTCAGATTAACTTGCAAGGCTATGGCCTATATTCGTTGAACTGCAGCATTGGTAGTCCATGCCCCCACAAGGACCACGCAGGACAGGATCCAAATCAGAGTCAGCATTCTGACGGCTCAGTTAAAGTTCTTGCACAAGCACTTCTGTCTGAAGTCAGTGTCCGCTTGACGTGCGATGCGTGGATCCACAAGGGACGTCCTTCAACCTTCACGGCTGTATGGGTGGTGAGCAGGACTAGGAAAGACCCCTCCCATCGAGGTTCCAAACAGTTCTTTCTGCTGAAGGTCTTTACCAGGACTAGGTCCCCGGGCTGGTATTGATGGCAATCTTCAACGGTGGGCTTTTTTTGAGTTTCTACTACCTGTATATGCAAGCTCTTGAGAGAATTAGTGAGCGCTATACAGTATGCAATCATTCCCTCATCCATAGCGTGGATGTCCATTTCTCTAGCAGACAAAGGTGGGGCCACTGAAAGGCACATAGGACGTCCTATTACAACTTCATAAGGAGAGAGGGAGGTGGTACCGTTAGGGTGAGAGCGCATAGTCATGAGCGCCAAGGGTAGAGCTTCAGGCCATTTCAAACTGGTTTCTTCACATAATTTAACTAGTTTGTTTTTCCAGAATACCGCCCCAGTAGATTGGGAGTGGTATGGGCAGGAAAGGTGATGGTTGCATTGTAAGGCCTTCAACAGTTCCTTTATCACCTTAGCAGTAAGATGAGGTCTATTGTCACTTGATAAAATCTCTGGTATCCCAAATCTGGGTATGTATTCATGCAACAACAATTTTACAACAATAACAGCATCATTGCGTCGGGTGGGATACACCTCCACCCATCGCGAGATTAAACATACTATAACTAAAACATAATTATATCCCATACATTTAGGCATTTGTATAAAGTCCATTTGTAGGTGTATAAATGGGCCCCATGGCTGGGGTCCCATTCCAGCAGTCACTGTGGGTGTCTTAAACAAAAACAGAATTACCTGGAAAAACTCAGCAGGTCTGGCAGCATCGGCGGAGAAGAAAAGAGTTGACGTTTCGAGTCCTCATGACCCTTCGACAGAACTTGAGTTCAAATCCAAGAAAGAGTTGAAATATAAGCTGGTTTAAGGTGTGTGGGGGGGGCGGAGAGAGAGAGAGAGAAGTGGAGGGGGGGGTGTGGTTGTAGGGACAAACAAGCAGTGATAGAAGCAGATCATCAAAAGATGTCAACAACAATAGAACAAAAGAACACATAGGTGTTAAAGTTGGTGATATTATCTAAACGAATGTGCTAATTAAGAATGGATAGTAGGGCACTCAAGGTATAGCTCTAGTGGGGGTGGGGAGAGCATAAAAGATTTTTAAGATATTTGAAAATAATGGAAATAGGTGGGAAAAGAAAAATCTATATAATTTATTGGAAAAAAAAGGAAGGGGGAAACAGAAAGGGGGTGGGGATGGGGGAGGGAGCTCACGACCTAAAGTTGTTGAATTCAGTATTCAGTCCGGAAGGCTGTAAAGTGCCTAGTCGGAAGATGAGGTGTTGTTCCTCCAGTTTGCGTTGGGCTTCACTGGAACAATGCAGCAAGCCAAGGACAGACATGTGGGCAAGAGAGCAGGGTGGAGTGTTAAAATGGCAAGCGACAGGGAGGTTTGGGTCATTCTTGCGGACAGACCGCAGGTGTTCTGCAAAGCGGTCGCCCAGTTTACGTTTAGTCTCTCCAATCTAGAGGAGACCACATTGGGAGCAACGAATGCAGTAGACTAAGTTGGGGGAAATGCAAGTGAAATGCTGCTTCACTTGAAAGGAGTGTTTGGGCCCTTGGACGGTGAGGAGAGAGGAAGTGAAGGGGTAGGTGTTGCATCTTTTGCGTGGGCTTGGGGTGGTGCCTTCGGAGGGGGTTGAGGAGTAGGGGGTGATGGCAGAGTGGACCAGGGTGTCCGGGAGGGAGCGATCCCTACGGAATGCCGATGGGGGTGAAGGGAAGATGTGTTTGGTGGTGGCATTACGCTGGAGTTGGCGGAAATGGCGGAGGATGATCCTTTGAATGCGGAGGCTGGTGGGGTGATAAGTGAGGACAAGGGGGACCCTATCATGTTTCTGGGAGGGAGGAGAAGGCATGAGGGCGGATGCGCGGGAGATGGGCCGGACACGGTTGAGGGCCCTGTCAACGACCGTGGGTGGAAAACCTCGGTTAAGGAAGAAGGAGGACATGTCAGAGGAACTGTTTTTGAAGGTGGCATCATCGGAACAGATGCGATGGAGGCGAAGGAACTGAGAGAATGGGATGGAGTCCTTACAGGAAGCGGGGTGTGAGGAGCTGTAGTTGAGATAGCTGTGGGAGTCGGTGGGTTTGTAATGGATATTGGTGGACAGTCTATCACCAGAGATTGAGACAGAGAGGTCAAGGAAGGGAAGGGAAGTGTCAGAGATGGACCACGTGAAAATGATGGAGGGGTGGAGATTGGAAGCAAAATTAATAAATTTTTCCAAGTCCCGACGAGAGCATGAAGCGGCACCGAAGTAATCATCGATGTACCAGAGAAAGAGTTGTGGAAGGGGGCCGGAGTAGGACTGGAACAATGAATGTTCCACATACCCCATAAAGGTACAGCCATAGCTGGGGCCCATGCGGGTACCCATAGCCACACCTTTTATTTGGAGGAAGTGAGAGGAGTTGAAGGAGAAATTGTTCAGCGTGAGAACAAGTTCAGCCAGACGCAGGAGAGTAGTGGTGGATGGGGATTGTTCGGGCCTCTGCTCGAGGAAGAAGCTAAGGGCCCTCAGACCATCCTGGTGGGGGATGGAGATGTAGAGGGATTGGACGTCCATGGTGAAGAGGAAGCGGTTGGGGCCAGGGAACTGGAAATTGTTGATGTGACGTAAGGTGTCAGAGGCATCACGGATGTGGGTGGGAAGGGACTGGACAAGGGGAGAGAGAAGGGAGTCAAGATAACGAGAAATGAGTTCTGTGGAGCAGGAGCAAGCTGAGACGATCGGTCTACCGGGGCAGTTCTGTTTGTGGATTTTGGGTAGGAGATAGAAGCGGGCCGTCCGAGGTTGGGCGACTATCAGGTTGGAAGCTGTGGGAGGAAGATCCCCAGAGGAGATGAGGTCAGTGACAGTCCTGGAAACAATGGCTTGATGTTCAGTGGTGGGGTCATGGTCCTCATCTCCTCTGGGGAGCTTCCTCCCACAGCTTCCAACCTGATAGTCGCCCAACCTCGGACGGCCCGCTTCTATCTCCTACCCAAAATCCACAAACGGAACTGCCCCGGTAGACCGATCGTCTCAGCTTGCTCCTGCCCCACAGAACTCATTTCTCGTTATCTTGACTCCCTTCTCTCTCCCCTTGTCCAGTCCCTTCCCACCTACATCCGTGATTCCTCTGACACCTTACGTCACATCAACAATTTCCAGTTCCCTGGCCCCAACCGCTTCCTCTTCACCATGGATGTCCAATCCCTCTACACCTCCATCCCCCACCAGGATGGTCTGAGGGCCCTTAGCTTCTTCCTCGAACAGAGGCCCGAACAATCCCCATCCACCACTACTCTCCTGCGTCTGGCTGAACTTGTTCTCACGCTGAACAATTTCTCCTTCAACTCCTCTCACTTCCTCCAAATAAAAGGTGTGGTTATGGGTACCCGCATGGGCCCCAGCTATGGCTGTCTCTTTATGGGGTATGTGGAACATTCCTTGTTCCAGTCCTACTCCGGCCCCCTTCCACAACTCTTTCTCCGGTACATCGATGATTACTTCGGTGCCGCTTCATGCTCTCGTCGGGACTTGGAAAAATTTATTAATTTTGCTTCCAATCTCCACCCCTCCATCATTTTCACGTGGTCCATCTCTGACACTTCCCTTCCCTTCCTTGACCTCTCTGTCTCAATCTCTGGTGATAGACTGTCCACCAATATCCATTACAAACCCACCGACTCCCACAGCTACCTCGACAACAGCTCCTCACACCCCGCTTCCTGTAAGGACTCCATCCCATTCTCTCAGTTCCTTCGCCTCCGTTGCATCTGTTCCGATGATGCCACCTTCAAAAACAGTTCCTCTGACATGTCCTCCTTCTTCCTTAACCGAGGTTTTCCACCCACGGTCGTTGACAGGGCCCTCAACCGTGTCCGGCCCATCTCCCGCGCATCCGCCCTCATGCCTTCTCCTCCCTCCCAGAAACATGATAGGGTCCCCCTTGTCCTCACTTATCACCCCACCAGCCTCCGCATTCAAAGGATCATCCTCTGCCATTTCCGCCAACTCCAGCATGATGCCACCACCAAACACATCTTCCCTTCACCCCCCCTATCGGCATTCCATAGGGATCGCTCCCTCCGGGACACCCTGGTCCACTCTGCCATCACCCCCTACTCCTCAACCCCCTCCGAAGGCACCACCCCATGCCCACGCAAAAGATGCAACACCTGCCCCTTCACTTCCTCCCACCTCACCGTCCAAGGGCCCAAACACTCCTTTCAAGTGAAGCAGCATTTCACTTGCATTTCCCCCAACTTAGTCTACTGCATTCGTTGCTCCCAATGTGGTCTCCTCTAGATTGGAGAGACCAAACGTAAACTGGGCGACCGCTTTGCAGAACACCTGCGGTCTGTCCGCAAGAATGACCCAAACCTCCCTGTCGCTTGCCATTTTAACACTCCACCCTGCTCTCTTGCCCACATGTCTGTCCTTGGCTTGCTGCATTGTTCCAGTGAAGCCCAACGCAAACTGGAGGAACAACACCTCATCTTCCGACTAGGCACTTTACAGCCTTCCGGACTGAATATTGAATTCAACAACTTTAGGTCGTGAGCTCCCTCCCCCATCCCCACCCCCTTTCTGTTTCCCCCTTCCTTTTTTTTTCCAATAAATTATATAGATTTTTCTTTTCCCACCTATTTCCATTATTTTTAAATATCTTAAAATCTTTTATGCTCTCTCCACCCCCACTAGAGCTATACCTTGAGTGCCCTACCATCCATTCTTAATTAGCACATTCGTTTAGATAATATCACCAACTTTAACACCTATGTGTTCTTTTGTTCTATTGTTGTTGACATCTTTTGATGATCTGCTTCTATCACTGCTTGTTTGTCCCTACAACCACACCCCCCCCCTCCAGTTCTCTCTCTCTCTCTCTCCGCCCCCCCCACACACCTTAAACCAGCTTATATTTCAACTCTTTCTTGGACTCGAACTCAAGTTCTGTCGAAGGGTCATGAGGACTCAAAACGTCAACTCTTTTCTTCTTCGCCGATGCTGCCAGACCTGCTGAGTTTTTCCAGGTAATTCTGTTTTTATTTTGGATCTCCAGCATCCGCAGTTTTTTTGTTTTTATTACTAATATAATACCTATTAGCATATTACTATTCACTATATATTCAACCTTCATTCTATATATATGTGTGTGTATATATATATATATATATACGTGTCAAACCTCTGAGCTGGCAACCGGTCAAGTCATGATTCTTGTGTTGTGATTCAATAAATGCTCATTAGTTACCCATAAAGGGACTACCCCTTCATTAATCTGTCTTAAATTTTCTCGGGATTGTTCCAGTGCCCCAGATCCATAGGTGCTGCATACATCATTTCTGCTCGCTTCGTCTGAAATATCTTTCCCTATTTCAATTAATTTATTGATAGTCCCCGCATGACTTTCGAGCACGGTAGCCAGGCTTTGGATTAACCAATGATGTCCCTATATTGAATATCGTAGCGGCATCATTTATCAGGCTGCGCTTAACACGGTTCCCTCCCAAGCCTGATCGCATCTCGCCATTGAACTGAACCGCTTCAGTCATCAATTGGCACTTCAGAGCCGTATAGAGTGCTTGGGTATGGGTTGAGCACCACTGGGGCAGGACGACACCAGATACATTCAAGTCTACGGGTACCAGCTCAAAGTGTACATTATCATACAAAACTTCTGATCAACCAGTATCAAACCATTCGCCGGTCCTGGACGCGTAGTCGGACAAGATGGGTCAGTTGGTGTGATTTGAGGGGCTTCAATTATCTCTACTCGGACTGTGAAAGTAGATGTGGAAGGTGGCTGGGTAGTGGCGGACCTCCCATGCCTGATCTGAAGCAAACCCTTACTACAATTTGAAAGCATGTGTTCTCCTACTGTTACCTTTATCATTCCCCGTTGCATGTCGCATTCGGCTCTGTCCAGGCTGTACCAAAGTTCCTCCTGCAGTGCAGGATGAGCAGTGATGATCCCCGACTTTGTTGCCAGTACTGAGACGCCCACAACCCGGATCATAGATCTGTGGAGACATTAACATCGGCTCTCGTTCTCATATCTACAAATGAACATGTATCACCTGCCATAATTACCTCGTATGGTCCATGCCTGTTTGCTCTGGGCTCACCTTGATCATCAACTTATTCCCCACTTGGGGGGTTCCGTTGTTGCTCTTTGGATTTGTCTGTTTCCATATCCTTAATCATCTGTCAGTCTCTAACTTCCTCTCTCAACTCAGGGAATTGCCTATTTAATTCCCTTACATTGTCCTGTATTTTCCCCTTCAATGGCCCTACACCTCCTACTATAATGTCTTCAGGTAGTTGCATGGCCCTTCTTGTTATCAGTTCAATGCGGTGAACCTAGTAGCCCTATTTGGTGGAATTTCTGTTTAATCTCCATAAAAGTACACACTTCTTTACTGACTCTCCCTGTGAAATGAGTTCCCTGATCTGAATCTATCTGGGTAGACACCCCCATTCCTTCCAGTTTACTCTCTCCTGCTGCTGTCTCATGTCAGACCTCAATTCCTTAAACAACTCCACAATGTACCTTCTTATCCTATCTTTCAATGGCTCAGTATCTTCACTTCCAGTGATGGTTCTCTCTGGGAGCCGCTTAACTCTGCCTGTCATGAAGGTGTTAATCCTGTGGTCTTACTTTTTGTAGCTCGCAGGCACATTAATATAATCAGTAATACATCTATTTAGCCTTTTTCCAGCTTTCCCTTTACCTGTATTTATCTTGTAGTAAATTGTTAAGTATTATTTATCCTTGCCCTTCAATTGCCTCAACTACAGACACTGAATAATTTTACCTCCAAGGTTTTTTTTTTCTGACCATGATCATCCTAAAATTCTCTTGAGTTCTGTTTCTCTGTTGTCTTGATTGTTTAAAATGTTTCCTTACTCTAGGTAGTTCCAATGCCTCAGTTGATGGCCAGATTATCAAATTCATTTCCCTGAAAACAGTTTGTATATTATTTCTTCTTTCCCTAACTCATTCTCCTACTTGCCTCATACCATTTTACACATGTAACAGCCACCATCTTATCTTGTTCAGGTTGCCTGGAGAGACTTTAAAATAAATAAAATATTATCATAACAGTTTTAAAAACAGAAATCAGGTATTGACATGTTTTGCTTCCTTATCTTCTTCTCAAACATTTTATTGTCTCAAAAGTAACCCACTAAATTGTGTCTGACCCATTTCTTTTAGAATTATCCCAGATTCATTAACTCGGCCAAAAATTGGATTTCTGCCAATCTTTGTCAAGGTCTTGAGCTTAGCTTCATATTTTGGGAACAGACTTTACAAATACAAAAGCTTGCAGCATTTGAATTAATGCCAATTGTTGTCAAACCTTTTAAAATGAAAATTCCCTTTTGAGAACTTCATCAAGAACCAAACCTCAAATTTTTTTAAACCTTGTAAGAACTGTAATTTACACTATCAAAATTAAAACAACCTCTTTTTTCAGGTGTAATGATTTGTATCCCAGTTATAATTTCTGTATGTTTATCAACACATTCTTTATCTTAGAAAGCATCCTAGTGATTCAAAAGTAACCTGTTAAATTACACTGCACTTTATATCTCAAGATTGTCCCAAATTCAAATTCCAGTGCTTTTTGGAAAGCAGATTTCCTTTAATATTTAATTCATCTCTTAATAAGAAACCCCTTTTGATCCATTGGAACCACCTAGACCTTGTGTTTATGTCTTTTGGTTTTCCTAGAATCCTTCCGAATTTCAAGTAATTTCTTTTTCTCAGAATTTTAGAATACTGACTTGTATGTATTAATCCCAATCAGCTTGGAAGCTGATGATGAGGGTTATTCCCTACTAGTCTGCAAGGGGGTGGTACAAGGGTTGGTTCATCTCAAACAAAGTCAAGCTCTGTTTTATCTTTACACTACATTCAAATTACGATTTTTGCCAGAAATCTCAACTTAAACCTTATACTCAAAACTTTGGAATGTTTTGAATAAACTTTTCCTTTAATCTAATATGGGGCTTTTGACTCTAAAGTGCTCAACTACAGACACAAAGGACAATTCAGGGAAGAACAACTACACACACAAAAGACAATTTAGGGAAGAAAACACATTAAAGCTCATACAAATGCTTCATTGCACACAAACAAACACATAGATAAAGTTATGTATCGATTTTCCTATAATATTGAACTTAACTGTAAACAAGCTTCAAGTAGCAGTGGGGAAATAATGGGATCTTGAAGGCTCCACCTATAGGAACATTCAAACTGACGAAAGCTCACATTTTCTCTGCTACTGCTTGTCAATTGCTCATTAACCCCATAGGGTTACCCTCTCTCTCTCTCTCTCTCTCTCTCTCTCTCTCTTCAGCACAAACAGTTCTTGTAACTTAGATCAATTCATTTTTTTTTAAGTTACAGAAAATTTAGTAGTGGACTATCTACCTTCCTTAAAACATATTATAAGCGCTCAATTCTATCCCGATTAAAAGTTCCATCTGGTGGGAAGCTCTCTCCTTTACCATGAGTCCATTTAACCCAATCAGAAATATATTGGACAATTTCAGGGACCGTAATGGACATACGTATAAGCATTTGGGGTTTCCTTCAAAGGAGGAACCTGGGGTTTTATTGATGCCATATTTCCCATTTTTATTTAATAATATACACAAAAAAAACAAATTACTTACTTTTCACCTCCAGGGGACTCGAACCCTTGGGTATACTACTACTACTTTTTCACCTCCAGGGGACTCGAACCCCTGGGTATACTGCTGCTACTTTTTCACCTCCAGGGGACTCGAACTCCTGAGTATACTGCTACTTTTTCACCTCCAAGGGACTCAAACCCCTGGGTTTACTACTATTACTTTTTCACCTCCAGGGGACTCAAACCTCTGGGTATACTACTACTACTTTTTCACCTCCAGGGAATTCGAACCCCTGGGTATACTACTACTACTTTTTCACCTCCAGGGAACTCGAACCCCTGGGTATACTACTACTACTTTTTCACCTCCAGGGGACTCGAACCCCTGGGTATACTACTACAACTTTTTCACCTCCAGGGGACTTGAACCCCTGGGTATACTACTACTACTTTTTCACTAAATTACTGGCCAAATTAATCTCCCAAATATTTAAATAGATGACTTACCCTGAGAGTCTGCCACAGGCAGGTGAAGACAGATCGCAGGTCAACGAACCCCAGAAGCCCAAATGGGGCTGCTGCGGACTGAGGAGTCCTTGAACCGCGAGGTCCTAACACTGGCGCTCCGTGACTCAATCCCAGGGGTTAGTCATCTCGGTGGAACCTCCAGAAACTGTCGGAGATTAATCACACCGAGGCATCATTTCGTACATAGAAACCCCATTTATTACTTGTGCCCAAGTGAGAGTAATACAACGAGGGCCATTGTACGGTCTCAAAGTAGAATACACAAACACTTGCTTAAAAGCATTTTGCAACCAATCAGTAAATTTTGCACATCTCAATCCACTTATTTGCAAATGTTAACTGACCAATCTATGTTTTAGTTAATTTCCATTCCTACACAACAGGTCCAGTGCCTATGCGCTTGGTTATCACAACTTTGATTACATTCGGCCCGAGAGAGAGACACATGGAATGTCTCAGGGCTCATCTTACTATAGTAGTCAGACAAGATGCTATTGTTCTTCAAGGTTGCAGTATTTTTCCCTTAGGCCTAAGCATTTAATTCAATTTCTCCATTAACCCTTTCAGTACTAAGTGGGTTCCCTATTTGTCTAGGCCACCACATATTGGCTGTAGAAATATTCAAGTGGAGTATTGGCTGTTGTGATCATCAGCAGAGTTACATATTGACTGTAGAAGTGACATGAGTTGGGTATTGTCTGTAATTACCTGACTAAAGCTGTGGTATGCTCAGCAGACTGGAGAATTGGAGGTGGAAAGTAGAGCAGATGATATTGAGGAGTGCATAAACTCTTCTATTCTATTCGGCCGATGAGTTGATTAGCATTTCTTACTTCAAGGTGCAACAAATTTGCACACAATTCTCTCATTTATGCCTTGAATTACTGCCTTTTCATCATATTCTTTTGATGTAATAATTTTACTAAAGCACAATTGGGTCACACTTGATTGTGTGATGTAGAAACTTTTTTCAATCTGAAGAAAATGTAAAAATATATTTGGGTTTGGAAAAAGAATATACATTTTGCACATGATTTGCACTTCATTGCACATTTGACGTTATTAAAAGCAGCTGTTAGGGGTTTTGTAATAAATAGTCACTGTTCACCTTTCTATTGAAAAAGAACTGCGCAGAATGGCAAGGAGATCTGGGTGCCTTTTAGGACCTATTGCACCAGCTCCCAAGATACTCTGCCTCAGGATCGCTGATCCAGAAGCGTTGCCAATAACCTACTGTATGACTGTCTGTTGGACCTTCATTGCCAAATAGGCTGTTGCATTTATCTATGTAAGAGCAACTCCACTTCAAATACATGAGTGCTTTGAAATATAAGGTGCCATACAAATTGAATTCTTGATATATATTTATACACGGTCATCTTTTCTCATCCTCTTCCCATGTTTGCTTATCTTGTGGAAAGTCTAGGTGAAGACTTCAATGTAGTCTGATGCAGTGTCCCCTTGTCGACATCCTCTACCCCCGAGAAGCAGTTCGTGAGAAATGACAACACCAGCTCCCGGCAGTGGTTTTAGAACAACAGCAATGATTGGTGGATTGCCCTCTGCTCTCTGCTCTTTTCCTTGCACTCACAAATCAACAATCAACAACTGTTGTTAAATCTGAATTTTCATTTTCAGGGCACTCTCCCTATTGCTCTGAAACTGCACATCCGTTATTTCTTCATAGCTCATTTTTGAAAGAGGTTTACAATAAAATAGTAATACTATTCTTACAGATGATCTTGGATTGACCACTCAAATATGCATATCACTTGCTGTGCATTTCTGTAAGGGTGTCAAAAGTAAATGACCAAAACGTAGCTTGCTGTTGAAGGAGCCTTGGTGAGTTGCTGCAGTGCATCTTGCAGATGGTAAACACTGCTGCCACTGTGCGTCAGTGGTGGAGGGAGTGAATGTTTAAAGTGATGGATGGGGTGCCAATCCAGTGAGCTGCTTTGCCCTGGATGGTATCAAGCTGCTTGAGTGTTATTGGAGCTGCACTCATCCAGGCAAGTGGAGAGTATTTCATCATACTCCTGACTTTGATGTTGGTCAGGCTTTGGAGAGTCAGGAGGTATGTTCCTTGCCACAGAATACCCAGCCTTTGACCTGCTCTTGTAGCCACAGTATTTATATGGCAGGTCCAGTTCAGTTTCTGGTCACTGGTAACCCCCTGATGTTGATAGTGGGGGATTCAGCGATGGTAATGCCACTGAATGTCAAGGGCCAATGGTTAGGTTCTATCTTGTTGGAGATGATCATTGCCTGGCATTTATGTGACTCGACTGTTACTTGCCACCTATCAGCCCAAGCTTGAATGTTGTCCAGGTCTTGTTTCATTTGGACACGACTGTTTCAGGAAGTTGTGAATGGTGCTGAACATTGTGAAATCATCAGCAAACATCCCCACTTCTGACTTTATGATGGAGGTAAGGTCATTGATGAAGCATCTGAAGATGGTTGGGCCTAGGACTGAAATGATTGATCTCCAACAACCACAACCATCTCCCTTTGTGCTAGGCATGACTCCAACCCCATTGACTCCTGTTTTGCTAGGGCTGAAGTGTTTGAAAACCCACCCCTGTTTTGCTGCATCATCAACTGCATATTCTCTGAACAGAAGATCAAAGGCAAGGCTTGGAGGAATGGCAGTATGTACATGGAGAGACATTGCTTGAAAAGACTGCCATGCCCAAGTGACATTAAATCTTATTTGGGTGTTATCAAATAACATGGACGGTGCATTGCTGGACCTAAGTCTGGGCAATGAAGCCAGACAGGTGGCTGAGGTGGTGGTGGGCGAGCATTTTAGTGATAGTGACCACAGCATGGTACAGTTTAAGTTTATTATGGGCAAAGAAATTGACAAGTTGCAAAAAGATGTTTTGGACTGGGGGAGAACGGATTTTAGTAAAATAAGGCAGGATCTGGCCAAGCTAGACTGGGAACAGTTACTTGTAGGGAAATCTACAGAGGAACAGTGGGGGGTGTTCAAAAAGGAAATGGGGAGGGTACAGGCTCAACGTGTTCCCTCCAGGATGATAGAAAAGAGTAACAAGCCCAGAGAACCATGGATGACCAGAGATAATCAGGTTACAATGAGAAGGAAAAGAGAGGCTTTTAGCAGATACAAGGGAAGCAAATCAGCAGAGGCATTAGTGGAGTACAGATATTGCAGAGTGGAGCTTAAGAAAGCAATTAAGAGAGCAAAGAGGGGATATGAGAAAGCTTTGGCTGGTAAAAATAGGGAAAATCCCAAGATATTCTATAAGTATATCAATGGGAAGAGGATAACCAGGGAAAGGGTAGGGCCCATAAGGGACCAAGGGGGCAATCAATGGGTGGAGCCAGAGGACATCGCTAGAATGTTGAATGAATACTTCACATCCGTCTTCACCCAAGAGAATGAGGATGAAGGTATCAAACTCGGGGAGAGAGCTTGCGAGGTCCTTAAGCAAATTGATATAGGGAGTGACAAGATATTGGAGGTGTTGGCAGGCTTAAAAGTGGACCAATCTCCAGGTCCGGATGATTTGTGTCCCAGACTGCTAAGGAAGGCAAGGGAGGAGATCGCAGGGGCTCTGATCCAAATTTTTAATTCCTCTCTGACCACGTGGGAGGTGCTAGAGGACTGGAGAACAGCTAATGTGGTTCCGCTATTTAAGAAGGTTTGTAGAGATAAGCCAGGGAACTACAGACCAGTGAGTCTCACATCAGTGGTAGGGAAACTATTAGAGAAATTTCTGAAGGAGAGATTCTATCTCCACTTGGAGAGGCAAGGTTTGATCAAGGATAGTCAGCATGGCTTTGTCAGAGGGAGGTCATGCCTAACAAATTTGATTGAATTTTTTGAGGAGATGACCAGGTGTGTAGATGAGGGTAGTGCAGTTGATATAGTTTATGTGAATTTCAGGAAAGCTTTTGAAAAGGTCCCACATGGGAGACTTATAAAGAAGGCAAAGGGACATGGGATACAGAGTAATTTGATAAGGTGGATTCAAAATTGGCTTAGTTGTAGGAGACAGAGGGTGATGACAGAAGGATGCTTTAGATACTGGAAGCCAGTGGCGTACTACAGGGATTTGTGCTCGGTCCCCTATTATTTGTCATTTATATAAACAACATAGATGACTATGTTGGGGGTAGGATTAGTAAGTTTGCAGATGACACAAAGATCGACCGAGTGGTTAACAGTGAGGTTGAGTGTCTCGGGCTACAGGAAGATTCAACAGGACTTTAAACTAGAAAGTAGTGGGGGAGGGAAGGGTAAAACTCCAAGAAGTATGACTAATGGGAAACAAAGCAGCAGGTTAGCTTGTGGGGGGGGGGTGGATTCAACTTCATGGAAAATTATGAAAAAACTGAAAAGAAAGGAGAGCCCAGGAGAGGCTATTAAAGTCTCCAGAACACAAAATAGGATAGAGTGTTTGGAAAGGACTAGGAATCTAACTTCAAGCACATCAGATAAAGGGACAACAATGAGAAAGGGGACGGGAAATACAGGACTGAAGGTGTTGTATCTGAATGCACGCAGTATACGAAATAAGGTAAATGAGCTTGTGGCGCAGATTGAAATTGGCAGGTATGATGTGGTGGGCATCACGGAGACATGGCTGCAAGGGGATCAGGACTGGGAGCTAAATATCCAAGGATATACATCCTATCGAAAAGATAGGCAGGTTGGCAGAGGGGGTGGGGTTGTTTTATTACTAAGAAATTAAATTAAATCGATAGCAAGAAACGACGTAGGGTCAGATGATGTAGAATCTGTGTGGGTAGAGTTGAGGAACTGCAAAGGTAAAAAAAACCATAATGGGAGTTATGTGCAGGCTTCCGAACAGTAGTCAGGATGTGGGGCACAAAATACTCCAGGAAATAGAAAAGGCGTGTAAGAAAGGCAAGGTTACAGTGATCATGAGGGATTTCAATGTGCAGGTAGACTGGGAAAATCAGGTTGGTAGTGATCCCAAGAAAAAGTGTTTATGGAATGTCTACGAGATGGCTTTTTGGAGCAGCTTGTGGTGGAGCCCACTGGGGAACCGGCAATTCTAGATTTAGTGATGTGTAATGAGGCAGATTTGATCAGGGAGCTTAAGATGAATGAACCCTTAGGAGGAAGTGACCATAATATGATAGAATTTACCCTGCAATTTGAGAGGAAAAAGCTGGAATCAGATGTAACGGGGTAGGATTAGTAAGTTTGCGGATGACACAAAGGTTGACCAAGTGGTTAACAGTGAGGTTGAGTGTCTTGGGCTACAGGAAGATTCAGGCTTGGCCTAAATAGCCAAGTGGTTATGGTACTGGGTTTGTAACCCCAAGATCAAGAGTTCAAATCTCACAATGGTAAACTATGAAACAATGTAACTTCATCTGAATAGGAACAGATGGAAATGTGTTTGTACTCGAAAGAGTTAGATAGAGATAAGCTGTATAAGCTTGGCCTAAATAGCCAAGTGGTTATGGTACTGGGTTTATAACCCCAAGATCAAGAGTTCAAATCTCACAATGGCAAAACTATGAAACAATGTAACTTCATCTGAAACAGATGGAAACAGGTTTGTACTCGAAAGAGTTACATCTTATGCTTGGCTTAAATAGCCAAGTGGTTATGGTACTGGGTTTGTAGCACCAAGATCAAGAGTTCAAATCTCACAATGCAAACTATGAAACAAAAAAAGAGTATCAAGTGTTCAAATCTCACAATGGCAAACTATGAAACAATGTAACTTCATGGCTTGGCCTAAATAGCCAAGTGGTTATGGTACTGGGTTTGTAACCCCAAGATCAAGAGTTCAAATCTCGCAATGGCAAACTATGAAACAATGTAACTTCATCTGAAACAGATGGAAATGGGTTTGTACTCGAAAGAGTTACAGGAAGATTCAACAGGACTTTAAACTAGAAAGTTGGGGGGGGTGCTAGTGAAGGGTAAAACTCTAAGAAGTATGACTAATGGGAAACAAAGCAGCAGGTTAGCATGTGGATGGTGGTTGGGGGGGGCGGGGGGGGGGGGGGTGGATAAAGGCATGAGGGAGGAGCTGGCCAGAATTGACTGGGAGATGAGTCTAGCAGGAAAGACAGTGGAACAGCAATGGCAGGAGTTTCTGGGAGTAATTTGGGAGACACAACAAAAATTCATCCCTAGGAAGAAGAAGCATACTAAAGGGAGGATGAGGCAACCATGGCTGACAAGGGAAGTCAGGGACAGCATAAAAGCTAAAGAAAAAGCATACAATGCGGCGAAGAGCAGTGGGAAACCAGGGGATTGGGAAGCCTACAAAGACCAACAGAGGACAACTAAAAAAGGAGGGAGAAGATTAAATATGATGGTAAACTATCCAGTAATATAAAACAAGATTGCAAGAGTTTTTTTTAGATATATAAAGGGTAAGAGAGAGGCAAAAGTAGACATTGGGCCGCTGGAAAATGATGCTGGAGAAGTAGTAGTGGGGAACAAAGAAATGGCGGAGGAACTGAATAGATACTTTGCATCAGTCTTCACGGTGGAAGACACGAGTAACATCCCCAAAGTTCAAGAGAATTGGGGGGCAGAGGCAAGTATGGTGGTCATTACCAAGGAGAAGGTGCTAGGAAAACTGAAAGGTCTGAAGGTGGATAAATCACCTGGACCAGATGGATTACACCCCAGAGTTCTGAAGTAGATAGCTGAAGAGATAGTGGAGGCTTTAATTGTGATCTTTCAGGAATCACTAGAGTCAGGGAAGGTCCCAGAGGACTGGAAAATCGCTAATGTAGCCCCCCTGTTTAAGAAGGGAGTGAGGCAAAAGACGGGAAATTACAGGCCGATTAGCCTGACCTCGGTCGTTGGTAAGATTTTAGAGTCCATTATTAAGGATGAGATTTTAGAATACTTGGAAGTGCATGGTAAAGTAGGGCAAAGTCAGCATGTTTTCATCAAGGGGAGGTCATGCCTGACAAATCTGTTAGATTCTTTGAGGAGGTAATGAGTAGGTTAGATAAAGGAGAGCCAAAGGATGTTATCTACTTGGACTTCCAGAATGCCTTTGACAAGGTGCTGCACAGGAGGCTGCTCAGTAAGATAAGAGCCCATGGTGTTAGAGGCAAGGTACTAGTATGGGTAGAAGATTGGCTGTCTGGCAGGAAGCAAGAATGGGGATAAGGGGGTCCTTCTCAGGTTGGTGGCCGGTGACTAGTGGAGTTCCGCAGGGGTCAGTGTTGGGACCACAACTTTTCACTTTATACATTAATGATCTAGATGAAGGAACTGAGGGCATCCTGGCTAAGTTTGCAGATGATACAAAGATAGGTGGAGGGACAGGTAGTATTGAGGAGGCGGGGAGGCTGCAGAAGGATTTGGACAGGTTAGGAGAATGGGCAAAGAAGTGGCAGATGGAATACAACGTGGGTAAGTGTGAGGTCATGCACTTTGGTAGGAAGAATAGAGGCATAGACTATTTTCTAAAAGGAGAGAGAATTCAGAAATCTGGAGTGCAAAGGGACTTGAGAGTCCTAGTCCAGGATTCTCTTAAGGTTAACTTGCAGGTTGAATCGGTAGTTTTGAAGGCAAATGCAATGTTGGCATTTATTTCGAGAGGACTAGAATATAAAAGCAGGGATGTGCTGCTGAGGCTTTGTAAGGCTCTGGTCAGACTACATTTAGAATATTGTGAACAATTTTGGGCCCCGTATCTCAGGAAGGATATTCTGGCCCTGGAGAGGGTCCAGAAGAGGTTCATGAGAATGATCCCAAGAATGAAAGGCTTAACATATGAGGAATATTTGAGGACTCTGGGTCTATAATCAATGGAGTTTAGAAGGATGAGGGGGGATCTGATTGAAACTTACAGAATACTGAAAGGCCTGGATAGAGTGGACGTGGGGAAGATGTTTCCATTAGTAGGAGAGACTAAGACCCGAGGGCACAGCCTCAGAGTAAAGGGAAGACCTTTTAGAACAGAGATGAGGAGAAACTTCTTTAGCCAGAGAGTGGTGAATCTATGGAATTCATTGCCACAGAAGGCTGTGGAGGCCAGGTCATTGAGTGTATTTAAGACCGAGAAAGATAGGTTCTTGATTGGTAAGAGGATCAAAGGTTACGGGGAGAAGGCGGGAGAATGGGGTTGAGAAACTTATCAGCCATGGTTGAATGGCGGAGCAGACTTGATGGGCTGATTGGCCTAATATTTGCTCCTATGTCTTATTGTCTTAAGATATAGACGGGATGGTCAAATGGGCAGATAAGTGGCAGATGAAAAGTGTGAGATGATACACTTTGGAAGGAGTTATTTGACAAGGAAGTATTCAATGAACGGCACAGCACGAGGAGGAACAAAGGGAGCCTGGCGTATGTGTCTATAGATCTCTGAAGGTGGAGGGGCATGTTAGTGGGGTGGTGAAAAAGGCATATGGGGCACTTGCCTTTATCAGTCGAGGCATAGATTACAAAAGTAGGGAGCTCATATTGAAGTTGTATAGAACCTTGATGTGGCCACAGCTGGAGTACTGTGTGCAGTTCTGGTTGCCACATTACAGGAAGGATGTGATTGCACTGGAGGGGGTGCAGAGGAGATTCACCAGGATGTTGCCTGGGATGAAACATTTAAGTTATGAAAAGAGGTTGGGTAGACTTGTGTTGTTTTCGTTGGAGCATAGAAGACTGAGGGACGTCCTGATCGAGGTGTACAAGATTTTGAGGGGCATGGACAGGGTGGATAGGGACCAGCTGTTCCCCTCATTTGAAGGGTCAGTCACGAGAGGACTTAAGTTCAAGGTGAGGGGCAGAAGGTTTAGAGGGGATGTGAAAAACTTTTCTACTCAGAGGGTGGTGATGGTCTGGAATGCATTGCCTGAGAGGGTGGTGGTGGAGGGTTGCCTCACATCCTTTAAAAAGTACCTGGATGAGCACTTGGCATGTCATAATTTTCAAGGCTTTGGGTCAAGTGCTGGTAAATGGGATTAGGTAGGTAGGTCAGGTATTTCTCACGTGTTGGTGCAGACTCGATGGGCTGAAGGGCTTCTTCTGCACTGTGATTCTGTGAAATATAAAATAACTCAATTCAGGGCAGTTTCACACCTCTTTATGGATGCACATTTACTTATGTTCTTAAACTGCATATTGCCTATTTTCATGAGAATCGGATACTCCCTTACTGCTAAGGAAGGTTTTTAAAATCTATTGTCTATAAGGGATAACGAATTAAGAATTGAGAAAACTCTTTCCTGGGTGTAATTTGAGCATGAGCAGATGTTGATGCTAAAATTCTGAGTATCTCTCACATTATTCAGAAGTTGTAACTCATTTCTCAGATCATTGACATTGACCTGTATGGTTTTTCAAATTGTTTCACCTGATCTGAACCCTTGCTGTGCTCTCTGTTGTGGTTCCAGCAAAGACTGTGTATTTATTTGTTTAATTTTATTCTCTGGCACTGTTGGCATGTAAAATGATTTAACAGCCGTGAACTGACATTCAGTTTACAGTGGCATCTAGCTTGGCCTAAATAGCCAAGTGTTTATGGTACTGGGTTTGTAACCCCAAGATCAAGAGTTCAAATCTCACAATGACAAACTATGAAACAATGTAAGTTCATCTGAAACAGATGGAAATGGGTTTGTACTCGAAAGAGTTACAGTGGCATCTAGCCATAGAACAGTGTCACACAAGTAAACATGGGGGAGGTTCATTTGTATTTGAAGATGGTCTTTTTTAGATGTGTTATCTTTTCTGATGCATCCATTGTGCCACACGTCAGAAGCACAAGCTGACGAGCCCCATTAAGCATTGAAGTGAATGTTTTCCCATCACAGCTAACGTACAAGAAGATAGTGAACCACTTGAGGACTGGTTGTTATTCACTGCTGAACATTCTCAACATGTGCTATTTAATTGGTTGAAGTTCTTTCAATTGTTGGCCAATGGCAGTGGTCAGTAAAAGCCTGCATGTCTTTATTCCCACACGTGAGATATGTGTGTTCACAGTATTAGTATATTCACCTGCAACCTTTGAACACTGGCAATCTAGCCCTCAAAGTTCCATTCAAAAGGGTTCTGTTGAAGGGTCATGAGGACTCGAAACTTCAACTCTTTTCTTTTCCGCCGATGCTGCCAGACCTGCTGAGTTTTTCCAGGTAATTCTGTTTTTGTTTTCCATTCATTCATGTTTGTGCTTGAATTTCTTACTTCATTTGTCTGAGAGTCTGGAATTTTGGAAAGATCGGTGGATAATCCTAAATTGGATGTATTGGTTTGAGCACTTGAGGGATACACAAGTCAATTGGAGCATGGATTTAAACTTTACACATGATCTCTAATATCTGATGTATGTACCTGTGCAACCCACTTGAACAGAACGCATAGATGATGCAGATTGAACAGCCTTACCAACAACAAATGTTTGCATTTATGAAACTTTTAATGTAGAAAAATGTGCCAAGAGGCTTCAAAGGAATGGCACCAAGCCTAATTTGTCATTTGAGCCACATGAGATATTAGGACAAGATCAAAGAGATATGTTTTAAGGAGCATCTTAAAGATAGAAAGGCAGAGAGGTTCAGGCAAGGAATTCAAGAGTTTAGGAACCAGGCAGGAGAAAGCATGGCTTCCAGTGGTGGAGAAATAGAATGAATATCAATGCTAACGAGAGAGACAACGTTGTTTGTAAAAAAAGAAATGCTTCAGAGATGTAGACATTCTCCAGGAACCACACTTTTTTGTGGAGTCTGTGTAAACTTTGAAATTGTGAAACTTGAATATAGTTACATTAAATTTTAAAGAATCTAAAACACTTTAGGGACTTGGTGTTTTTGCAGCTGCTCAGTGTAGTGTAAAATACTTACAGAATTTCAGGCTTGAAAGATCTTAGGGATGCATGACCAACAATATCTGTGGGAAGCAGTTGACTATTAGGAATATCAAAAAAAAATTCAGAATCCAGTGAGATGGAAATTGGATTGTTGGGAGTAAGTGAAGGATTCCAGAGTCACGTGGTTTTGAGATTGGATTATTGGGGACTGTTGCTAGATTTTAGTATCCTAGTTGTTTAAGATTGTTTTATCAACAACAGTCTTTCATGGCCAAAGTAATTAGTAAAATTGTACCTTTCAGAAGAATCATTCTCATATTCAAACATGTTAGCAGTCTATGCTTGGCTCAGCATGACAAAATCATTTTGAATAAGAAGGTCATTAAATTGTCAGTGGAGAGCTTTGACAGGATTCATATTGCACAGATGTTGAAAATTAAGTGAGTTCCACTTGAAATTCTTGGCCACTGCAAAGTTATACAATGATTTTTCTTTTGCTTAAGTGTTTACACAAGTCTGGATAGTAACTTTTATGCACAAATGTATTTATGCATACACATCCCCTTCATATGCAAACCAATACATACATGAGTACACACACACCTATGTACATTGACAGCATTTATATTTGTCTAACAACACTCACGTGAAACAGCTTGGAACATGTTACTATGCTCACGGTACAATATTGAGCGAGTGCTGAACTGTTGGAGGTGTTGTCTTTTGGATGAGATCATCAGCAAATTGATCGAAAATGTTGTATCAAGCAGCGTTTATTTGTCAATAAGATAAAAGCAAAAAACTGCGGATGCTGGAAATCCGAAACAGGTTTTTCCAGGTATTTTTGTTTTTATTTGTCAATAACCTCAAGAATGCTTAGTTTGGGTTCTGCTAGGAACACTTGAACTCACTATGAACTTGGTCCAAACTTGGACAAAAGGGCTGAAATCCAGAGGGAGAGTACTGCCCTCGTCATCAAAGTAATATTTGACTAAGTGCGACATCAAGGAGCTCCAGTAAAATTAAAGTCCATGGGAATTAGGTAGAAACTCTCTACTATCTAGAGTCATACCTAGCACAAAGGAAGATGGTTGTGGTTGGATGCCAATCATCTCAGTCCTAGGATACTGCTGCAGGAGTTTATCAGGGTAGTGTCCTAGACCCAACCGTCTTCAGCTGCTTCATGTTTGACTTTCCCTACATCATCAGGTGTGAAGTGGGGGTGTTCACTGATAATTGCACAGCTCCTCAGATAAGGAGCAATCTGTGCCGACATGCAACACCTGGACAATATTAAGGGCTGATAAGTGGCAAGTAACATTTGTGCCACAGAAGTATGAGGAAATTACCATTTCCAACAAGAGAGAGTCTAACCATCTCACCTTATTACTAATTACCCTTTTGCAAAAAATAGAATTCAGTGGCAAAGATGCTCTAAATGCTTTATTCAGTAATGTCGTGACACTGCCATACCTTCAGATGTTTCACTGTGTTGTATCTAAATCATGTTGTACTGTGTTTGCCTTTCATAAAAGATGTGCAGATTCTTAAGAAGGTCTCCTCTCTGTCCGCATTTTACATAGACCTTTGTCACACCCACTGCTAAAATAAGAGTCCATTGGTGCAGCACTGACTTGCGACTGTCCATTTCTGCAATGGCTGTAGCGGTCACATCAGCTAAATGCACAAGAAATGCAGGCCCCTTTTGCTGATTTTCTATTTATGTAGATCGCTGAGTAAATAGAAACATAAAAACTAAGAGCAAGAGTAGGCCATTCGGCCCCTCGAGCCTGCTCCGCCATTCATTATGATCATGGATGATCATCCAACTCAAATGATTGGGATATATAAAAATAAGTTCTACTCAGAAGTATAATTTCATTTCAACCTGAGAATAATTCCAGAGAACTGGTTCCCTTGTGAACATGTACGATTAGATAGTGAATGCAATCCTAAGATTTCTGTGGGCTGTTCATACTGAAGAAGTGGTTGCAGAGATAGTAGAGGCATTGGTTTTAATCTTCCAAAATTCTTTAGATTCTGGAAAGGTCCTAGTGGATTTGAAAATAGCAAAGTAACACCTTTATTCAAGAAAGGAGGGCAACAGAAAGCAGAAACTATAGGTCAGTTAGCCTTACATCTGTCATAGGGAAATTGCTGGAATCCATTATTAAGCAGGATACTTAGAAAATCATAATGGTTTTGTGAAAGGGAAATCACATTTTACCAATTTATTGGAGTTCTTTGAGGTAGTAACAGGCAAGATGGATATAGGAGAATCCGTAGATGTGGTGTACCTGGATTTCCAAAAAGCATTTGATAAGGTGCCACAACAAAGGTCACTATACAAAATAAGAGCTCATGGTATAGGGGGTAATATGTTAACATGGTTAAAGGATTGGTTTGTTAATATGAAGCAGATAGTCGGGATAAATGGGTCTTTTTTGGCAAGCTAATACTAGTGGAGTGCCACAAGGATCAGTGCTAGGGCCTCAATTATTTATAATCTATATCAATAACTTTGATGAAGGGACTGAATGTACACTAGCTAAATTTGTTGATGACACCAAGATATACTTGTTGTCAAGTGGAGTTAAAGAGTCTACAAAGTGATATAGACAGGTTAAGTGACTGGGCAAAAATTTGGCAGATGGAGTATAAAGTGGGAAAATGTGAACTTGTCCACTTTGACAGGAAGAATAGAAAAGCAGTATACTATTTAAATGGAGAGAAATTGCAGACCCCAGTGGTACAGAGGGATCTAGGCGTCCTGGTACACGAATCACAAAAAGTTAGTATGCAAGGACAGCAAGTGATTAGGAAGGCAAATGGAATCTGGCGTTTATTGCAAGAGATATGGAATATAAAAGTAGGGAAATTTTACTGCAGCTATACAGGGCCTTGGTGAGACCACATCTGGAATACTGAGCGCAGTTTTGGTCTCCTTATTTGAAAAAGGATATCATTGCATTAGAAGTAGTTGAGACAAGATTCACAAGACTCATTCCTGGGATGAGGGGTTTATCTTATGAAGAAAGGTTGAACAATTGGGCCTATACCTGTTGGAGTTTAGAAAAATGAGAGGTGATCTTACTGAAACATATTCTGAGGGGACTTAATAGGGTAGATACGGGGAGGATGTTTCCTCTTGTGGAGAGACTAAAACCAGGGGACACAATTTAAAAATAAGAGGTCTCCCTTTTAAGACAGAGATAAGCAAAGATTTCTTCTCTGAGATTTGTTGGTCTGTGGAATTGTCTTCCTCAGAAAGCAGTGGAGGCTGGGTCATTGAATTTATTCAAGGCTGAGTTTGATAGAGTTTTGATAGACAAGGGAGTCTAGGGTTATGGGGAGCAAACAGGTAGGTGGAGTTGAGGCAACCAGATCAGCCATGATCTAAGTGAGTAGCGGAACAGGCTCAAAGGAGGAGGAGTAGGCCATTTGGCCCTAAGTCCTGTGTTCCTATGAGTGAGACTGAACCACAGAATTACACAGTGCAGAAGAGGTCCTTCGGTCCATCGAGTCTGCACAACACGTGAGAAACACCTGACCTACCTACCTAATCCCATTTACCAGCACTTGGCCCATAGCCTTGAATGTTATGACATGCCAAGTGCTCATCCAGGTACTTTTTAAAGGATGTGAGGCAGCCCGCCTCCACCACTTTCCCAGGCAGCGCATTCCAGATCGTTACCACCCTCTGGGTAACAAAATTTTTCCTCACATCCCTCCTAAACCTCCTCACCTTGAACTTGTGTCCCCTCGTGACTGACCCTTCAACTATGGGAACAGCTGCTCCCTATCCACTCTATCCATGCCCCTCATAATCTTGTACATCTCGATCAGGTCGCCCCTCAGTCTTCTCTGCTCCAACGAAAACAACCCAAGTTTATCCAACCTCTCTTCATAACTTAAATGTTTCACCCCAGGCAACATCCTGGTGAAACTCCTCTGCACCCCTTCCAGTGCAATCATATCCTTCCTATAATGTGGCGACCAGAACTGCACACAGTACTCCAGCTGTGGCCACACCAAAGTTCTATACAACTCCGACATGACCTCCCGACTTTTGTAATTTATGCCTCGATTGATAAAGGCAAGTGTCCCATATGCCTTTTTCACCACCCCACTAACATGCCCCTCTGCCTTCAGAGATCTGTGGACACAGACGCCAATGTCCCTTTGTTCCTCAGAACTTCCTAGTGTCATGCCCATTGAATATTTCCTTGTCAAATTACTCCTTTCAAAGTATATCACCTCAAGCTTTTCAGGGTTAAATTCCATCTGCCACTTATCTGCCCATTTGACCATCCCGTCTATATCTTCCTGTAGCCCGAGACACTCAACCTCACTGTTAACCATCCGGCTAATTTTTGTGTCATCCGCAAACTTACTAATCCTACCCCCTACATAGTCATCTATGTCATTTATATAAATGACAAATAATAGGGGACCGAGCACAGATCCCTGTGGTACGCCACTGGACACTGGCTTCCAGAATCTAAAGCATCCTTCCGTCATCAGCCTCTGTCTCCTACAACTAAGCCAATTTTGAATCCACATTAACAAATTACTCTGTATCCCATGTGCATTTGCCTTCTTTATAAATCTCCCATGTGGAACCTTATCAAAGGATTTGCTGAAATCCATATAAACTACATCAACTGTACTACCCTCATCTACACACCTGGTCACCTCCTCAAAAAATTCAATCAAATTTGTAAGGAATGACTTCCCTCTGACAAAGCCATGCTGACTATCCCAGATCAAACCTTGCCTCTCCAAGTGGAGATAGACTCTCTCCTTCAGAAATTTCTCCAATAGTTTTCCTACCACTGACATGAGACTCATTGGTCTGTAGTTCCCTGGCTTATCTCTACAACCCTTCTTAAATAGCGGAACCACATTAGCTGTTCTCCAATCCTCTGGCACCTCCCCCGTGGCCAGAGAGGAATTCAAAATTTGGGTCAGAGCCCCTGCGATCTCTTCCCTTGCCTTCCTCAGCAGTCTGGGACACAAATCATCTGGACCTGGCGATTTGTCCACTTTTAAGCCTGCCAACACCTCCAACCCCTTGTCACTCACAATATCAATTTGCTGAAGAACCTCACAGTCTCTCTCCCCGAGTTCCATACCTTCATCCTCATTCTATTGGGTGAGGGTAAGGGTCCCTAATATGTTCTTTCAGTCCATTTCCTTTGATCTCTGATGAAGGCAAAGTGGGCAAGTCTTAAAGTGCTGATAATCTTGTCCACAAGGCATTTGATGTCTATTCACCAAAGGAATTTATGCAGGGAAAGATGTAGGTCAGCCGCTAGGTTTTAGAATATTAACTTTGCTTGACAGGTCGTACTACAGATGGAACTTTAAAAATTGCTGCAGTTGAATGCAAATGGGTATTTCTGCAAACTACATTATTATTTTTCTCTACATAGAAGTCTTTGGGACTCATTTATCATTTCTCTCCTCAGTATGACCTGAGCACAAGAATGCATCTATCTCAGTATAGGTGGAACCCAAATATGAGTTCATACCAAGTCCAACTTACCTAGCATCCATCCCATTACTAGTTGTATTGGATTCTTGATTCCTAAACACCATCAATTAAAAATTCTGATCCTCATATTTAAATTCCCTCATGGCTAATCTTTGTAAGATGTAACATATGGAAACTTTCCATGGAGAGAATCGAGGAATGAACCTGCACCAAAAACATTCGTGGCAATAGTATTCTTTATTCTATCTAATTCTACAGCTCATTGCTTATTTTCTCTGTTTTTTCTATTTCTCCATCAATTTTGAGTTTTCTGTCACACTTATGTTCAATCGCTGCACTGGGAGCCTGTCTGTGTATGAAGAAGCTAACCTGGAGGATAAGAGAACAATCCTGTGCAAAACCCGTCTTTCTATGGAGGAGGTCTTTCATGTACAGATGAAAACCACTCATTTCTCTCACTTTTGTTCTGATAAATACCTTGTTATAGTTGAAACCTTTCATAGCCCTTGTAAGAATTATGGAGAGAACCTATCATAATCAGAAGTCTCTCCAGAATGGGACTTGAGATCTTTGCTATTCTACTAACTATACAAATACAATGTTAACCTTTAGGTATCTGTGGAGAAAAGCTTTTTTGTGTTGTCTGTTTTACAGGAATGAAAGTAGAAACTACTAGGAATGCAGGACATCTGAAAGGATTGGACAGGCTCACGTTTATGATGGGAATGCGGCCTCATGTGCATCCCCAATTTTATTGCCTTCAACTACAGCTTTAGAATTCACTCCCTAAAACTCTCTGCCGCACTGTGTCTCTCTCCTTCCTTAAAACTTAAAATCTTGGACTCAGCTCCTGGCCACCTGACCTAATATGGCCCTTGTGTGTTTGGTAACAAATTTTATTTGGTAACATGCCTGTGAAGTGCTTTGGGGCATTTTACTCTGTTAAGATGCTATACAAATGCAAATTGTTATTGTACACACACACACCTTAAACCAGCTTATATTTCACCCCTTCCTTGGATTCACCTAGTTCTGTTGAAGGGTCATGAGGACTCGAAACGTCAACTGTTTTCTTCTCCACCGATGCTGCCAGACCTGCTGAGTTTTTCCGGGTAATTCTGTTTTTGTTTTGTTGTTGTACATCAGTTCTAATGAGCCTTGAATGTTTGGTGGGATTCTTTATCAGAACGAACAAAGATTCTCTTCTGAAACACTAACCTATCTTTTCCTTTCCCTTCCAACAGCTAATTTCTGACATTTTCTGTTTTAAATTCAGATTTTCTTTTCATTCATTCCTCCTGATGCTTTGTTCTGACATTGTTATCAATGCTTTTATGCAATTCTGAGTTTTCCACCTGCATGTAGTCCAAGGAACTGATCTCCAACTTAGCTGATTCGTGACTAATCAAGTAGCAGTGGGTCGAGCTGGTGCGATCCTCCTCAAAAATTGTTAAAACCTTCCTATTATTGCTGCAAGAGAGGAGTCTGCCTGAATGTCCGATCTTAATGTTAATGCTATATCTACACTGGGCTCTGTGCCCTTGTAACAGATTACTTCTTCCTCAATGCTAGCACTTTAACATTAACTGTTATCAACATGCTGCAGTTTTCTGCAGTGAAGATGAGGTGGCAGGATAATGTGGGGCTCTGAGGAAGCAGTGTCTGATTGTACCTGCTTGTGCTGCATTGTCTGGTGTGTCAGGAGACAGCCGTTCGAGATCTCTGCATTTTATGTGCGTGTTCCAAAGAAATTAAAATGCAGAATTTGTTTTTCTTTTCAAGACTGGATTTAGATGGGCCACCATTGCTTCGCTAATCTGCTGCATTGGATAGGGCCCCATTCGATTCCTCTATAGATGTAACCTGTGCTGGAGGTTCATAGGTAAAATGAGTAATCACAGTACATAGGGCAGGGAAAGAAAGAATGCTTCAGCCAAACATTCACAAGATAAACACAAACAACAAAGGCCATTCAGACTTTGTCAGTTCATCTATTGAGAAAGCCTCTACAATAACCGCAGTGCAGTCCCCTCTCCCATCACAATACAACAGCCTCCACTACTCAATGAATACTGGAAAATTAATTCAAAAAAAGCTGCTTTTAAAAGAGGAGACTCAAACTCAACGGTACCAGTCATTTAAATGCTGCAGCTACTAGAGCAGTTCAGGAGGCTGAGTACTCTGTGGCAAGTGGTAAAGCCTATTCTCCACTTACAAGGCATAAGTTAGGAATGTGATGAAATATGCTCCAATTTCCTGAATGGATGTGGACACAATACTTAACACTATCTAGGACAAAGCAGCCATTTGATCAGCACCCCATCCATTCCCTCCACCACTGGCGCACTTAAGCTGCAGTGTGTACCATCTACCAGATGCAGTAACTCACCAAGGTTTTTTGGCAGCACCTCCCAAATCCCCGATCTCCAGCATCTAGAACAAGAGCAACAACTGCAGGAATAGGAACACCACTACTTCCAAGTTCCCCTTGAAGTCGCACACCATCCTGACTTGGAAATGTATCATTGAATCATTCCTGGAACTCCCTAATAGCATTTGTGGGAGCACCTTCCCCACTTGGACTGCAAAGGATCAGCAAGAAGGCTCACCATTGCCTTCTCGAGGGTAACTGGACATGGCCATTTCCAGTGAAGCCCACATTCTGTGAATGAATAAAATAAAAATAAGATATTTTCTGCAAAGACCATTGCAGTATTTACATGTGCTGTGTCTCCCAGATGATCCTGAGGGCAATTTGGGTGATACCATCACTTGAAAGTCAACTTTATCAGCTTCCAAGTTTTATATCTAATCATTATTTCTGTTCTGCACTGCCAGGCTTGCCTCTACTCCAGTCCTAACCCAGTTAAGACCACAAACAGTAGCAGAGAATTTTGGGACAGGCCCCGAAGACTCTGAGTCTTACCAGTAGATGGTTAAACCATGCAGACCACCATGATCCCAGGTTTGAATACCAATCTGTGCTAAGTTTGCTGAACTCAGCCCAGAGGCATAACAGTTAAGCCTCCCAAGCCCTCACCCTGATGGACACCATTGTATACAGCTGCATCACTTTGTGCACAGACACTTGGTATGTAAAAACCAAATGTCACCAAGCAGGGTGGTTCTCCCAGTCCCAGGTTTTGTGAAGGATGGGTCTGGCCATGTTGCTGCAGAACACTCCATTCAATTGGACATACCGTACCACCTAATCCTCATGGAAAAGTTTATGCTGAAAAACACCTTTGACCACAAGTCCATCAGACAATGATCCAAGGCCCTGTGGGAGAAGGAGAGGGTGGATCTGTCAGATGCTTCCGAGCAGACAGTCAAAGTCATTTGGCAGAATGCCTCATCACCAGATCTTTCAAGCATTAAGGTGTAGCTTGGCTGGTAGTGAGAATGACTCCCCATCAGATCCTTCCTGCACACCCAGAGTCTCACCCCTTCTGCACATTGCCGTTCTGGAATATTCACCACCTTTTGGAATGTGCCTTTGCAAATAAGGTCTAGAAAGCTGTGGTTTTTGTTGTGGTTCATCCTGAGGAGCTCCATGATGTAGGACTCTGTGCTCTATGGGCTGTTCTCAGGGACACACACCAAGATAAACATCAACTGCTGTTGGAGGACCATCAACTCAGTGAAAAACACTCTGGTCTGCCCTAAACTCGCTGGCCTTTCAGTGCAAAGAGTTGTCCATGACCGAGTGTTGCTGTCTGACACATTCCAAGGTCCAGGACTATATGCTGAGGGACACATTAAGGCTTGGGGCAGCCACCACTAAGGCACAATAGGGAAAGGCCACTGTGGGAGGCCCTTCAACCATAGTGCAAGAAGGCCGTGTGGAACCCCTTGTGCTGTATGTTTGACATGTAATGAATATTGTAAACATTAACTGTGATTGTAAATTTAGTGAGTAACATACTGTATTAGAAGAAACTGAACACCCCTGTTCCTGAAAGAGACTTGAGGGGCTGAACAACCTCCCTTATTCCTTTGCAACATGCTCAAGGAGCCAAATGGCCTCCCCTATACCTCTGTAAGAGGCTAGAGATGCTGAAGTGCCCCTCTTTCCCCATTCCTACGTACTAGACTTGAGGGGCTGAATGGCTTCCTCCTTTACCCTGTGAGCCTAAGTTTTGCAGGTTGATAGTGTAGTTCACCCATGTCCGGCTGAAGGAAACCTGAACAGAGCGATGTGTTCTACTCAGCACGACATACCTACTGCTGGCGCATGAGCCAAACTGAAAATTCTGTGCCATTGACTGTACTATCTGGAGAATCAGAAATCACAAGAGGTCCATGGGCAGCGAGGAGGAGAGCATGATGCAATCCATTGATAGACTATCCTGTGAGATGAAGGCTTAGTCTGTGCTGTTTGGAGGAAGTTAAAGGACATTAAACAGAAGAACATTGCCCAGACTGGCCTGTGTCCTCTCCAGTTGGCTGTGTTGTGCATTTAACTGTTTTAAGGCATTTTTGTGAAAGAAATGCTATGTGAGCCCTTGTTGCTATGGAAACATATCCTTGCCTGAGATCACACTCAGGGAAGAGAAAATGGTGTCATACTTGGAAATCACTTAAAGCTAGGTTATGTATTTACTTTTGCTTCTAAATCAGTTGCATATTCTCACAAACAAAACCTCGATTGCCAATAATTGGGAATATGAGTCTCGATTAGGCCTTTCTGACATTTTGTTACTTAGAATATGCTACATAATGTCCGACTGGTAAGGAAATGATGTACCCCACTTGTCAATCTGACGTTGTTTTCCAATGTGAAATATATAATTTGTGTTAAAAAGCCATTTTGCCAAGAATACATATTTAAATGGAATTAGGTGCTTGTAAAGGCAGAGTCAATTGAGCTGGTGGAATACTTGCCAGGAGCCTGTGCACTATCTATTTATACCAGAGGCCTGCACAATGACAGGACAAATATGTTTAGAATTTACGAGTAAGTTGAAGGCCTTGTTCCACAGTCATATCTTTGACTTGGAAATGTAGCATTTGGCTGCTAAACAAAGTACTTTCCCTGTTTGTTTTTTTTATTAAATATGTTTTACGAGCTGCTTTTGTACTTGTCTAGCTATATTTAGCAGCAAATGATTTTAGTGACACTTCACAATTGAAAATTTGTCTACTTATCAGAGATTAGCTTGGCAGTTTGTTTAATCATTATATGTGCTCAAAATCAGGTTGTGAGCAATAGAAGTGTAAAGTAAAGTGTTATTTATGTGTACATTTTTATGGTATAGAGTCAACAACATTGCATGCAGTAAATTATTCCTCCTTGTTCTGGAATTAACATGAGGTAGGATAGAAAATTCCTGCAAAGGCTGGAAATAAAAGCAGAGAATGGTAATAATAACAAAAAAGTGGCAAGATAATCAGGAGGAGATGAGAGTTGTATTTTTAACAGATGGTCTGGAATGCACCACCTGAAAGGTTGGTGGAAGGAGATTCAAAGGGTTGGATTAATTGGACAAATCATTTAAGGAGCCAGGACAGACACAATAAGCAGCATGGCTTCCTTCTGTGCTGTATCACTCTACGAATTACAGAACATCATCTTCAGCATATGGATGGAAAGGAGAATTCTGAGCTGTGGCCTTTTCAGATACTAACATACTTGCTGTTTATTGCTAACATTTTTTGCTATTGCCTAATCAACCCAAGTCCCATTGTAAAATTTTTGTTGGACCTAGTTTTTCCCACGTAGAATTCCTCATTCGAGTCAAACACAAAGCAATGATGGGTTGACCATTTCCCTCCTCGACAACTGTCACCAGAGACAGCTGTGCAGTTTGGAGTCTAACCAGTTTTATGCAGAGCCCACAATTTTATTCAGTGTTTTCTGTGCTTGTGGTTTAGATTATGTTGCTGAATAAATGATGCAGCAGACTGCAGGACAAATATTTACAAACTGCCTATTTTTATCTGCAGTTGATCGAAATCCTGAAACTAGCCCGAATATTTCTTGGCAAGCTAATGATATTTCCTGAAGATTCAGCTGCAGCCTGATTCTTTTTAACTGGATTGAAAGGCATTATTAATTTATCTTTTGCATGCTTATCACATCATGCTGCTAACCATGACATATCTAACATTTAACTATTGCTGTTTTTCAAAATCAATATAAGGAAATTTAAAAATCAAGCAAAGTTATCTGACTGCAGGAATATAACATTGCACAGTGATTATATATCTCCCCATGTCTCTCTCTGTCTCTCTGCTCTTTCTTATTATTCCTAGCTTTCCCTGTATCGTTTTCTCACTTCTTCCCTCTTTGTTTCTCTTCTTTCTCTCCATCTCTCCCTTTCTCTCTCTTCCATTGTCTCACTCTGTCTGTCTGACTGGCTTTCTTTTGTTCACTTCCTCACATGATCTTTCACCCTCTCTCCCTCTATCTTTGTTTCACTTACTATCTCTCTTCCTTCTTCTATTTCTTTCTCCTTCTTTTCCTCTCTCCATCTCTCTTTCCATCTCTTTGAAGGCAATGGCCATTGCTGGCTATATAGACCTTGTGTAGTTTCAGAGGTGCTGAGACATCTGCTTGTACTTTCCCCTAATTGGGAAGTGTGTGTACAGTCTGATAACTGACACACGGGAATGGGGAACAGTGTGAGTACAATCTGATAACTGACACAAAGGAATGATGTTCTATATGTGAGCCTATATTGAGTGCTTTGGTTCAACTGCAGGGACAGCACATTTCGACAGTCTTAGTCCTATCCATTATGCACACATGCTGACTTTTGGTGGGGGCTACTTTCAGAAAGGAGGATCACTCAATTAGTAGTGATGCGGAATCATCATATTTGGAAGCCAACAGGCTGATGCAGAATACAGTCTTTGTGTCAGTTATCAGACTGCATAAACTGTTCCCCATTCCTGGGTGTCAGTTATCAGACTGTACACACGCTTTCCCATTCCTCTGCATCAGTTATCAGATTACATACATCGTTCCCCATTCCTGTGTGTCAGTTATCAAACTACATACATTGTTCCCCGTCCCCCGCCCCCAAGCGATGCAAAACAAAAAAAAGGTTAGATCACAAGACAGGTGAGTAACACTACAAAAAACATGCAAGACTCTGAGTGATGCAGAATGAAGAATATTCGACAGATCACAAGACAGTGAGCAAAATTTATTAAAAAGCTGTACTTACATTATAAAATAGGTGGCAGTCCCATGGCTCAGCATATCCATAGAGAAGTTGAAAGATAGCTGCAAGTTTAAAAAAAGACAGGTAGAGCAAATGAAGACCCTACAGAGTAAAAAAAAAAGAGACATGCAGAGTTTAAGAAAGAAGAATCTCCTTGAAATGGATTTTGCAGCTCGAAGGAGCGAGTTGCTGCAGTATTAAAGGTTTTTTAAAAAAGGAAGTGTCCCATGAATGTGAGCGAACCCTTTTTAGTTGGGAAAGGTAAAATTTTACTATGAGAAAAGAGAACTGCTACTGGTCTGAAGATTTTAAAAAACACTAAGAATAAACAAAAAAAACAAACCTGCAGAGTTTGGAAAAGGAATCCAATTTCAGTTGGGTCTCTAGGCTGCTTGTTAAAGGAAAAGAGCTTCTGCAGAGTTAACAGTCTTGAAAGTTTAAAAATTTTAAAAAGGCCCACAATCACAGGATCCTGTTGTACTCGAAATAGCGCAGGAAAAATATAGAAAAAACCAGCAGCTGCAGAGACAGCCTGAGTTTTAAAAAACGGTTACTGAGTGAAAAATAAATGATTATTGCACATACTGTTTTAAAGGGGCAATGACATTTAAAGCAGTAACTACAAAAGGACAGAAAATTAGAAGAGCCAGATGCATTTTGGCTAAGGAAAGGGCTAAACCAGACCAAAGAATGGGAGTCTCGGAGAAGACAATTTTTAGTTTATAGGAGACTTACAGCATTAAATAAAGAATCAGAAGAACAAGTTGACAACATTTTATTCATCTTTGGTTCATTTGCCGGTGAAGTACTCCATAGTCAACGTATAGACCAATAGTTGGCAACTTTGGTAAGATATTAAAAGGCTTTGACGGATATTTTAAATCCCAAGTTATTAAGAATGCAGACCCTAGAAGAAATTCTAGCACAACTCCAGTGAAGCACCATGGGCAACAAGAGACCCCAGAGAGAGCGCGACTCCCAAAAAGCACCGAGGGCAACAGAAGACTCCAGAGTGAGGGCAGCAAAAGACTCCAGAGCGAGAGAGACAATAGTTAAGTAAACCACAAAATGGTTGCTGACCCTGTCAGTGCAATGAAATGCACAAGCTAAAGAATTTAGTGCAGAAGAAAGAAATGGCTGAAAAACAGCTTATAAGTTTAAAAATAGAGTTTTTTGAAAATGCTGACACAGTACCCAACCTGCAACAGCAGGGCGGAGTGAGGATATGGCTGGGAATGAAGAAAAGCTTTCTGAGGTAATTCAAAAGAAGCAAAACATTCAAAATATAAATGAAATTTTTCTACAGGGAAAAGTTCACCTCAGAGTTTAACTGGAAGATTTGAAGAGTAAGGTTCAAGCTGAGTATATACCTCTGACAACGCACAATAAACTGAAGCCTCTGAGATCTGAACGAGCAAATTGCAGAGACAACACAAAGGTATCAGGAAGAAATAATGATCCTCGATTCCACAGTTGGCAGATCAAAGCCAGAGTTGAGAAAACTCAATCAGCTGTATAACCAGGCAGAAAAGGCACACAAAGAAGTTAAGACCCTGAAATACTTCTTGCAGAAACAATATATAGCCATGGAAAAACATGAGGAGCTAAAAAGGACGTTGAATATTACTTTATAAAAAGCTGTGTTGGAATCATCAGTGACAACAAAACAATACACTGAAGTGAGTTGCATGGGATGAACAAGATAATAAACAGTTGAATGAACGGTTGGTTGTCCTTCAAGATCAAATGCAAAAGGAATCTGTAACCATTCAGCAACATGTCTTAAGCAGCAGAATGGAAGCACAGCAGAAGAAACTGAAGGAGACTATACTGGAAAGCTCAAGATGAAGCAGTGAACTTCACAAAGAAAAGGAAAACCTGTTGAAGAGCTTTCACACGCTATAAGAATCCCTCAGGATAAAGCTTATTCCTCTAGAAAATTTCAAAGAGAAGCAAAATGAATGTTATGTTACTCTGAACAAACTGAAGAACTGGTTGGCAGAGAAAACTCAGCAATGTTCCATATTCCAGGAGGAAGCCAAAAGCTACAGGAAACAGATTTAAGAGCTGAAGAAGTAGTTGAATGAAAATGAGGAGACGTTGAAAGGAAAAGCCATAGAACTTTCCAAGCTGCAAGCTTATAATGAAACCATGAGTAACACAATTACAGGACTGAAACAAGTTAAGACTTCACTGGTGACTTACCTGGCCAACAGAGAAAACAAAATGAAGGAAAAGGACAATGTTATGTTGCAGACAGAGAAAGAAAAGACAGATATAAGATCAGAAAATGTAAATCTGACATTGAAGCACAAGGAACCAGAAGAAGAAAAAGCACTGGATGTGTCAAACATATTGAGAACTATTGAGCTGAATGAAGAGATTTAGAAGCTTACAGAATAATCTGAAAATGAAACAGCAAACAAATGTTTGGCTGAAATTGTGAAACAAGTGGAAATGAAGGTTCCATTTATGAAACATGTACATCCAGCTAGAATGTGGCACACGTGATGGAGAAAGAAAATTCGAGCCCACTCTAGGAATGAACAGAGTGCACATTCCCTTCACAAGGAGCTATAGTGTCTGACAAGTAGATGGGTTGTTAATAACAAGAAACACAACTTGAAGGAGTGCAAAAAGTGAATCAAATGGAGATAACCAAGTGCCAGAAACACAGAGTACTACTACCATTCCTCCAAACGTGACAGACCAAGATGTGGAAAAACTGTCAAGCCTCAAGACCATCTGAATTTATAAAGTTAGATACTTGAGGTTGGGGGAGAAGGGATAGCAAGTAAAGATTGTATTGTAAGTAGTTGTTTCTATTGGAAGGGGGGGAAAGTTTTCTTTTGAGAAGAAAAGGGGGTGTTGTATAATATTATATGTGCCTACATGCCATTGTGATGGAAAGGTACTTGGCAGAGAAAGGGTTAACATGTGACTGGAGAAGAGCACCGCCCACTATGATGTATAGAGTCACATGATATTAGACTCAGAACATTCTAGAAGCAGCTGGTGACAGTTGGTAGCAGCACCATGCATGCTATTAACTGGGATCTGCAAATAATTAAAGATTAACAAATGGCTTATGTTTAAACACCCAAGTCTCAACATCTTATCATTGAGACATCAAACGAACCCATAACACGTCACCCCATTCCTGTGTGTCAGTTATCAGACTACACATGCACTGTTCACCTTTCCTGTTTGTCAGTTATTAGAATGACACACTGTTCCACTGTAGTCTGATAACTGACACACAGAAATGGGGAACAGTGTGTGTAGTTATAACTGACACACAGGAATGGCATATGTAGTCTGAGAACTGACATGCACTGTTCCCATTCATGTGTTTCAGTTTTCAGACTACATACTTTGTTAAAAACAAAAAAACTGCGGATGCTGGAAATGCAAAACAAAAACAGAATTACCTGGAAAAGCTCAGCAGGTCTGGCAGCATCGGCAGAGAAGAAAAGAGTTGACGTTTCGAGTCCTCATGACCCTAAGTTCTGTTGAAGGGTCATGAGGACTCGAAACGTCAACTCTTTTCTTCTCTGCCGATGCTGCCAGACCTGCTGAGTTTTTCCAGGTAATTCTGTTTTTGTTTTACATACTTTGTTCCCCATTTCTATGTCAGTTATAACCATACACATACTTTTCCCATTCCTGTGTGCCAGTTATCAGACTGTACACACACTGTTCCCTATTCCTGTGTGCTCGTTAGAACTGTACACATACTTTCCCCATTCCTGTGTGCCAGTTATCAGACTAAATACATTGTTCCCATTCCGGCGTGTCAGTTAGCAGACTGTACACACACACTTTTTCCCATTCCTGTGCGTCAGTTATCTGATTGGGCAGAGTTCGTACCTTTGCCCATGTGCAGGTTTCCAAATTGAGCTAGGTGCCTGTGTGCTAGGTATCAGATTGTCCATGGATTTTTTCCTGAGCTGATGTGGAATTCCTCAAATGCTTCTCTTAGTGCCTGAACAGTGAAGTATGATGACTGTGAAATTCAGCAGACAGCCCAGGAATGCTAATTGTAATAGTGTGCACCCGATCATCTGCTCCTGAACAGAAGGCTGGTGGCTCCAATTGTATCGTCCTCACTTCACAGTCCAAACCTGCAGAGGCAACGCTGCTTGAGATTCCTGTCTGGTATCCATTGTAACTCTTTTGAGTACAAACCTGTTTCCATCTGTTTCAGATGAAGTTACATTGTTTCAGAGTTTGCCATTGTGAGATTTGAACTCTTGATCTTGGGGTTACAAACCCAGTACCATAACCCCAGTTTTCCTGAGCATTGCATGAGTCTGTTGTTGGCTGCTTTGATTTTTTATTGCTGCTTACCCTGGTTCATTAACTGGGCTATCCTGGGACTCTAATGCTGTAGATGGGTACATCTACTTCAATCTTATATTTGTGCAGTGTACCTGTAATTGTGAACAAATTTAAATTGCAGTATTTCAGTGAGTGCAGGAATGGAAAAAAACAAGTGGAGAGATTTTCTGTGACCAGCTGCAATGTAATTGAGAGTAGCATGGGCTGTTTTCACTTGGCAGAGGGGCTCCAGCCTCCACTTTTCAAATTCTCTGCTAAACAACTGGATCAAGACAGCAAAGCCAGCAGCTTACCTAGAAAGCGCAGATTGGACAGAAGCATTCAGAGAATAGCTTTCCCTATTCAAGAACAGCAATAAATGCACAGCTTAACAAAAAGCCCAGAATGGCAATGAGACATTTAAAAGCTGCATCAGAGAATGAGCTTTGTTAGAATGTTAGAAAGCGTAATTCTGCACCACCGTGTGCAAAGAAAGACAAAACTGACATTACACCTCAATGTCCAAATTTTTGCAGCCAATGAAGTTCTTTTGAAGTGCAGTCATTGGCTGTGAGCTAGGAAACAGAGACACCAAGGTTCCGTAAACAGCAATGAGATAATGACCAGGTAACCTGTGGTGTTGATTGAGGGATAAATATTGGACAGGACATTGGGGAGAACTCTCCTTACTCTTTTGCGGAACAGTGCCATGTAATCTTTTACATCCAACTAAAGAGCGCAAGCTTGTTTGTCCCTACAACCACACCAACCCCCTCCACTTCTCTCTCTCTCTCTCTCCTCTCCCCCCCCCAACCCCCCCCCCCCCCCCCCCCCACACACACACACACACACACACACACACACACACACACCCACCTTAAACCAGCTTATATTTCACCCCTTTCTTGGACTCACTCAAGTTCTGTCGATGGGTCATGAGGACTCGAAATGTCAACTCTTTTCTTCTCCGCCGATGCTGCCAGACCTGCTGAGTTTTTCCAGGTAATTCTGTTTTTGTTTTGGATTTCCAGCATCTGCAGTTTTTTTGTTTTTATCAAATAAAGCTTGGTTTAATGTAAAGCAAAGTACAGCAGATTCTGGAAATCTGAAATAAAAACAGAAAATGCTGTAAAAACTCAGCAGGTCTGGCAGCATCTGTAACTCTTTCGAGTACAAACCCGTTTCCATCTGTTTCAGATGAAGTTGCATTGTTTCATAGTTTGCCATTGTGAGATTTGAACTCTTGATCTTGGGTTTACAAACCCAGTACCATAACCACTTGGCTATTTAGGCCAAGCAAAGCCTACTGCACTTGGTATTCCCAGGCAGTCTCCCATCCAAGTACTAACCAGGCCTGAGTCTGCTTAGCTTCCGAGATCAGACGAGATCAGGCGTTTTCACACTAGTATGGCCATAGGCATAAGATGTAACTCTTTCGAGTACAAACCTGTTTCCATCTGTTTCAGATGAAGTTACATTGTTTCATAGTTTTGCCATTGTGAGATTTGAACTCTTGATCTTGGGGTTATAAACCCAGTACCATAACCACTTGGCTATTTAGGCCAAGCTTATACAGCTTATCTCTATCTAACTCTTTCGAGTACAAACACATTTCCATCTGTTCCTATTCAGATGAAGTTACATTGTTTCATAGTTTACCATTGTGAGATTTGAACTCTTGATCTTGGGGTTACAAACCCAGTACCATAACCACTTGGCCATTTAGGCCAAGCCTGGCAGCATCTGTAGAGAGAGAAACAGAGTTAACGTTTTGATTACACCCCAATTACACAATTACACCCCAAAGCAAAATTACGGGCTGACACACACAGCCTGCACACAATTACAGGCCAACACACATGGCCTGCACACAATTACATCCCTGCACATAATTACAGGCCAACATGCCTGGCTCACATGTATACCCTTGCACACAATTACAGGCCGACATACCCAGAACACAACTATGGATAAACACAGCCTGCACGCGGTTACACCCCGGCACACAATTACAGGCCAACACACCTGGCGCATAATTGTAGGCTGACACACCTGGCACGCAAATGCAGGCCCACATACCTAGCACGCAGTTACACCCCGACACTGCAGGCACGCAGTTACATCCCGACACTGCAGGCACGCAGTTACACCCCGACACTGCAGGCACGCAGTTACACCCCGACACTGCAGGCACGCAGTTACACCCCTGGCACATAATTACAGGTCGGCACACAATTACAGGCCGACACATCCAGCACACAATTGCACCCCAACACATTCAGTGCACAGTTATACCCTGACACACCCAGCATACAATTAACCCCAACACACCCTCACATAATTACTCCCTGCCAGACAATTACACACCATGCCCAATTACAAAACCCACACAATTACACCCTTACACAATTATGGCCCACAGGCAAGTATATCCCAACACACTTCACACACAATTACACCCTGATATAATTATACTTGGGGCACATCCACCCATATGTACACCCTGTGCACAATGACATCCAGAGACACTGCACAAAATTACATCCCAATACACCCTGCACACTTAGAGTTAAGCGATCCCACAACCAACAGATCAGTCCTGCCACATTCAGTTGAGAATGAGGGTGGACAATTAAACAAATAACAGGAGAAGGAGGGTCCACAAATATTTCCATCCTGCATAATGGGGGAGCCCAGCACACCAAATAGCTGAACTCAAGGTGTGAGTGACTGCCTTTGACATCAGGCCAACATTTGACCGAATTTGGCATCAAGGAGAACTAGCAAAATGTAAGTTAGTGGGAATCAGGGGAAAAATGTCCACTGGTTGGAGTCATACCTAGCACAAAGGAAGATTGTTGTGGCTATGGGAGGCCAATCATCTCAGTCCTGGGACAATGCTGCACGAGTTCCTCAAGGTGATGTCCTAGGCCCAACCACCTTCAGTTGCTTCTACAATGATCTTCCCTCCATCATAAGGTCAGAAGTGGAGATGCTCTCTGATAATTGCACAATATTCATTCTATTCGCAACTCCTCAGATATTGAAACAGTCAGTCTGTCAGGCTTGGGCTGATAAGTTGCAAACAACATTTGTGCCACACAAGTGTCAGGCAATGACCATTTCCAACAAGAGAGAATCTAATGATCTTCCCTTGACATTCAACGGCATTAACATCACTGAATACCCGACCATCAACATTCTGGGAATTACCACTGACCAGAAACTTAACTGGACGAACAATATGAATACTGTGGTTAAAAGAGCAAGTCAGAGGCTGGGAATTCTGAAGCGAGTAACTCACCTTCTGACTCCCCAGAGCCTGCCCAGCATCTACATGGCACAAGTCAGGATTGTGATGGAATATTCTCCACTTACTTGGATGAGTGCAGCTCAGATAACATTCAAGGAGCTCAACACCATCCAGAACAAAGCAGCCCACTTGATTGACACCCATCCACCATCCCCAACATTCACTTCTTCCACCATTGATGCACAGTGGCATCCTTGTGTACTGTCTACAAGATGCATTGCAGCAACTCACTAAGGCTCCTTCAACAGCACCTCACAAACTCCCAACCACCTAGAAGGTCAAGGGCAGCAGATGCATGGGAACATGGCCAACTGCAACTTCCTCTTCAAGCCACTCACCATCCTGACATTGAACTATATTGCCGTTCCTTCACTGTTGCTAGGTCAAAAGCCTTCCAAACAACATTGTGGGTTGCACCACATGGACTGCAGTGGTTCAAGGCAGCAGCTCAGCACCACCTCCTCAAGGGTAATTAGGGCTGGGCAATAAATGCCAGCCTTGCCAGCAACCTTGTCATTCCATGAAAGAATTTTAACAAATCTCCCAAGCAGCCACACATCATTGCATTGGAATAGTGACAGATGCCTTCTTCAGGCTGGCCAACCAATACATCAAGTTCAGAACTGATGCGAACAGTCAGGCTGAGAGAGCCTGAAGCATCAGCACTTTGGCTTGATTCTCCTAGATGTAAGATCTCATAGACTGCATGCATGTAGCCATTAAGGTTTCCGCAGGCCATTCAGGGAGCTCATCAACCAGAAGGGATTTCATTCCCTTAACGTGCAACTTTCAGAGAGCACCTCTAATGAATCCTGCAGGTGGCTGCTTGCTATCCTGGGAGCAATCACGATGCTTATGTTACCGGCATTTCCCAAGTGCTGCAGGTTTTCACCAAGCCACTATGTGCCTGCAAGGATAGATACTTGCCAACAGGGTTTACCCATTAAAGACATGGCTGCTGACGCCAGCGAGGAGCCCAAGGACTGAGACAGAGAAATGCTATCATGTGAGCTACGCTGCAAACCAGGATGACCTTCGAGCAGACTAGATTCAGGTGCTTGGATCAATTGGGTGGGGCACTTCAGTTTGTCCAGCGAGGGTTTCCCAGACAATGTGGGATGCTGCGGTATAGACAGCCTGGTGCTCGGACAGGGGGCGCCTTGGCTTCTGAGGACATAATGGAGCACGGAGAAGGGTGAAGAAGAGGCCAAAGAGGAGCCACCGGTTCCTGTCAGTTATGAGGGGCCACTTGGAGGGCACCAAGACCTAAGTGCAAGGAATGCTTGGGAGGAACTTGTCGTCACTCATTTCTCATGACCCTTACCACTTTATTGACGCCAAGTACATAAAAGTCATTCACCTCTGCTGGAAGACCAGATCGCCTCGCCCCATCGCTTCTACAATGCACAAATGATGAGAACACACAAGCCATGGTCAATTCCAGCCAGCCCCTTGGTTAACACGTCCCATTCATGAACTGCTGAATGACCACCTATATGGCATTGAGTATTCATAAGTCAAATTTAATATTTAGCACAATAATAGCTACACAATGGTAGATAATCATTACTTTTATGAGCATCCATGAAGCCCAACTGCAGCTGGAGTGTTTTCTTAAATTTCCTATGGGTGCTCCTACCTTCGCTGTGGTGAAGGCTGGCTGCTGACCTTACCGCTCTGTGGCTTGGGATAACCTGAATGACCATCCTCTGCCTGCCTGAGGCCTGGAGGGCCTTGCCACTGCTCCATTGACCTCATGGAAAAAGCAGTGGCATGCAGGTCTGCACACCACTCTGCCATCTTCTGACTGGTCTGCTAGATTTGGCTCTCCATGAGAGTCACCAGCCTCTCCATGGAGGGGGCTAAGCACCCAGTCAGGAGGGAGATCACAGTACTCATGACCTGAATGGACTCCTGCACTATCTGAGCCAGGGTGCAGATATCCTCTGGAAGCTCCACCAGATCTTCACATATTTCACACTGTACTTCTAATATCTGCCGCCTCACAGACAACTCCAGGGGCCTGTCATCAGCCATGGGTACAGTATGGACCTGGCCTCCCACAGCTCTCTGACTGTCAGTGTTCTAGGGTATCAATGTCAATGTATAAATAATCACACTGCATGGCAATCACCTTGTTAAAGACAATTGCTAGTTAAACAGGTGATGGGCATTGATTATCCCATCTAAATAGAATAAAAAGAAACAGCTAAAACACTTTTGTGTGGAAACTACTTGGAAATCAGGAGCACTGAGGAGTTGTCTTGAAAATAAAACCAGCTTGGACCAAAAGACCAGTCTGGATTAATTCTTCCACCCCAACTCTTATTGTGAGCAACATGGTAGCAGAGGATGAACTTTAAGCTTTGCTAATTGATTGCTGTATATGAAGATGTTTGTCTCAGTCCTCTGAAGGAAAAGAAGTGAACTGTTGCTGACAATTTAAGTTATGGAATGGCGGGAGGATGGTGCAAAATTGCAAGCTTTGACTCTCCACCAATTTTTTGTGACTCTGAACCTTATCAGCAATGGAAAGCTGAAGTTGAAATGTAGACCCAGGTTACCTCTATACCCTGGAAGAAGCAAGGTATGGCTTTGGTGTTATCATTACCAGCCAAAAGTAAGATAAGGAGTAAGGTATTTTTAGAGTGGAAAGTGGATGATTTGGATCATGAAGAGGGGGTTAAACCTTCTGTTACAATTTTTGGATAAGCTTTACAAAATGGATGAATTATTAGAAGCGTATGAAGCTTGGACAATCTCTGATAGATTTAGCACATCAGATGATCAGTCCATGGAAGAATATATTATGGATTTTGATAAATGGTACAAGAGACTACAGATACTGGAACTTGAAATTCTGGAATCGATATTGGCATTTAAATTACTGGACTGTGCTTGCATTTCCCATGTTGATAGCCTTTTAGTACTAACAAGGGTTCATTTCTGGGGGAAAGAATCTCTCCTAGATCAAATGGTTGCTGCCCTAAAAAAATTTCTGGGGAAACAGTCGTTCTCTGCCACTTTCTTAGCAAATGCGAACAACAATGTTGTGAAACAAAGGATTCAATGGTGGTCGAATTTTGAGGCCGACCAAATATTAGATGAAGATTCCAATACAAAGATAGGGTTAATGACAAGAGGTCTGAACATTGTCGTAACCCTAGCCAATTTGAGAGTCTGGACAAAAAGCGTGTCTGGGATGGTGGCCATAGACGTTTAAACCCAAAAAATGCATGGGGATTGGTTTCTCGGTGTGATTCCCAGTATCATTATGCGATGAACTGCCCACAGCGAATGAATCATATTTTTGAAGTGACCCGTGAGATGGATTCACCTGAAAATATGATGATGCTGCCATGATGGAATTGTATTGATCAGAGTTTGAATCCGGTGATGAATATATTGATGGTAAATTCCTTCAACTGTGCAGTTCTGGACAGTGGTTGCACTTCTACTGTGTGTAGCACGGACTGGCTTGACTGTTATCTGGAGCCTCTCGAGGCAGACAGGCGGAAGATCAAGGAGTATGAAAGCTCTACCTGCTTCAGGTTCGGAGATGACAATACATTAACATCCTCCTTTGTAGGATAGCAGGGATCAATCTGTTTATCAGTTTGATGTGGTTTCTAGCAAGATACCGCTGTTGTTGAGTCGATCTGCGATGAAGGCTCATGTGACACTAGATATGAAGAATGTTAGAGCTGCCCTGTTTGGAAAAAAATGTGGATCTACATTTTACGCGGTCAGGCCATTACTGCTTGCCACTAAGGAAGCCAGAGATTTCCCATCAAAAGATTCGTGAAGTTTTGTTAACTGTGAGAATAAAAATTTGGTGGACAAAAAGATCATTTGGAAATTACATACAGTTTGCACATCAGGCACCGCAGAAACTGAAGACTCTATTTCGTGATGTGGGAGTGGTCAATAAAGGATATGATGACCTTATTGAACAAATCACTGCTCACCTTGAAATTTGCCTTAAATATCGCAAGACACCACCATGTCCTGTTGTGAGCCTGCCACTAGCTAGGGAGTTTAACAATGCAGTGGTAATGGACATAAAAGTTTGGGACAAGGATAGGGGTATTTTCTTACTACATTTCATAGATATGGCAACCAGATTTAGCCTATCCACTGTGAAACATAGTAAAGACAAAAAGACCTTTGTTGCTAATGTCATGAAGAAATGGATAGGAACAGGATTAGGAACACCAACTAAGTTCTTCTCATGTAATGATGGGGAATTTGCCAGTGAGGAATTTCGAGATGTGCGAAAATTTAAACATCATAGTTATACATACTGCAGCTGAGAGCCTGTTTAGTAATGGTCTTTGTGAAAGGACCATTGCAGTAATAGATGATATATTACATAAAATATTAGCTGAATCAATCAGATTGTAAATTGCAAACGGCGCTAGCATGGGCAGTGCACGCCAAAGAACTCTGCAAATGGTTGGGGGGTACAATCCCTACCAGTTGGTGTATGGAAGAAACCCGAAGTTACCTTCGGTGTTGTCAAATGCTTCCCCCTGCTATAGAAGGGACTAACGTTAGCTCCATCTTTTCTGCTCATCTGAATGCTTTGCGTGCAGGCAGAAAAACTTACATTAAAGCTGAGGTTTCAGAGAAAATTCAGCGGGCCCTACAGCACCTCATAAGACCATCGGGAATGCAACTTAGACAAGGAGACATGGTACGTTATAAAAGGGAAGGCCAGAAAGAGTGGAAAGGACCTGGCAAGGCAGTAGGGAGTGATGGGAAAGTAGTAGTTGTGCAACACGGTAATCAAACTGTTAGGGTACATTCTTCATGGTTAATTGGCACTGTCTATACCTTTTAAAAGTTCTGAACAGGACATAAAAAGCAATGGGGCACTATGCACTTAACGTACCCACACACGCGCACACACACTGGGTACTTATGAGGAGCAGACGACAGCAGATACAGGGTTGACTGACTATGAACAAAGTAACACGAGGTACAGGATAAGGCTAATCATCTAAAAGGGCAACTACCCAAAGTAGGATCAAAGGTAGGGACCAGTGTGTGGAGGGATGCCAACATCATAGGGAGAGCAGGAAAGGCCACTGGTAAATACAAACATTGGCTAAATGTGCAGGATGAAGGACAGGAGATAAAACCTATCAATTGGCAAACTGAGGTAAGGATGTGGAAACCCAGAAAGTGCAGTATGAGTTCTGACAGTGGACCAGAAAGTGGTCGTGACCCTAGAAAAAAAATCGCAGGCTTGCAAATGGTGTTCTGCTCGCACAGGAGAAAGATCATAGTCCAAAAAGGGAAAGGAGGAGAGGCTGTAGCTTAACAAGAACGAGGACTAGAGAACAAGCTAGCAATCTCAATAGGAGTAGAAGTCCTTATGACCAAGAGATTCTAGTAGCTGCTAATAAATTGGAAATAAGCTGATAAAGATAGCCGAATGGAATGAATTAGAAAGTTAGAAGGAATTTGGGGTATATTCTGAAATACCTGAGAGGGGACAGCCAGCCTTATCTCACAGATGGATCTGAACAGAAAAGGTACTCCCAGATGGCACATATAAAGGCCAAAGTGAGATTAGTAGCCTGAGGCTTTGAAGAGAAACTAGGAGATCAGGATATCAGAGTGGAAACGCCTACTGTGAGGAAAGTGAGTTTGAAGATTCTTTTAACTATTTTGGCATCCTATTCCTGGGAGTGCAAATTGATTGACATAAAGGCTGTGTTTTTACAGGGGGATAAGTTTCAAAGGGAAGTTTTTTTGAAACCGCCCAAAGAAGATATAGAAGGAAAGCTTTGGAAATTAAACAAGTGTGTTTATGGATTAAATGATGCATCAGGAGTTTGGTATTTTTCAGCGAGGTCTGTCCTGTTGAAAACAGGTTGCATTCAGTTAAAAGGAGACCCCACAATGTCCTAGTGGTACCATAAGGAGAAACTAGCTGGAATCTTTACCATGCATGTTGATGATTTCCTGTGGGGAGGCTTTGTAGAATTTGAACAATGGGTAATCGAGAAGATAAAGGAGGAATTCAAAGTCAGAAGTCAGACTTCAGAGGCCTTTAAATACATAGGTTTAGACATTAAGCAGAGCAAGTTAGGAGTGACATTGAATCAACAATCTTATCTAGAAAATGTTAATCATATCTCAATAACTCAGGCTAGATCCTCACCAAAAGAGGATCCTGCTACCAAGGAAGAAACGGACATTTGAGAAGTTTGGGCAGATGAACTGTTTGTGCACTCAGACTAGGCCTGACGCTAGTTATATGTTGGAGCTGAGTACCATGATGAAACATGCTACAATTGAGCAAGTTCTGAGAGCAAATAAAACACTTAGAATTTAATTTTTTTTTAAGAGATGTGTGCTTAAGTTTCCAGCCTTGGGTGATCCAGAAAATATGAGGTTGGTCATTTTTAGTGATGTTTCACAGGCCAATCTTCCAGATGGGTACTCTAGCACAGCAGGGAGTGGAACAGAGAGGCACTGGCCGAGAGCAGAGTGGGAGAGCAGCGAGCACCAACTGACTGATCTTTTATCATATTCTTGGTGGGAAAAAATGATATATGTTGCCTGCTGCCTTGGGAGGCCAAGAAAATAAGGGCAGTGAAAAGCATCTTAGCTGCTGAAATGTTGGCCTTGGCAGAAGCATTAGATATGGGGGTTTACTTATCCAATATACCGACGGAAATACTATATAAGGGGCAATGTGAGAAAAGTTTGCCCATAGAATGTTATGTTGATAAGGTGTCTTTTTGGGACAACATTCATTCCACAAAAAGTGTCACTGAGAAAAGGCTAAGAATAGACCTAGCCAGCATAAAAGAAATGTTAGATAGAAGAAAGATCTCTAAGATACAATGGGTTGACACAAATCACCAACTATCAGACTGTTGTTATTTTAAGAAAAATTTCTTTAAGTTTTTTTCAAAGTTTTAATTTAAAAAGAAAGAGGGGAATCTGTCAATGTATAAATAATCACACTGCATGGCAATCACCTTGTTAAAGACAATTGCTAGTTAAACAGGTAATGGGCATTGATTATCCCATCCAAAGAGAATAAAAATAACATTTAATTTCTTTGAATAAACATAGAATAAAGTGTTAAGCTGATATATTGTTTCGTGAATGCAGTAGTGACAGTCACCTTTTTGTATAGTCACAATTCTGGACCTGTACCATAATTTTAGTAACTTTCTTAATAAATATGTAATCACAAAAAAAATAGAATAAAAAGATACAGCTGGAACACTTTGTGTGGAAGTTATTTGGAAGTCGGTAGCACTGAGGAACTGTCTTGAAAGTAAACCATCTTGAACCAAAAGACCAGCTTGGATTAATTCTTCCCCCACAACCTCTTATTGTGAGTAACATCACAGACGAGTTCTGTTTGCAGTTCTGTGGAAGGGTCATGAGGACTCGAAACGTCAACTCTTCTTCTCCGCTGATGCTGCCAGACCTGAGTTTTTTTCCAGGTAATTCTGTTTTTATTTTGGATTTCCAGCATCCGCAGTTTTTTTATTTTTATCACAGACAAGTGGTCAGTTATGTGTGTCATGCTTGCCTCAGGTAGTGACCCTGGATCTACTCCCAAGCTCATACCCACTGCGATGGCAGTATCTGAGCTGGTGCAGGCTGTGGTTTGAGGATGTGACACTGCTCCCTCTGAAATTTCCTCCTCAGAGGTGGATGAATGTCCCTTGGCAATGGCTGCTCTTTGGTCCTGTGTCAGAAAACAATGATCAGGCCCAGTCGACCCTCCATACAGGAGTCTTCAGAGTTGGCTGCAGCTCAGACAGATGGCTGTTAATTGGACAACACAGCCGTGCCTCATGCTGGCCTGATGGTTCCCCTGCGTCGCTTTCTAAGGTGACTCATCTCATCTGATGGAACTCCGCCCTCGCTGTCTGCCGTGGTATCCTGCCAGCTCCAGCTACTCCTCCATTGGGGTTGGTATTGCAATGAGTGGAATGTTGCCACTGGTCTCTGCCTGCTCCCTGGTATTCTGGGTCCTCTTCTCCTGCAGAAGCACAGGAGAATGACGTTAGTGGCTGCATAAGAGTAAACAAAACACCTAATCACTTTCAACCATTGCTGCCGCATCTGTGGCCAGTGGCATGCATATGGCTTTGGGCCACTCAGGACCAACTTTGCGTGGATTGGCAATGTGGGGCTCCTATGCCCTGAGAAGTGGTAGCCATTTCTTTCCCAGAAGATACTGCAATCTCTGCCCATCACTGCAGGCATGTTGGATTCTACCTCCCCTAGCATTCATACCATCACACTTACCTATTTGTTGCCCCCCCCCATCAATGGGCTTTGTAACTCACTCTGGCAGAGTGGAGAAGATGTTTGTGGCACTGCTGCCAGGTTCTTCAGTTGACCCCCGTGGTTGCCCGTGGATGGTATTCCTGCTCTGCCACCAATTGAGGCCCTTGTTGAGCAATTAATGCTCACTTAAGGACCTAATACGACTGCTGCTGGTATTAGTACCTGATCAAGGACCCCAGATTTAAAAGATTTAAAAGATTATCAAGGACCCCAGTATTGGAAAGGGAGGGGCCTGCTGATAGCCACCCCCGCCCCTTGCTGCTGATCCCCTACCCTCATCCTCATGAGCTCACCATTCTGAGACACACACTCCTATCAGCACTCAACTGAGGCCTGGGATCCAGTATTGATACTCAGTCTCGGGTGGGTGTTGTACCGGCAGCAGGCACCACCTCTTCTGTGCCACTCTGTAGAGACCCACAGCTCTGGGTAGAAGGTACTTCAGCCCCTGGGGTCCTCGATCCCGGGGAAGGCCTGCTGCTGTCTAGTTTAGTGCTGGAGTGGCACTTAATTCGACAGACTTTCCTGAAAGGAGGTGATTTCGGGCTTTCACCAGCTCTCCAGCCTGCGTGTGAGACACCTCTATTAAATCTGCCCACAGTCACATCCAGCGCATACTTACACCCCGATACAGCCTGCGCATACTTACACTTGACTCACCCCACATAGAATTACTCCTCGTACACAATTGCACCACATCACGCAAATACATCCTGACTCAGCCCACACAGCATTACATCCTGACACACCGTTTACACAATTACATCCTGCACACAATAGTATCCCATGCACTGTTTGCATTTGTATAGTAATACTATAAAACAACCCACATGCCTTCACAGGACCGTTATGGAACAAAGTTTTACAACAAGCCACATATGGAGATATTAGGCCATAATTCTCAATGAATCTACGTTCTTTGGAAAAGACTCCATGGGAAAAGAAGTCCACGAAAGGAAAAGTAAAGACGTTAAAAGATAGGTTTAGAATAAAAGAAGAGGCTTACAATTTTGCCAAGAAATGTAGTAAACTCGAGCATTGGGAGACTATTAGATTAAAAACCAGAAACTGAACTAGACTAGCCATTTAAATACTGTGGCTACAAGAGCAGGCCACAGACTAGCAATCCTGTGGTGAGTAACACACTTCCTGACTCCCCAAAGCCTGTCCGCCATCTACAAGGCACAAGCCAGGAGTGTGATGGAATACTCTCCACTTGCCTGGATGAGTGCAACTCCAACAACACTCAAGAAGCTTGACACCATCCAGAACAAACCGCCCATTTGATTGGCATCACATGCACAAACATTCACTCACTCCAGCACCGATGCACAGTAGCAGCAGTGTGTACCATCTACAAGGTGCACTGCAGGAACTCATCAAGGCTCCTTAGACAGCACCTTCCAAACCCACTACCATCTAGAAGGACAAGGGCAGAAGACACGTGGGAACACCAGCACCTGGAAATTCCCCAAAACCACTTACCATCCTGACTTAGAAATATATCGCAGTTCCTTCACTGTTGCTGGGTCAAAATCCTGGAACTCCCTTCCTAACAGCACTGTGAGTGTACCTACACCACAGCAGATCAAGAAGGCAGTTCACCACCACCTTCTCGAGGGCAATTATGGATGGGCAATAAATGCTGGCCTTGCCAGCGACGTCCACATCCTCTGAAAGAATAAAAATAACAAATAAAAGATTCTACAAATATGTGAACAGGAAGCGAGAAGCAAAAGTAAATGTGGGTCCCTTAGAAGTTGAGACAGGATAACTTTCATGTGGTATAAGGAAATGGCAGAGGTTAAGCAAATATTTTGTGACCGTCCTCACACTGCAAGGCAAAAAAAAAACCAAATAGGAAACTGAAGGTCTCGATCGTGAAGTGCTTAAAAGTAATTAATATTAGTAAAGGGTAGCACTGGATAAATTAATAGGACTGAAAATGGTCAAATTCCCTGGACTGACATCCTGCATCCTAAGGTTTAAAAGAGTTAGGTGGAGCAATAGTGGATGTAGGGCTTGTGATCATCCAAATGTTCCTTGTTTCTGAAACGGTCCCCGTAGATTATAAACTAGCAAATGTAACACTGCTATTCAAGAACAGGAGTGAGAAAATGGGGAACTACAAACTGGTTAGCCTGACATAGGTCATCAGGAAAATGTTGGAATCTGTTGTTAAATAAGTGGTTAACAGTACTCAGTAAAAAATAATATTATTAGGCAGAGTTTTATGAAAGAGAAATAGAGATCTTGTACACGAAGCAACAAAAGCTAACATGCAAGTACAGCAAGCAATTAGGAAGGCAAGTGGTATTTTGGTCTTTATTGCAGTTGACGTACAAGAGTAACGAAGTTTTGCTGTAATTATACAGGGCTTTGGTGAGACCAGACCTTAAGTAATGTTCAGTGTTGTTTTCCATTACTAAGGAAGGATGTATTTGTATGAGATTGATTCCTGGGTTGAGAGGATTGTTGTATGAGGAGAGATTGAGTAGAATGGGCCTATATTCTGGAGTTTAGAAGAATGAGAGATGATTTTATTGAAAAATTAAAGTTTCTGAGATGGCTTGACAGAGTGAATGCCGAGAGACAGTTTACCATAGCTGGAGAGGCTAGAACCAGGAAGCCTCAGGATAAGGGGGTGGCCATTTTGGACTCCGATGAGGCGGAATTTCTCTAATCAAACGGTTATGAATTTTTGGAATTCTCTACTGCAGAATGCTGTGGAAACTCAGTTGTTGAGTTTGTTCAAGGCTGAGATCGATGAAATTTTGGACTCTAAAGGAATTAAGGCATATGGGGATCTGGTGGGAAAACAAAGTTGAGGTAACAGATCAGCCATGATCTTCTTAAATGTAGTAGCAGGCCCAAGGGGCCTAATAGGCCACTCCTGCTTCCTATTTCTTATGTTCTTATGATTTGAAAACGAGAATAAGAATTTTAAAATCAAGGTGTTGCTGGATTGGGAACCAATGTAGATCAGGGAGCAGAGGGATGATGGGTAAATGTCTGCCTTTACACATATATTTGTCCAGTGGTCTGGAATCATTATTAAATACTTTTTAGAGGTACTTATTGTATGTAAAAGATATGTCTACTTCTCAACACTACGCACGATAGCTTTCAATTGCTTTCATTTATAGTGGAATAGAAACAGAACTAGTTACAAATGTCATCAGCAATTATTGATGTGTCTTCCAGCATCCGAGTATGGCAGAGGAATCTGTAGGGTTATAATTAACAGAAATGGAAAGGATGGGGAGTGGTACTTTCTTTTGAATCAGCGAGGTTGGTGATTTTCTAGATTGCTTAAAAAGAATTTAGTGATAGCAATAGAAATGGTCACATGATGCTTCCCAGCACATCCTGAGACACTAAATTATACTTTAGGAATAAGCAAATGCTAATAAGGCAAACAGACCTGTTAGCTTTTCATGGATCAGTGTCTACTGCCAACCTCCTTCAATACTTCTCTGCAGAGAACTGTCAGTTATTTCTCCTACCCATTTCCGTTTGCTGCTTCCCTATGACTACTGTACTGCTCCATCACACTTGCGATGTAAAATTCCACCCGATTTCCCTCCTTGCTCCTCACTTGCTTATTTATTTATTACTGCTGTCCCCTTGTAATTGAGAGAACACCCTTGCCTTTTATTCTTTGATTGGTATGTGCTTGAAAGTTATCTTCATAACTTTGCAATCCTGGATCATACCAGCTTCTCACAGCCAGTCAGTCCTTGTAGCTGTAAGTTTCACATTCCAGTTGAATCTTTAGCTGAGCACTCCTGGAACAGAAGATGATTAATCCCCTTAATTAATTTCAAATCATTATAATTCTAATTGTTTCACTGAAAGTTCCTGTCTTTCTGCAGTGGTGATGGTGACTGGGCTGCTATGCTCTCAGCTCTTTGTGTCCATTGGCTGATCTTTTCATTCACTAGCTTTGTTCTGTCCACATTGGGGTTGTCTGGCGTTAAACGTCATTGTCTGGAAAATGCTCTGCTGATTCAATATTTCTTCCATTCATTTCTCCCAACCAGCTGTATGATGACCATAAACACCTATTTGATGTTAAAGAGAACATTGCTGCCACACTGGTGGAAAGAGTGGCTGGTGATATTGAGAAGCTCTTGGACAAGAAGGTGGAAGCTCTGGAGGTAAGGATTTCAAACATTGTCCTCTTCAGTCTCAAAGACATTTGCTCATTGCTGAATTGACAATTTAAGTTATAATGTGTGGCTCCCAGACAACCTGGTTGGCAGGTAGACTATGGGCCTGTGATATCCTGAGACCAGAGAGGCTGGTCAGGAGATAGACTGGGGCCTGTGATACCCTGAGGCCTCAAAGCCTGGTGACAAAATGGACTTTGGGCATGATCAGTTCTCCTTTGGAATGGTGAGAGACTGAGAAATATTTGCATTAAGAGGGACCTTGATATCCTTGTACATGAATCACAGAAGGTTACATGCAGGCACAGCCAGCAATTAGGAAGGCAAATAGTATGTGAAGTTGGAGTATAAGAGTAAAGAAGCCTTGGTATAATTATACAGGGTATTGGTGAGGTTATACCTGGAGCTCTCTGTGCAGATTTGGTCTCCTTACCTAAGGAAGGAATACTTGCACTAGAGGGAGTACAACAAAAGTTCACTAGACTGACTCCTGGGATGAAAGGATAACCTTTGACTCAGAAGCAGTACAGTAAGGACTTTAAACAGTTGAGAAAAAATGATCTACAGGCTGTAGCAGAGCACTTGGGGATTAACATAAGATCAGGAGCTAAGAAGGACTGGAGCCTTGAATAATTGGCTGGGTACCAGGGGTTCAGGAAAAGAACAGTTCTGTTAATGATCAAGTTGAACTTGCCGGAATTGGAAACAAACAAACTTAGAAAGGTAGAAATTAGCAAGAGATGAAAGAGAAAGAGAGGTGGATAAACATGAAATGGAGCATGTGTTCTGATCACACAAACTTTGGTTGACCAGGAAAAGTGAGGCTGACTCAGAAATCCTCTTAATTTTGATTTGGCCAAGAATTTTCGCTTGGTATCTAAATTTAGTGAGGAGGAAATGTAGATGTACTTACTGTTGTTGAAAATTGCCGTGAATCTGAATTGGTCATAGGAACAGTGCTCCGAAAAAATGTTTTGCTAGGAAAGGCTTTGGATGTTTATTCACCTCTTTCAGCAGAGCACTCATGTGATTATGAGGAAGTAAAGTACTATACTCAATGCTAATGAGTTGATGTCAGAGGCCTATGGGCAGAAATTTAGAAATTTGAGAAAGAGAATGGGATAGACCTATGTGGAATTTGCAAGTGAAAAGGATATGGCATTCAATAGGTGGTGTAAGTCGATGAAGGTGGAACAGAACTTCAATAACCTTAGAAAGATGATGTTGGCGGAGGTGTTCAAAAATAGTGTCCCCTTGGGGTTAAGGTCTTACCTGGAAGTCCACAACGTTCATACAGCCAAGGAAGCCACGATAATGGCAGACGATTATGAGCTAACTTATGAGATGCCTAATAACAGGCCCCACTCTTGAACCTTCCAGAGTAATTGGATTGAGAGGAAGGTCAATATAAGCAGAGGTCAGGCCCTGCTGATAAAGGTGGAAAACGTAAACACCCAGGCCCTTCTCCGGTTAGTGAAAGTGAAGGTTCAGAGGAGAGGCTTAGTTCAAGGGAACCGACCTGCTACATTTTTCACAAGCAAGGACATGTAAAGGCTGAATGTTGGAAATTAAAAGGTGAGTCTGTCACATTAGTACAGTTGCTCAATGCCCCTCCAGAAAAGTCTTTGGTTCGTAAAATTAATGACAAGCAGGTAGTTTCTCCTGCTTACTGATGTACTGAATCAGGGTGTTGAAATCATAGGAGTTTTCAGTTTGAGGCTAAAGTTTCTCCATTTTTAACTGGTGAGGCAGGCGAGTCATTTGTTATCCTTAAAAGTTACAGATCTGAATTAAAAATGCTGAAAAAAGTATGAGCAAGGTAAAGCAAATCAAAGAACAATAATACTCAAAGCTAATGATGAAAAAGAGGGAAAAGTTGCTTTGAGGGAGAGTGGAAAAGCTGAGTTCAGTGCTGACACCATAGAGCTGCACGGAAGTATATGTGTTCTTGAACATAAATTAAAATTTCGCTCTTTCTAGAAAAGAACTAGACAAAGCTTAAAAGCAGTGGGAAGAAGAAAAATGAAAATAAATCAAGAAAATTTGTGAACTGAATAAAAAAGGTCAAATTTACTTAACTGAATATTGACATAACCTTAACACAGCTCTTAAAGCAACTAAAGAGGAGTATACTCAACAGAAAAATGAATTCTTTCTCCTAGGAAAGAAAGCCAAAGGGTTAGATCATGGAGATGAATTTGGAATTAAGTGATCCTGAACTTGAACAGGATGAGGCGAAGTACACTTTGGATGTTTGGCTGGTTGAAATTTTTTTTCAAAGACATAGATATTAAAAAACATGCAGACATGGAAGAAAATGGAGATCAGGGATTAAAATCTAAATAGTGGTTCAGAGTCTATTTCAAACAGTGAAAACCGTGACAATTTTGTCTAGATTTAAAGGAAAACAAAAGGAATTTGCTGAATCCAGAGGGTAAAAAGCGATGTCAGGGGATTTCTCCTTTGATTCTAATTCACAGCCGCCAATACCCAGAAGCTCAGATGGTTTGCCGGCAATCGGTAATGTTATTCTTGACAAAGTTAACCAGACAAAACAAATTGTAAAGCCTTTGGGTCCATCAGGAATACTATCCCAGTATTCCGATTGCACACAATCCAAGACAGATTTTCAAAGGCAACATGAGAGCTCAAAACTAAAGTACTAGTCTGTACAGATTATAACCATGGTGTTCCTAGAAATGTTCAGAATCGAGAACCAAAGGCTGTTTCAATGTAGTTTGATGCTGCGGCCATTTACACTAAAAATTGTGAATGTTGCTGGCCAAAACAATGTGATTGGGGATGTCCTGTTGAAAGTTTAAAAGAATAAGGGATGGTAACAATGTCTTAAGTTAGGTAAACGTATTGGGCTTTAAAAGATTGTAGAATAAAACCTTATGTTTGTAATGAAGCTTGTTTTGTCAATACAGTGCATCATTGTTGTTAAAGGCCAAAAAATGTGGATGCTGGAAATTTGAAACAAAAACAAAAAATGCTGGAAAAACACAGCAGGTCTGACAGCATCTTTGGAGTGAAAGACAGCTAATGTTTCGAGTCCATATGGCTCTTCTTCAGAGCTAAAGGGAAGTAGAAATGTGTTATATATAGCTCTGAAGAAGAATCATACGGACCTGAAACGTTAACTGTCTTCCTCTCCACAGATGCTGTCAGACCTGCTGAGTTTTTCCAGCATTTTTTGTTTTTGCATCATTGTTACCTGTGTAATATGTAATACGCTGGTTGTAGAAGTGTTTATGATGTTAAGAACTTGCTGTATGTCGAACACTACAACGAATACCTTACTACGGTAAAGCTTCCTTTTCCCAAGGAGACAAGTGTGGTAGCCTTTGACCTGGAAGCAGTACCGTAAGGAAAATTGGTAATTTGTTTAAAATATCTAGGGAATCTGTAATTGTTTTAAAAAATGTTTCAAAAGGACTTTGCATCAAATGTAAAGGGATCAATTGTAATTTTACTGGATAGTTTTAAAAAAATACTGGTCATGTGACCTGCAATCCTGGACCTGGAAGCATTACCAACAGAAAGGAAGTTAAGACCAGAAGCTGTGTGACAGACGATCAAAGCATGTAATTTACTTATCTTTTCTCCGTTTCATTCTCAGGCGGTTATTTTTCCTTCTCCATCTCTTTCACTAGGCTACAGTTCCTTAGGTACTTGATATTCAAACAATGCTGCAAGTGTTATCTCAGCTGGACACATTCCTGTTCCCACTCAAACCCATGCATCCTCTTTGAACCTGGGCCAGGATTAGGAGGCTCTGGCTAATTGTTATGTTCCCTACTTCCCTGAATCTTGGAGATTCCTCACTGCTGTAATTAACTGAGTCATCGTGAACCTGGATTTTTTTTAACAATTTTTCATAAAACTAGTATTGATTCACTATCCAATTGGAACCTGTCAAAGTATGTTCCCCATCAAAATCAGTTTTTAAAAGGAATTGTTTCTTTCATTTAGGTCTCTTTCCTCCACCTTTTGGTACCTTTAAATTGATTTTAAGAGAATGCCCTAGGGAAACTTTCTTTGAAAAATGTTAGTTTGCAGCACTACCTCCACCCCTGGCCTCGCTCTGCCCCTGCCCCCCTCCCTGCAACCTCAGTCTCACTCTGTTCTCCACCCAACCCAACCCAAGCCTCACTCTGACCCCCTGCCTCGCTCTGTTCCCCCTTAAACTCTGCCCGCTCTGGTTCTTAGATTTTGTCATAGTGAAGACTTTTAATCAGAATAAATTGGATCTTCACTTTATTGGCACAAAATTGTCATCTCTACCCTCAAACATATTACAACAGTGTTGCAGAATTTGAGATTTTTCTTGACCCTTCCTTGTTTAATATGTATTTTCTGACTGAGTAAAGGAGCTGCTGTGTAGAGACAGTATGGAGCTGGATACTGAGCAGACAGGAGTCGAGTACAAAGTTGGTCTCCTGAGAGGTTGCAGTCTGGTTTGCTCCTCTGTATATGGACTTGTGGTGACTATTTCCTGCTCAAAAACGGACCTTGCCACAAGGCCAGGCTTCTTGACTGTTAATAACTCAGCCTTAGTGTAAAATAAACTGATGGATTGAAATGTAACAACATCTCAATGAAAGAAGAGTGGGAAGCTTGTAGTTAAGTAAATACCTAAATGTGACTGTGTACAGGATCCTGCAGTGAATCTGACTTCAGAGAACCAGGCCTGCTATGTCCCCCATCGTCTTCTGATACCTGGGTTAAAATCTGGGGTATACTGGTGCGTTGAAAGTCCCTGTCTGCTGCTTAAGAGGCTGTTATGTGAAATGAGTTTGAGCCACAGTCTCATTGCTAATGGGCCCTCAGTTTCAAACATAATTAGCACTGAATATGCAGTTGCACTCAGATGATACAGAACATGAATGTAATGGGAAATCGAATATGTCAGTCTTGTACAGTCAACGTATTCTTCTGAGCTTGTGGCTGAGGGACATTGTTAGGGTAGAGCAGAAGAAGCTTAATTCTGCATATAACTTGCGATAGCTGACCTGGGGATGATTGATTCAATGGAATGTTTCATTCTTCAGCACTGAAATCTCCCAGTCTGATCAGAAAACATACATATCAACCTGTAAAAGCATTGTAGAGCTAACGAGCAGCTCCTAAAAAGCAGACAGCTCAAAACCAGTGCACTAGTAAAACAAACAGAGCCCAAGTAAAGGCCTAAAACCAAGGCCACTGCTTCAAGATGACCAAATAAATTAAATTCCTTTTTATTGCTTTGGTGTTTAGGATCTTTAATTAGTTTTTAAAATGCCAATGCCCTCATGTATGACACAAGAATGGATGCAGTGACAGTGAGAGTGCAATGGTATATGAATTACCATGATTAAATTCCAGCTACACCCAATATTCCACCAGTTCTGAGACTCCCAAGAAATCTCCACATTTTTTTATATATGTCTATATATCACTTTGTTTATTCAACATTCTGTGTTTAATATGTAATTGGTTGTAAATATACCTTCTGTTAGCTTTTTCCTTTAAAAGTCAGTTCACAACAAAATTTCCCCCATGGAGACAATGGACCAATCTACAACCAAACACCCCTCATATAGACAATGGATCAGGAACAGGAGAGGCTGTACTCAGAAGTGGCCATCTTGCCACTCCCTTATACTACTTCAAACTACACAAGCGTCTCCTGTTCTTTCTTTATTTTAGGCAAACATGACAGATCAACCCTTTCTCACTCTTCACAGTTAGCCTTAACCCAGGCAAACCTAGTCAAAATCTCTCAATGAGACTTCAAGATCTCAGGACAGATAGAGAAACATGGAATATAGGGGAACATGGACAGAGAGACGGACTGATGTTCTCCAGTCTTACCCAGGTTGAAAGCGGCATCAACAAGGGTCACTTTGACCAAGAAATCTTAGAGGCAGTGATATGTGCCATAGTCCATGGGTCTTTTCTCAGAAGCTACAATGAAGGTGGAGTTGGACTGGCCCTACCTAACCTATGTTGCATGCTGAGGTCACACTTTCAGGAGTAAGGTGCAACAGAATTACATCATCGTCTCTCTGGACTAGGGCAAGAAAATAGGGAACAAGCCTAGATCTTCCTTATTTGAGTGCTTGATCTTAGACAGTCACTTTTGCCAGCTAGGATATGGAATCTGAGCTTAGTATGACCTCATGGTCATACAAAGCATGTTTTTACATGCCCTCTTGACAGGACTAAGGAGTGAATCAGTTAGGAATGAATTTTGCCTCTATTTGGAAAATCCCAGAATGACAGACGAAACACTTTGAGAAGCTGACTGTTGCAGTTAGTAGTGAGGTAGAGTGACAGGAGAAGCTAGGAAGAGCAAAGAGTGATATGATCCATGAGACCCAAGAAATGAATCATAGTCAGGAGGAACTAAAAGAACAAGGGAAAAGTAAAACTTATGAGGGCACTCTGATGTCTGAGATTGCAGAGTAGATATGGCAGAGATTGCCATTATGAAGGAGCAGCTTATAGACCTGCAGGAAGCACTTGTCCAAGGAAAGGGTATTCCCAGAGTATCGATCCCAGAGACCAGCAGCTAATACAAAGCGAAAAGGAGGTCCTGACTGCCAGCATTGAAATAATGATAATAGTTGTTTCCACTGATTTTGTCTGGCTCAGCTGAGCATTATGCTAGGGGTTGCCAACAGAAAAGCTTGAGTCATTCTGCAGGAAACAGTGGGGATACTGGCCAAGGGACATGCAGTAATCATGAGCGTTTCCCTACCAAAGTCCCAGATTTGAAGCATCTCTCCTCCAGAGCAGGCAAACATCACTCCCCTAATGGTGCACCTTGTCAGACATCTCACAGAATTACAGTGCAGAAGGAGGCCATTCAGCCCGCCATGTCTGCACTGCTCTCTGAGCATTTTAACTTAGTATCAATCTCCTGCCTTTCCCCATAATCCTGCACATTATTTCTATTTAAATAATCATCTAATGCCTCTTGAATTCCTCAATTGAAGCTGCCTCCACCACAATTCCAGGCAGTGCATTCCAAATCCTAACTAATTGCTGTGTGAAAAAGTTTTTTCTCACCTTGCATTTGCTTCTTTTGCAAAACACTTTAAAACTGTGCCGTCGGGTTCTCGATCCTTGCATAAGCGGGAACAGTTTCTCCCTATCTACATTGTCCAGACCCCTCATGATTTTGAAAACATCTATCAAGTCTCATCTTAGCCTTCTCCTCTCCAAGGAAAACAGTCTCAACTTCTCCAATCTTTCCTCATAACTGACATGTCTCATCCCTGGAATCATTGTTGTAAACCTCTTCTGCGCTGTCTCCAATGCGTTCACCTCCTTCCTATAGTGTGGCGCCCAGAACTGTATACAATACTCTAGCAGAGGTCTAACCAGTATCTTATATAAATTCATCAAAACCTCCCTGCTCTTATACTCTGTGCCCCTATTAATGAAGCTTAGAATACTGTATGCTTTAGAAACAGCTCTTCCTCTACCTGTCTTGCCACCTTTAATGACTTGTGTACATGTACACCCAGATCTCTCTGCTCCTGCACATACTTTAGAATAGTATCCTTTATTTCATACTGTCTCTCAATGTTCTTTGTACCAAAGTGCATCACCTCACACTTCTCCGCATTGAGCTTCATCTGCCACCTATCTGCCCGCTCCACCAATGTGTCAATGTCCTTTTGAAGTTCTATACTGTCCTCCTCACAGTTTACAATTCTCCCAAGTTTTGTGTCATTCGCAAACTTTGAAATCATCCCCTGCACACCAGGAAATAGATCATTTTATATATCAGGAAAAGCAAGGGTCCCAACACCAACCACTGGGGAATTCCACTACAAACGTTCTTCCAGCCTGAAAAATACCCATTAACCAATACTGTTTCCTATCCCTTAGCCAATTCTGTATGCATGTTGCTACTGTCTCTTTTATCCCATGACCTATAACTTTCCTCTCAATTCTGTTGTGTGGCACTGTATTGAATGCCTTTTGGAAGTCCGTATACACCACATCAATGGCCTTGCCCTCATCAACCATCTCTGTTACCTCTTCAAAAAACTCCAAGTTAGTTAGCGACAATTTTCCTTTAACAAATCCATGCTGACACTTCCAAATCAATCTACATTTTTCCATGTGACTATTAATTCCATTCTGAATAATTGCTTCTAGATGTTTCTCCACCATCAAAGCTAAACTGACTGGTTGCAACCTTTTTTGAACAAGGCCATAATGTTGGCAATTCTCCAGTCCTCTGGCATCTCCCTGAATCCAGGGAACATTAAAATGTTATTGCCAGTGCCTTTGCAATTTCCACTCACTTCCTTCAATATTATTAGATGTATCTCACCCGGTCCCGGTGCCTTATCATATTTTAGTACCGACAGCTTATCCAATACCTCTTCCTTTATCAATTTTAAACCCTTCTAGTAACTGAGTTTTCTCCTCTGTCAGTATGGCCTGGGCAGCATCTACCTCATAGGTAAAGACAGATGCAAAGTGTTCATTTAACACATCAGCCATGCCTTTTGCCTGTGTAAATCCCCTTTTTGGTCCCTAATCAACCCTACTCCTCCTTTTACCACCCCTTTGCCAGTTCTGTGCTAGTTGATTATTCTTACTCTGGATTGACCAATTTCCTTTTCCACCATTATCCCAAACCTTATGATACAAAGATCACTGTTCCCTAAATGTTCCTCCATTGTCACTTGATCTACTTGGCTCTCCTCATTCCTAATAATCAGGTCTAGCAGTGCTTCCTTTCTTGTTGGACTGGACACATACTACTGTAGGAGATTCTCCTGAACACAATCTAGGAATGCTTGTACCTCGCTGCCCTTTAGACTACCACTATCTAAGTCTATGTATGGGTAACTAAAGTCCCCCATTATAACTATACAATCTCTTCCCAACCAGACTGGTGAAGATAAGAACACTTTGGGACAGAGGAGCCCAAGTCTCCATTATACTAAGAGAATGGGAAGATACCCACTTAGCAGATGTTCCCTTGAGGCCATTGGGGGAACTTGTAGGACCAAGCAAACTCAATCTTACTACAGAAAATGGATCAGACATCCTGTTTGATGGATGAATTAATGTCCTCTTTCAGTTGCCTTTGAACCCAAATATCAACATCACCATCCCAATTTTTGTAACCCAGGCCATCAAGGACAACCCCATATCAAGTACAATGTAATAGAAGCGGTAGGGAGAGGCTCCAGTGAATTATGCACGGTTTGGTTAGTTCATGCAGCATTTTCTGAGATGAGAAAGGAAATATAAAATGCCTTTGTCCACCTTATCCAAGAAGAACCTTTGACAAATTTTGGATGCTTATCAGTGAGGAGGAAAGATGTCAGCATTCCAAAATGCAGTTCTGTTGCTGTGCCCTGTAGAGTTCAATCAGTCCCCACAACTTGAGACCTCACAACCATGTTCAAGCCGACAGTGCCTATGCAATTACCTGAAGACCTACATGTTGACCCTTCAATTGTGTGGTTGCAGAAAGGAAAGGCTTCTCAACGTACATCTGTGTACTTCTGATGTCAAACACTGCCAATCGTGATGTGGTTCTGAAGAGAAATGCCATTAGGTTCCCTACAAGTGGTTGATATAGGTGAAGCTTTGCAATGCACAATAGCATCAGATAAGATGATTTTGAATACTGACTCTGCAAAACCAGTACAGGATAGGGCTGTGAGTTGGGTGCCTCCTGTGGATCTTTATTTCTTTAATAGAAGATCAACGCCAGGCAGCGTTGTTAAGAGAAGAAGCAGGAGCATTTGCAAGGGATGAGAATGACATAGGATGCATCAAAGACCTTCAGAGGCACATTCGCCTCAAGGTGATCAGCCTTTGCAGAAGGCGTATATGTCTACCCCCACCATTATACAGAGAAGTGAAAGCCTACCTTCAAGACTTGATAAATTGAGGTGGGATCACCAAGTCCGAGTCATCATATTCATCCCCAGTCATATGTGTGTGGAAAAAAGATGGGAACCTCGCTTCTGTATAAACTACTGGAACTCAATAACAAAATGATACCAGTCTGACAGCCAAAACTTGGATTCAGGATGTCCTGGGCAACTCTGGGGGAAGATCATGGTTTTCCATTCTGGACCGGGGAAAGCCTACCACCAAGGTTTCGTTGCAGAAGAAAGTCGAGCAGCAACTGCCTTCATCACCCCACATTACTTATACAAATGGCGCCGCATTCCCTTTGGTTTACCAAATGCACCCATGTTTTTTCACAGTTGCATAGTCATGTCCTAGTGACCTGATGTGGTAAAGTGCCGTTATATTGTGGATGATGTTCTAGTGTGCAATGACTCCTTTGAGGCACACCTCACGGATTGGATCACAAGCAAGTCCTAGGATGTCTTCAGGAATCAGGATTTAAGCTAAAGCCCAGTAAATGTTCTTTGCTCAGATGTGAGGTCAAGTACTTGCGTCGGTTAGATCATCTCAAGAAAGGGCTATAAATGCATCCTGCAGAGATAGATGCGGTTGAAGTCCTCCATCACAAACAACTGACAACTGTGGGAGACATAAGAAAACTCTTTCTTTTTTGTTAGGATTGTACCATCAATGTATCCCTAACTTCTCAAGCACAGTACCAATTACTACAAAAGCCCAGTGAGAGTGCTGAAGAGGAATACCCACCAATGAAGACTAAGAAAAGTTGTGGAAAGGCAGCTAGGAAAAGCAGCAGTTAAGTCCCATCATGCCAGCGCATCAGTTGGATGGAGGACCATCAAAAGGCTTTAGAAGTTTTATTGAACTACCTTATAAGCCCACCAGTAATGGATTTTGCATACCATAATGAGCCTTTCATCCTGTACACAGATGTTTCAAACAAGGGCCTTGGTGTTGTACCACACCAAGAGCAAAAGGAGAAGAGGTGAGTCATAGGCTATGGATGCTGAACTCTCAGTTCTTTATAAAAGAACTACAACTTGCACTGGGGAAAGTTAGAATTTTTAGCTTTTAAGTGGAAGGTGACTGAAAAATTCCGAGACTACCTCTACAATGCACCACGTTTCACTGTATACACCGACAATAATCTGCTTACTTAAGTCCTCTCCACAGAAAAGCTTACTGCTACAGGTCAATGATGTGTAGCTGAACTGGCAGATTACAATTTTACCATCCAGTATCTCCCTGCTAAGAACAGTGTGGCAGACAGTCTTTCTAGAAAGCTTGTAGACTTCGACAAATATCAGAAAGATTGGAAATCTCACCTATGATCTGAACCAAGGGCAGTATAAGTAGAGTCCAGCAGCTCCAAAGCCTGGTTGAGTGCCCTGACTACCTGATCATTACATCTACCAGACGAAGGGGCAGCCTTCTTCACTGCCCTTACAGCTGCTCGCCAGGAAGAAAAGGGGCATCCAAGAACAAGACCCAACCATTGCCCCATCCTCAAGGCAAAACAGCAGAATTTATCCATCTGTGGGAATGTGAGGTGCCAGTTACATGGAAAGGCTGTCAACTTCCTTCATCACCGGAAGTACTTACAAGTCGATGAAATTGCCATCTTGCACGGGAAATCATCTACAGCTAATATTTCTGGCTTGGCCCTTCAACAACTACCTGATGAAATGGGATATTTTGGAACCGACCATGTGACTAGTTAGGTGAGAGACCTTTTACTTTTATTGGCCAAGCATGCAACAAGGTATTGAACATTATACCACTTGATGTTGTACCATCTCTCTGAAACAATGGAAATCAAACAACCCTGCCAAAGCACCCCTCAACCCAATCACCACCAAAGAACCCTTCAAACTTGTCGATTTGTACTTCCTCCATTTGAGAAGAGTACAGGAGAATGCGAGTATATATTATTGATCGTGGGTCATTACACTAGATTTGTGCAAGCTTACCCAACCACCAATAAACCAGTGAAGACAGCAGCTGACAAGCTATTTAATAACTTTATACTAAGGCTTGGATTCCATGAAAATCGATCATGACAATGGATGAGAATTTGAGGATCACTTGTTCAACCAACTCTATCTGTACAACAAAATCAGAAAATCCCACACAACACCTTACCATCCAAAAGTGTAATGATCAAGTCAAGTGCTTTAACAGGACACTGTTGGAGATGCAAGTGGTATAAGAGCACCTCAAGTCTCTGCTTAGTCCAGGAGATCGAGTACTGGTCAACAATGTTGTTCCTGCTGGGGGATCCAGCAAGTTAGTCATGCTGGCAGGATAAAAGTCAACAGGTAATCTCACAAAAGGATAATTCAGTGCCAGTATATGAAGTAAAGCTAGAAAATGGTGAAGGACGTGTTAAAAGTTCTACACAGAAATGTGCCACTTCCTTCTGACTGTTTACTTATTGATGACAGCGACAAACTAACTACAGGAAAGATGCCAGCTCTGATCAAGCAAATGCAGAGAACCAGAAAGTAGATCTACTCTGATGATAAGTTAGTACTCCTCTGACGTTAAGTCGGAGAGTATCTCCTGGGTGACAACAGCAGAAAAAATTGAACACTCAGGCCCAGACCATGTCACCAAAGAGATGGCAGAGAACTCATGTGGAAATAGTGAAATCTCATCTGTAGAGGGACTAGGACAAAGTGAAATAAAAACAGAAAATGCTGGAAAAACTCAGCAAGTCTGGCAACATCTGTGGAAAGAGAAACAGTTAATGTTTTGAGTCTGTATGACTTCTTCAGAGTAATACGGATTCGAAACGTTAACTCTATTTTTCTCTCTCCACAAGTGCTGCCAGACTTGCTGAGTTTTTCCAGCATTTTCTGTTTTTATTTCAGATTTCCAGCTTCTGCAGTATTTTGCTTTTATCTTAGGGAAAAAGTGAAGCTGGCGTGCAGATGATAGCTGATGCAACAACAGTGGTGCAAAACAATAGTGATGTGTCTGATCCCATTGGTGGTGCCAGTGATCAACATTGCAGAGAAGGGAATGTCAACCCTTTAAATCCAAATTGGCCTCGATTCCTATCTCCCAAATATTCACATGCAATTATTTAGGTCAACCAACTTGGGAGTTTAGGAAGACAGAGTTAAACTTCACAACTATATATCCGCATATAGCCCACAGCAACTTGGTTGCTCTCTGCCTACATTCCAGCCTCAACTCTCACCACCTATCCAGCTGTCTCATACTCCGATTTGTCGCCAATTGGAACCTCTTTACGGTATAGCAGCTGCGACATTCCAGCAGTCCATGTTGTGCAACCACAACTGTTCCATCAGCCAGTCCAGTGGTGAATAACAGAAGCATCTTAGGAGCGTCATCTACATCTATGGGCAGTTTTATTCAAATGGGAGTTCATCAACAGGAACTGACAGTATTATGATGTACTGGAAGAACTGAAATGGTTGTTTGCCAATCCAGCAGGAACCCACATTTTGCCCAAACATTGCTCTTTTTTTAAAAATAAGTTGCATATATAGTGAATGAAAATGTTGTGGAGAGTCATGTTGTCGTTATCATCCACGCAGCTGAAGTTTGTAAGATGACCTGAAGATGCAGGATAACAACTTTGTGCACATTCCTGGAAAGCATATTTGCCCTACTCAGAAGCAATATGAGAAAGCTTGCTTCATTTTAAATATGGATTAATAGGCTATTGTGATTGGGCATTATTGATATTCTCTTTTGTATGACTTCTCTGTAGATAGATTTATTGTTGGATAGGATTTATAGTTCTTTTGTGGAAGAACAGATATTTGATCAATTTTAAGGGGGTTGTAGAAATAAGAAGGGGTACAAGTTATAATTGCTCCTCAAAACTGAAGCTGTTCTTGTTTTGTATTATGTACATGTATGCAATGAAACAACAGATAATGCCAAAGATTAATCTCAAATGCGTTAATATTTGTGATGCCTAACTAGTTGTTACTGGGTGCTTTATAACAAATTATATTAATGGTATTCTGGCATAATACCTCGTGTTAAACATTGCTATAACCCGTGAAGAAATGCTTCGATGGATAAATGTCCAAGATGACATTTCTTTTAGGAGGAGGTGTGAGACCCCCAAAAAATCATGCCCCTCATTTAAAAAAAAATGTCTTTATATATCACTTTGTTTATTCAATATTCTGTTTTAAAATATAATTGGTTGCAAATATACCTTCTACTGCTTTTTCCCTTAAATGTTAATTCACAACAAAACGCTCCCATGGAATCCATAGAGTCATAGAATTTACAGCACAGAAAAAGGCCTTTTGGCCCATCGAGTCTGTGCTGGTCAAACAAGTACCTAACTATTCTAATCCCATTTTCCAGCACTAGGCCCATAGCCTTGTACGCCATGGCATCGCAAGTGAAAATCCAGATAATTCTTAAATGTTATGAGAGTTTCAGCCTCTACCACCCTTTCAGGCAGTGAGTTCCAGATTCCCACCACTTCGGTGAAAAAATTCTTCCTCACATCCCTTCTAAACCTCCTGCCCCTTACCTTAAATCTATGCCCCCTGCTTATTGATCCTTCCACCAAGGGGAAAAGTTCCTTGCTATCTACCCTAAAGATGCCCCTCATAATTTTATATACCTTAATCATGTCCCCCCTCAATCTCCTCTGCTCCAGGGAAAATAACCCCAGTCTATCCAATCTCTCCTCATAACTAAAACTCTCCAGCCCAGGCAACATCCTGGTCAATCTCTTCTGCACTCTGTCTAGTGCAATCACATCCTTCCTATAATGCAGATTGCAGAACTGCACGCAATACTTTAGCTGTGGCCTAACCAGCGTTTTATATAGTTCCAGCATAACCTCCCTGCTCTTATATTCTATGCCTCGGCTAATAAAGGCAAGTATCCTATATGCCTTCTTAACCACCTTATCTACCTGTCGTGCTACCTTAAGGGACTGGTGGGCATGCGCACCAAGGTCCCTCTGATCTTCGGTACTTCCCAGGGTCCTATCATTCATCGTGTATTCCTGTGCCTTGTTTGTCCTGCCCAAGTGCATCACCTCACACTTATATGACCAATGGACCAATTCACAACCAACCACCCAGATAGAGACAATGGCCCAGCCTGCTCAGAAGTGTGGGAGACTGCACTCTGAACTGGCCATCTTGCCGCTGCTTCAAACTACACGTGTCTCCTATTCTTTTTGTTTTAGGCAAATACAACACACATCATCTCCACCCCTCTTTCTGGGTAGTTGCAACAGTGTTAACAAAAAAAAATTAAGTACACAAGAAGGTCCATTTCTGCAGTGGTGAACTTAAAAAGTTTGTATGGTAAAGTGAAATAATCTGTATTGGCACAACATATTGCTCTAAATTCCTCCTTTTGCTCTAACCCTACATAAGTTTTTCCTTTTATCTTCCACTGCAGTTTCTTGTGATTCTGTGTTAATCACTGCAGCTGAAAGTCCCACTGTATTTCTCTTAATGACTTACACTTTTGTGTCCTTCTGTGCCTAGATTTACCTATGCTCCTCTTTCAGCTCATCTCCCAGGTATCTGAACTTCTTACTGTTCCTCACCTTTTTCCCCCACCTCCCTCACTGCTGTCCCTAATTTATCTCAATATTTTCCACTAGCTCTTTTTTCACTCCCCTCACTAGTGGTTCTCACCTTCCGCTCATCCTTTCTCCCCTCCTCTGTTTTTCTCCCTTTCCCACTACACTCTTCCTCTCACTTTTAGTTCCTACTTCTCCTTGTCCCTTCAATCTTCCCCTAGGTTTGCTGGCAGTTCTTTGCTATTTTATACTTTGCTCACTAACTTTACCGAATTGATACAAGTGTTATAAGCACTTTAAAAAGTAAATAGCCAGTTTTCCACTGGCAAGCAGCAGCCACAACCCTAAGAAGCAGAGAACAAAGATGGTCAACACAAAGACAATCATGATGGATACCAAAGGCTCACTAACCAGCTAACCTGGACTGGCAGCGGTCTGAAAGACCAAGGTTTGAAGGGCACACCAAGCAATCAGGAGGCTGCTATTTCTGACCAGCTGCTACCTTCAGCAATGCTGGTCTGCTTGTTAATCTAAGAATGTGTCCCAGCCAGAAGACAGGAAGGAAAATATATAAATAAATGTATGTATCTACATCAACCTGGCTACTTTATAAAATTATTACTTTTATTTTTAAAACTGGACAAGGCTTAACCCTGACTGGCCATGATTCATACCAGAGGAATTTCTAACCTTCAGAAATAAGCAGGGACCACGTTATCTTTAAAGAGATGCTAATGCCTTCTGTGACAGCTGACAATCAAATTTCAAAGAAATGCACCCACTGCATTTACATTTCTAATGCAGAGTTCCAGCCAATGGAGACAGTATGTCTGTAAAGGACAAAAGGGACCTTGACTCCTCTATTAAACACCTCCATATTCCAGACCAGAGAATACATCTTTTGTCCAACACCCAAGAGAAGTGGGAGGTATGTCACATGACCTCCCCCAAGTTGCTACAGCCTGTAATATTGCCATGTGGAACTCACCCCAGGCAGTCTACCATTTTATCATCTAATAGGTAGCAGCAGAAAGAGCTCTGTCTAGGTAAAATGTCTGGTCCTTGTCTACACTCTGATATACTGGAATATTGGAACATCTGTATCTGTGTCTTCAAAACTAATTCATCTCTACGTGCCTTCACTCATTATGGAAGCCCTCGCTTCTGGAAAATTGGATCGTTCTGCAATAATTTCAACCTGCTAACCTCTGAATGAATACGCCACTGGATTTTTGATTCTGACTCACGTGAAACCATAACTCATATTTATATAGTGGTCTTAACCTGTGACCCTTATTTCCCTTATCCCTCTTTTATTGTACGAATGCAAAAGAGGCAGCCATTGCAAATCCCTTCCTGTGTGTGCATGCATGTGTAATAAACTGCCCCTCTTACTTTACCTTCTCAACTTTGCTGTGGGGTTCTTAATAGAGGATTGGATAAGTCGAAAACTGAAAGGTTGGGGAAAATACGCCACTTATAAAGAGGTATATCAAAAATCGAAAACACCTTTCTGTTTCCATACGGGTAGTGCACTTTTTGTTGCATAAATTTGTCAGTGAAGGGATGCTGTGTATTTTGGGTAAGCTTCACTTCTGAAATCCAGCACCAGGACTGCAAGGAATCTGATGTAGTACCACTCAAGGGTGGACAGGGTTGCTAATTTAAAAGGGAGTAGGTGGCTGTGCAAAATTACCTACCAAAATGCAAGTGAAGTTGATGGTGAGCAACAACATGAATGGAGGTGGGTTACACAGTTACTGTCCAATCATTACTGTGGAAAGAGCAGCTGAATGGGACTAATTAATTGCTCTTTCAAAAAACAGGCATGGGTATGATGGGCCGATTGGTCACCTGCGCTGTACCGTTCTATGTTCAGTTTGTGCGTACTCGCTTATTGTACTGTGATAGTGATGTAAGCCTTTGCTTACATACACTTCACTCCCAGTAGACCAGTGGATTTCTGCAAATCTGTATCACTCATGACAGAAGGAGCAATGAGGCTGTTAGATTGCTGTCTGTACATAATCAGAAGAGGAAAGAATGTGTTTGGACTCCCTTCAGGGTCACTCCTCTAGTGCCGCTGTACGCAGAGCTTCTGACAACGATCAACTGTCCCCTCGTGAGATGGTCAATGGGGAGGCGATGGCATAGTGGTATTGTCGCTGGACTAGTAATCCAGAAACCCAGAGTTCGGACCCCGCCATGGCAATTGGTGGAATTTGAATTCAATAAAGCTCTGGAATTAAAAGTCTAATGATGACCATGAAACCATTGCCAGTTGTTGTAAAAACCCATCTGGTTCACTAATGCCTTTTAGGGAAGGAAATCTGCCATCCTCACCTTGTCTGGACTACATGTGACTGCAGACCCACAGCAATGTGGTTGTGTCCTCTGAACAAAGGCAATAAATGCTGGCCTGGCCAGCGATGCCCACATCCCATAAATGAATAAAAAAAGAAAATCGTGCCTCAGTGAATACCCTCTATACCGGCACCATCACAATGTGGACATTTGAATTGTTGCAGGCTTGTCCATTGTGGGCCACTTGGAATGGGATTCAGGGATGTGTCAATACTGATGAGGCCGGGCTGACAGTGACGACAGGTTTCTCAACATGTGCTACCGCAATTGGTCACTTTATGGTGTTAATCAGCTGACCTGGTGTCTTGTTTAATGCTTCTGACTGAATAAAGCTGGAGAATGAAATATAAAAGTCGGGAGATTTTACTGCAGTACACAGCATTGGTGAGACTACATCTGAAATAGTGTGTACAGTTTTGGTTGTCTTATTTGAAAAATATATCATTGCATTAGAAGCAGTTCAGAGAAAGTTCATTCAACTCATTCCTGGGATGAGGGGCTTATCTTATGAAGAAAGGTTAAACAGGTTGGGCCTATACCCAGTGGAGGTTAGAAGAATGAGAGGTGATCATATTGAAACACACAAGATCCTGAGTGTTTCCACTTGTGAGAGAGACTAGAACCAGAGGACATAATTTAAGAATAAGAGGTCTATCGTTTAAGATGGAGATAAGGATAAATTTTATTTCTTAAAGGGTCGGTAAGAGTTTGATCTCATGAGAATGTCTTCGGTTGATAGTTGTCACTTGACTGGCAGGGTTCACACTGAAACAGACAGGATGGCTTCAATCTAGTTCCTAATTCCCATGAACAATATAAACTGCCCTCATTTGGCACTAGTTGGCATTAAATTGGCAGCCTCACTTAGCGAGAACACAGGATGGCAGTTGTGGATGCCGGATAAATGCTGGACTGATGTAGTAGTGCATGCTCCTCTCAGTCTTTGTTGAGACAGGTGCACCAGAATGATACTGATGCTAAAAGGGTTAAATTGTGAGGACAGTTTACATAGGCTCATGTTCCCTTGACTATTAGATTAAGGGTGATTTAACTGAGGTGTTTAAGGTGATTAAAGAATTTGTTGGGTATGTGGAAAAAAACTGTGTCCTCTAGTAGGGGAAGTCCAGAACAAGGGCTCTGATAACCTTAAACCTGAAAGCTGTTCAGGGGTGATGTCAGAAAGCAATTCTTCACACAAAAGAACATGGGCGTCTGAAACTCCCTCAAAAGACTGTTGAGATTATGATCAATTGGAAATTCCAAAACCGAGATTAAAAGGTTTTTGTTAGGCAAGGGTTGTGAGGGTTATGGAACAAAGGCAGGCAGATAGGGTTAAAATACAAAAACCAGCCACAATCTCATTGAATGGTTGAACAGATTTGAGGGGCAGAATGGCCTACTCTCTGTTTTCCTAAATAGTGACAAGTAGAAGTTGGGGGGGGGGGGGGTGGAGGGCAGAGGAGGAGGTGGTATATAACTGTGCCACGATCATGGTGATTGCAGGCTGGTGACAACATAGTTACAATGACTTGTGCAGGAGCTCAGGACTGTCACAGTGCAAACTAGTATGAAGCTTTCATGCTGTAGGAAGGTCAGCTTGAGGAGACCTGTTTGTTTATTGACTATGGGTAATGAGTTGCTGAGGGCTTGGGCTGCCAACACAATTTCACGGTTAATCACTTGCTAGACTTCTGCATCACATCTGCATCAGGAGAATGGTTTCATAGACCCAATTACTATGAGGGAAGGGGGCCCCGCCTGAGCTGCAAATTAATGTGAGGGTGCTCACGGAGGACTGGAGCCAGCTCCTGAATGCAGTGCATTTTCAATGTGTCAATACTGTCAAGTGTTTCATTAACTTAAATGAGTCCATTTATTCGGCATCAGAAGTCACATTTGTTAAATTAATGCTGGGGGATGGAAAAGCAGTCATTTATCCCACTTCACTTAGGTGGGGTACCTTCTGGTAAATGTGTGTGAGAACGTGATTTCTTCAGTGTAAATCATTTTGCGCTGACTTGTCCTTCCAATAACAGTTGTTTACTGTAGCTTCCAAATTACTTGCTAACAGGGAGATGGGTTTTTTTTGGTATTTGATGTATATGTCAAATAAATTGAAATTAAATACGCAGCTCATAAATTCATAAAGTTGGACCAGTAATAGTTATAGGTAGGGTGGGGTTGGGGTGGTTTTGGTGAGACTGGCCTGCAGTGATAGTGCACAATGGGCAATAGTGAATTGGACACTGAATTTACACTCCTGCGCTCGCTGCGTCAAATGTAAAATGGGAGGTTAAGTTGTCTTTGCGCAATCACCCAAGACTAATTTTGCACCCAGGAAGATATTTGCTTCTTTCATTGTATGGATGTAACAGCCATCCTGTCTATTTTTTCATAGGTGGCAAGGCCTCAACTAGTGCTGCAACCCCCTGTCTAACCAACTCCTGCTGCTCTGCAGAATTTCATGCAGCAGCTGTTGAAGTGACTGCTTCCCTTTGATCATTCTTATTTCTATTCAGGTTCTTTTTCAGTCTTTTTTAAAAACTAAATTAATTTCGAGTGTTGCCATTAATCCTCAAACATTTTGTGGTTGTGATAAATGCTCAAAGATTCTCTTTTGTGACTGAGCACCGTCATTAATATACCAACAATTTCTATTGTTACTGAGTACCATTGTAAATACTCTCTGCTGTCACAGAGTGCTATCATTAATGCTCCAGCATTCTCTGCTGTTACTGAGGACTGTCCTTAATAATCTCAGCATTCTGTTTTTACTAAGATCATTAATACTCCAATATTCTCTGCTACAGCTAGCGAGTGCTGTCATTAATAGTTCACTATTTTCTGCTATTACTGTGTGCTGTCATTAATGCTCCATGATTCTCTGCTGCTATTACTGGGTGCCATTCTTAATACCTTTTAACATTCTGTATGGTTAGAGTGGTGTCATTAATATTTCAATATTTTATGTTGTTACTGGGAGATGTTATTAATGCTCTAGCATCCACTGCTGTTGTTACTGTGTTGTCATTAATACATCAACATTCTCTGCTCTTTTATTGAATGCCATTATTAAAACTCCAACATTCTCTGCTGTTATGGGCTACAGTCATTAATACTCTAGCATTCACTCCTCTTGCTGACTGCTACCATTGATATTCCAACATTCTGTGTTACTGAGCACTTCCATTAATACTTCAACATTCTGTACTACTGGTCCTGATTGCTGTCGTTCTGCTCCAACATTGTGTTGTTATGGCATGCTGTCATTTAGACACCAGCACTCACTGCTGCTGTACTGTGTTCAGTCATTAATACTTGAAAATTCTCTGCTCCTGTTACTGGTTGCTGTCATTAATACTCCAACATCCTCACTGTTCTATACTGTTGTCATAAATACGCCAATATTTTCTGCTGTCAGATTTTTGATAGACAAGGGTGTCAATGTTTATGGGGGTAGACAGGAAAGGGATGTTGAGACTAAAATCCAAACAGCCATGATCCTATCAGATGGTGGAGCAAGCCTGAAGGGCCGAATGGCCTGCACCTAGGTCCTATTTTCCTACCCAACAAATTGAGTGCCAAATTAATACCCCAACATTCTCTGTTGTTACGGAGTGAGTTTATTAATAATCCAGCATTTGCTGCTGCTCCTGATGGCAGTCATTAAAAAGGGAAACATGCTCTGCTGCTGTTACTGAGTGATGTCATGAATGCTCCAACATTTTCTACTACTGTTAGTGCTATCAGTAATCCTCCAACATTTTCTCTTGTCATTGAGTGCTGTCATTAATACTTCAACACAATTCACTGTTACTGAGCACTGCTTTACTACAAATTCTCTGCTGTTGCTTAGTGCTCTCATTAATATTCCAAATTCTCTGCTGTTACTTAATGCCATCAATAGTACAACAAAATTCTATCCTGCTGTTCCTGTTTGCTGTCATTAATATACTCCCATTTTGTTGTTACTGACTGTTGTAATTAATAAGGCAACATTCTCAGCTGCAGTTACTGAGTCCTGTTGTTAATGCTCCCAATATTCCCTGCTACCCTTGAGTGCTGCCATTAATATTCCAAAATTCTTTACTGTTAAGAGTGCTGTGATTAATACTATATTTTCTCATGTCACCAAATGCTGCCATTAATACTCTAACTTTCATTGCTGCCTTAGAGTGCCATCATTATGCTACAACAAACTGTGGTTACAGTGTAGCCGTTAATACTTCACCATTCTCTGCTGCTTTAGTGAGTGCTGTCATTAGAAATCCAACATTTTCTGTTACTAAATGCTGCTATTAATACTCCAACATTCGCTGCTGCTGTTACTAAATGCCTAATTAATACTCTAGCATTCTTGTTTAATTATTGGTGCCATGAATACTCAAATGTTCTCACTGTTACTGAGCACTCGTTAATACCCCAACATTCCCAAATGTTACTGAGTGCTGTCATTAATCCTTCAACATTCTCTACTGCTGTTACTGAGTGTTTTGATTAATGCTTCAATATTCTCCCTTGTTACTGAGTATTTCAGCATTCTCTATTGCTATTGAGTAGTCCTTAATGCTCTAATATTCTCTGCAGTTGACAACTGATGTTGTTAATAAGGCAGTGTTCTGTTGTCATTGTTATTGAGCACTGCCATTAATACTCCAGTATTCTCTGCTGTTTGATTGCTGTTAATGAAACTGATAATGTTGGAGTATTAGTAAGTGCTGTCATTAATGTGTCAACATTCTCTCCTTTTACTGTTTGCTGTAATTAATAACCTAATATTCTTTGTTAATGAGCACTGTTATTAACACTGCAACATTCTCTGCTGCTGTTGCAAAGTGCTGCCATTAATACTCCAACTTTCTCTGTTGCAATCAATGATGTTGTCCTTAATACTCCAACCTTCTATGTTTTTATTGAATGCTGCCGTTAATACTCCAATGTTCTGTGCTGCTGTTGCAGGATGCTTGCTCCAACATTCTCAGCTGATCTTGGAGGGAAGTTCATTGATGGAACAGCTGAAGATGGTTGGACTTAGGACACTACCCTGAGGAAATCCTCTCCTGTAGCAGTGTCTGGGACGGAGATGATTGACCTCCAGTTTTGCTAGGGCTCCTTGATGCCATACTTGGTCAAATGCTGTCTTGATGTCAAGGGCAGTCACTTACTCATCCTCGAGTTCAATTCTTTTGTCCCTGTTTGGACGACGGTTATAACGAGGTCAGGAGCTAAGTGGCCCTGGCAGAAACCAAACAGTGTCAGTGAGCAGGTTATTGCTAAGCAAGTGCCGCTTGATAGCACTGTTGATGACCCCCCTTCCAGCACTTTAACGATGGAGAGTGGACTGATGGGGCGGTAATTGGCCGAGCTGGATTTGTCCTGTTTTTTGTAGACAGGATATATTTGGGCAATTTTCTGCATTGCCGGGTAGATGCCAATGTTGTTGCTCTACTGGAGCAGCTTTGCTAAGGGTGCAGCTGGTTCTGGAACATAAGTCCTCAGTACTGTTGCTGGAATGTTGTCAGGGCCCACAGCCTTTGCAGTATCCACTGCCTTCAGCTGTTTCATGATATCATGTGGAGTGAATCAAATTGGCTGAAGACTGGCACCTGTGATCCTGGGGACCTCAGGAGGAGGCTGAGATAGATCATCCACTCGGCACTTCTGGCTAGAGATTGTTGCAAATGTTTCAGCCTTATCTTTTGCACTGATCTGCTGGGCTCCCCCATCATTGGGGTTTGGGATATTTGTGGAGCATCTTCCTCCAGTGAGTTGTTTAATTGTCTATCGCCATTCATATCTGGATGTGGCACGACTGAAGGTCTTAGATCCTATCCATTAGTTTAAAGATCGCTTAGCCCTGCCTTTCGCATACAGCTTCTGCTGTTTGGCATGCAAGTAGTCCTGTGTTGTAGTTTCACCAGGTTGACAACTCATTTTTAGGTATGCTTGGTGCTGCTCCTGGCCTGCCCTTCTGAACTCTTCTTTGAACCAGGAATGATGGTAATGGAAGAGTGGGGGACCTGCAGGGCCATCAGGTGAAAGATTGTGGTTGTATACAATTCTGCTGCTGATGACCCACAACGCCTTATGGACACTCAGTTTTGAGTTGCTAGATCTGTTCGAAATCTATCCCATTTAGCACAATGTAGGGTATCCTCAATGTGAAGGTGGGACTTTGATTCCTCAAGGACTGTGTGATGTTCACTCTTACCAATATTGTCCACGGACATTTAACATAATTCCAGAACTGTGCCTGATCAGTACTAGCTGCTCAGGGGAAGATTCCCTCTGCAGCAAAACATCAGATCTCTCCCCGCCCCTGCCGGCCCCAGGTTTTTCCTTGTTGGTTCCCTCACCACCTGCTGCAGACCCAGTGTAGCAGCTATGTTCTATAGGACTCAACCAGCTGCGTAAGTAGTGGTGCTAAGTCACTCTTGGAGATGGACATTGAAGTCCCCCAACTGGAGGACATCCTCTGCCTTTGACACCCTCAGTGCTCCCTCCAAGTGGATGGAGGAATACTGATTCATCAGGTGAGGTAGATAGTAATCAGCAGGAGGTTTCCTTGCCCATGTTTGACCTGATGCCATGAGATTTCATGGCATCCAGAGCCAATGTTGGCAATTCCCTGCTGACTGTAAACCAGTGTTTCGCCACCTCTAGTGGGCCTGCCCTGCCCGTGGGACAGGACATTCCCAGGGATGGTGATGGTGGTGTCTGGGCGTTATAGCCGGTCCCTTGGCGAGGTCCCACAGTTTATGAACCCGGACGAGGTACCCCAAATTCTTATGCTCCTGAGTGAGTGTGGAATCCCTTTCTTTATTCAACCCCCTTGGTTGGTCGCAACAAGTTAATTTAAAAAGGATCCCTTCCTTCGTGGATACCTTTTCCCAGTTTTAAAAGGAACCAATTTAACCAAGCTGACTTGAGTCAAAGGAAGTTGGTTTGTTACTAAACACGAAAAAAATAATAAAAATGCAATACACATTGGCCAGGATTTTCCCCTCAGCGATTTGGGGCGGGTCCCGCTCATCGAGGGGAAAATGATGCGGGAGGAATCCCCGACATCATCCCGGGCCATTTAAATTTTTAGGAAGGCGGGCGGACAGCGAAATCAGCTGTCTGCCCGCCGACCTGCCAATGGTCAATTGAGGCCATTGACAGGCTAGTTAAAGTACTTAAAGACCTGCCCGGCCAACCTTAAGGCTGGCAGGCAGGCCAGGAGCCCCAGCGGGCTTCTGATTATTCATGAAACTTCATCCACTGGCAGGATGAAGTTTCATGTCCATTTTGAACAAAAATAATAAAGTTTGTGTTTTTTAACATGTCCCATCTCATGTGATATTGTCACATGAGATGGGACATGTTAAAAAACACAAACTTTATTATTTTTGTGATATTCATGTGATATTGTCACATGAGGGGGACATGTTAATAACTTTTTACTGTTTCTATTTTTAAAGATTTTTCCAATGTCACTATTCTCCCTGAGACAGGGCTTTGCCTCAGGGAGTGGTGCACTCTTTCACGCGCATGCGCAAAAGAGCACACTTTGACAGATGGGGAATCCCTCCCCTCAGAACAGGAAGTGCATAGCGCCTTCTGTTGGGGATGCCACTGGGTGGGCCTTAATTAGCCCGCCCACTCAAACTGGCAGTGTGCCCCATTTCATTGGCGAGGGTCGGCTGTCCACCTGCCGCTAAACTGGTGGGGCCCGCATGCCATCCGAGGGCAAAATTCTGTCCATTCACAGAGATTAGGAACGAGGAAGAGAGAGTCCAAAATGCTTTTACTGAGTGTTCCCATTAACACTACGAACATAAGAATTTTAGGAACAGGAATAGGCCACCTGGCCCCTCGAGCCTGCTTTGCTGTTCAATAAGATCATGGCTGATCTGAATGTAACCTCAACTCCTCATTCCTGCCTACCCCCAATAACCTTTCACCCCCTTGTTAATCAAGAATCTGTCTAGCTCTGTCTTAAAAATATTCAAAGGATCTGCTTCCACTGTCTTTTGAGGAAGAGAGTTCCAAAGGCTCTCAGCTGCCAGAAAAATATTTCTCCTCAGCCTTAAATGAGCGACCCCTTATTTTTAAACAGTGACCCCTAGTTCTAGATTCTACCACAAGGGGAAACATCCTTTCCACATCCAGCCTGTCAAGACTCTTCAGGATCTTAAAGGTTTGAATTAAGTTGCCTGTTATTCTTCTGAATTCCAGTGGATACAAGCCTAATCTGTCCAGCCTTTCCTCAAGACAACCCACCCATTCCTGGTATTAGTCTAGTAAACCTTCTTTGAACTGCTTCTAATGCATTTAGATCTTTAAATAAGGACCAGTGCTGTACACCATGCTCCAGATATGGTCTCACCAATGTCCTGTACATTTAAAGCATAACCTCCCTACTTTTGTAATCAATTCCCCTCACAATAAATGATAACATTCTATTAGCTTTCCGAATTACCTACTGTACCTGCATACTAACCTTTTGTAATTCATGCACCAGGTCACCCAGATCCTTCAATCTTAGCTCTGCAATCTCTCACCATTTAGATAATAAGCTTCCTTTTTATTCTTTCTGCCATATATGAAATATGAACGATTTCACATTTGCCCACATTATACCCCATTTGTCAGATCTTTGCCCAATCACTTAACCTATGTTACTCTGAAGCCTCCTTATGTCCTCTTCACAATTTACCTTCCTACCTATCTTTGTGTCGTCAGCAAATTGAGCAACCATCCCATCCAAGTAATTTATATAAATTGTAAAAAGTGGAGGCCCCAGCACTGATCCCTGTGGCACACCACACGCCACATCCCGCCAACCAGAAAAAGACACATTTATGCCAACTCTGCTTGCTGTTAGCTAGCCAATCTTCTATCCATGCCAATATCTAACCCCCTACACCTTGAGCTTTTATTTTCTGTGATGTGGCATTTTATCAAATGTCTTCTGGAAATTTAAGTACAGTACATCCACCTTTATCCACAGCACATGTGATTCCATCAAAAGAACCCCAATAAATTGGTTAAACATGATTCCCCTTTTACAAAACCATGTGGACGCTGCCTGATTGCTTTGAATTTTTCCAAGTGACCTGCTATACCATCGTTAATAATAGCTTCTAACAATTTCCCTATGACAGATTTTAGGCTAACTGGCCTGTAGTTTCCTGCTTTCTGTCTCCCTTTCTTTTTGAATATTTGCCATTTTCTAACCTAATGGAACCTTCCCTGAATTTAGGGAATTTTGGAAAATTAAAACCAGTGCATCAACTTTCTCACTAGCCACTTCTTTCAAGAGCTTAGGATAAAGTCCACCTGGACCTGGGAATTAGCCCGCAGCTCCAACAACTTGCTCAATACCATTTCCCTGGTGATTGTAATTTTCCAAGTTCCTCCATCCCTGCCATTTCCTGATTTACAGCTATTTCCAGGATGTTACTTGTGTTCTCAATAGTGAAGACCGAAGCAAAATACCTGTTTAATTCATCCGCCAATCAACTCCCAGACACAATTTCTATAGGACCAACGCTCACTTTGTTAACTTATTTAAATGTCTATAGAAATTCTTGCTATCAGTCTTTATATTACTAGCTAGCTTTATTTCATACTTGATTTTTTCCCTCATTAATATTTTTGTTATTCTTTGCTGTTATTTACATTCTTCCAATCTTCTTACCTGCGTAATTATATGATTTTTCCTTAAATATTGATACTTAAAGTTAACCACAAATGATGGGCCCTCCCCTTGGGATTTTTCTCTCTCATTGGAATGTATATATCCTGAAATATCCCTTTAAATTCCTGCCACTGAACTTCTATTGACATATCCCTTAACCTAAACCTCATTTCTAATGCTGTGTACTCATGAACACACCAACATTGTACAGATTTCTACTTTTGACAAATTGCTGTCAATGATACTCCAACATCACTGCTGTTACTGACTGCTGTGATTAATCGTCCTACATTGTCAGCTGTTAGAGTCTGTCATTACTCCTCCAACACTTCCTGCTGTTGTTGTGGTACACCTTTAAGTAGTTGTGACTATAGCCTGTATATATATCACCAGATATGAAATACTGTAATGTACCACATGATTAGAGTCTGCAGTGTGTAGTCATGAAAGAAAGATATGTTATCAAGAGCTCTACAAGATTGTGCATGTGCACATGTGCTACTTAATCATCAAAAATAAAGAACCCACATTTGAGTTTACCAGTCAACATGTGTGTTTGTGTTCAGAAGAATGAAAAAGGAAACACAACAGTGATTACTGAGTGCAGTCATCAATACTCCAACATTCTCTCCTGTTACTGTGCACTCTCATTAATACTCCAATATTTTCTGCTGCTGGTCCTGTGTGATGATCTTATTTTCCAATATTATCTGCTCCTGATACTGAGTGCTATCATTAATGCACCAGCATTAGCTCTGTTACCAAGTGCTATCACTAGTGTCCCAACTTTCCTGCTATTGTTGAACAGTATGATGACTAATCCAACATTCTCTGCTGTTACTGACTGCTTTCATTAATAATCCAATATTCTGATTTTGATTATTGTTGTCATGATACTCCAACATCACATCCGTTATTGAGTGTTGAGATTAGTGGAACAACATTCTCCATTGTTACTGAATGCTGCTATCAATATTCTAATATTTTTTCATGTTGTTACTGTTAGCTGTCATAAATATTCTAATATTCTTTGCTCTTATTGCATGTTATCATTAATATTCCAAAATCTATGTTACTGAGTGTTGTCATTAACACACCAACATATGCTGTTACTGAGTGCTACCATTAGTACTCAAACATTTTCCACTTTTACTCTAGTCTGTCATTAATACTCAAATTCTGTTATTACTATATGCTGCCATTAACACTGCAATATTCTTTAGTACTGTCAGAGTGCTGACATTAATGCTCCAACATCACTGCTATTGCTGACCACTGTCATTAGCACTTCAACTTTCTATGTTTTTACTGACTGCTATCTTTGTTGGTCTAATATTCTCTACTGTTACTCTGTGCTGTCATTATTCAACATTGCCTGCAGCTGGTACTGTGTTCTGTCATTGCCTACTCCTTTTAACTTTTCTAAATTCTTCCAAAAGATGTGGGCATCACTGGCTAGGCCAGCATTTATTGCCCATCCCTAATTGCCCTTGAGAAGGGTGGTGGTGAGCTGCCTTCTTGAACCACCGCAGTCCATGTGGTGTAGGTACATCCACACTGCTGGAGGGGAGGGGAGGGGCAAAGTTCCAAGATTTAGATATTTTGCCATTAGTATTCCAGCATTTGCTGCTGTTCCTGAGTGTTCCCATTAACATTGTTACAACCACCTTAGAGACTGATAACTTTTAAAAGGGGATTTTAATTCCCAGCAACCAACTTAAGGAAATTGCACAAGGTTTCAAGTTAAGACTTTTACTGTTTTTTAAAAAAAGAAAAAGCGGCATTGACTTAACTTTAAGCTACAGAAAAGGTAACCCTTATTCATGTCTTAGCACAACTGATAACCCCACAGTGCATATCTACTTAACAGCACACTTTCCACAGAATTGCAGTCTTTTCAAGAAACAGCCTAAAGTCACTCCCAGTTCCAACAGGTTCACATTCCCTGCCTGGCTGAGTTGAAACAGACAGTGACCATCAAATGTCTTGTCCTTCATGTTAATTATAATAAGTGCTTGTCACGGAAGAATGAGTCCAAAGCTACTCTTTTACCTCAAGCTGATTTATTCTCGTGCCAGCTCTTAAGTATAACAAATTCTCCCAATCCCTTCCACATTGGAGTGTGTATGTATTTTTCTTTTAAAACTCTCCCAATTCCTCCCAGATTTTTATTGAACTTGAATTTTACCATCTGCTGTGGCAGGATTTGAACCCAGGTCCACCAGAGCATTACCCTGGGCCTTTGGATTACTAGTCCAGTGACAATACCTTTGTGCCATTGCCTCCCACCCCCTGTACCCATTTATAGTTGAACAAATGCCCATCACCTGTTTTAACAAGCAGTTTTCTTAACAGTATAATTGTTATACAATGTAATTGCTAGTCAACAAGAAGATAGTTATTGGACCTTGACAATGTGATTACTGATAAATTGACACCTCTGTCCTCTGATAATTCTCGTACCGACTTCCAGCAGTGAAGCCCACTCCAGTGATATCTTCCCCTGGCCTCAGTGGGGGCAATTCTTCCGGTGTTCTTAAATCTCTGTGGCTCCCTTCTCTTTGATATTGGGACCGGCTTTCCCCAGCATTCTGTCTGGTAGCTAACAGGGAAGAGTTTTCTTTCAGCAGACCGCAGCCACGGCTTCTCTCTCTCTCACTGTATTCACAGTCTCTGAAACAGAAAGTCTTTAATAACAAGAAGACCTGCTTCTACCTTTGTTTCCACATGTTAAACCTGATGCATGCCCCCAGCCTCCATGGTAAAAGAGCAGCACAGGCTTGTTGTCGGGTAGAACTCTAGGAGGTCCCATGACTTTCTTCATTGCTCCAACTGTACCTTAAAGAGACTGTCCAAAACCTAAATATCTTCTAAAACCTTACATTCGTACCACTCCCCCTAAATATGAAAGAATATTACTGAAATAATTTTCCTGCAACACTATCAATATATAACATTGTAAACACACCAGCAACTAACTTATAGTATTCAATCCCTTGCCACATTATTGCTATTAACCAGTCTTTCTTGGCAGCATTATATGGCTTAACCCATCACATCCAATTTCCTGTGACAATTAGGATTTAAATTTCACTTTATGAGTTCTTGGAATTCCAATTTTCTTCTGAATGAGAGTTCATTTACTGTTGGTGATTTCACTTTCCTTCTTTTGCCATAGCAAATCTCCTTTCTCACTTTGAGCAGGTTTTACAGTGCTTCCATGTCCTGGGTTAGAAATTTGTATATTTGGTTTGATCTGGTTAACTTTGTCAAGAGCAACGTTGTCATCAGGGTGTTGTTCTTTTAACACAGTCTTTCAACCCGGTTCAGTTCTTAATTACTGATATCCACTCTCTTTCATGGCTGCAGGTTTTTTAATGCCCAAGTCTGTAAAGAAGGTCTTAACCAGCCACACAACTGAATTGTCCTTTTTAAATGCAGGGTTAACTTTAGCCTTAAGTTCTTTCCCATGATTTAAACTTTCGGTGTTGTGCCATTAGTATTCCAGAATTTGCTGCTGTTTTTGAGTTTAACTGTTAATACTGTTACGATCCCCTTAGAGGCCGAAATTTTTTTAAAAGATATTTGAATTCCCAGTGACTGCCTTAAAGGAGCTGCATGACAAGATTTCAAATTATACGACCTCTACTGTTATAACAGTTTAAAAGCAACCTTGACTAAACAATACTTGTTACGCAACTAATATTCTAAACTACAGAATAGATAACTCTTATTAATGGCTTAGTATAACTGATAACCCCACGCCTTGTATATACTTCACAACGCACTTTTCAAAAAGTTACAGTATTTTTTCAGGAAATGGCCTAATGTCGCTCCCAGCTACCAACAGGTTCACGTCTCCTCATTTTGCCAAGTCATAATGTCCAGTGACTATTGAAGGTCTTCCACTGTCCTTTGAAAATTCCGGAACTGACTTTGAGCAGTAAGGCCAACTCTAGTGGTTTCTTCTCCTGGCCTTACCGGGGCAAACTGTTCTTAAGTGCTTTCATTACTATTCCAACATTTACTGCTTTGGGTGCTGTTGTTAAAATTTTTTGCTGCTCCTGACTACTGTCATTAGCTCTACAACATTCTCTGTTGTTATTGTGTTCTATCATTTATACATCAACATCCTCTGGCATTGTGTGCTGTCATTAATACTCCAATAATTTTTGCTGTCACTAAATGTTATTACTAATACTACAAACTTTTCTTTGTTATTGTGGGCTGCCGTTTGTACTCCAACATTCTCTGTTGTTACAGAAAGACTCGAAGATTCTCTGGGATTATTGACAGCTGTCATTAATATTCTGACATTCTCTGCTGCTGTTACTGCATGTTGTCATCAGTACTCCAACCTTTCTTCTATTACTGATCTTTGACTTATATTCCAACATTCCTTGCTCTTACTGATTGCATTCGTTCATACTCCAATATTCTTGGTTTTTACTGCTTTCTGTTATTGATACCCAAACATCACTGCTGTTAATGGGTGCTGTGATTATAAATCCTACATTCTCTGTAGTTACTAAGTGCTGTCATTTACACTCTAACATTGCTGCTGTTACTGAGTGCCATAATTATAGTTCTATGTTCTCTGCTGTTCTGAGTGCTGTCATTAATACTCCAACATTCCCTCCTATTAATGAGTGGTGTCATTAATACTCCAACCTGCTATGTGTTAATGGCTGTAGTCATTAATATTTCAATATTTCTATTATTACTCAGTCCTGTCATTAATACTCCAGCATTCTTGGCTGGTGGTACTGTATGCTGTCTTTAACACTCCAGTATTCTCTGATGCAGTTAGTTCGTGATGTCATTAATACTTCAGAATTCTGTGCTGTTATGTGTGCTGTCACCAATATTCCAGTATTCATTGCTGCTACTAACACTCCTACATTGTCTGTATTTCCTAAATATTGCCATTAATATTCCAAAATGTCAGTTGTTCATGGGTGCTGTCATTCATTCTCTAACATTATCTGCTGTTAGAGTCCTGTATTAATACCCCAAAATTCTCTGTTATTACCACATACTGCCATTAATACTCCAACATTCTCCACAGCTGTTATTAGGTGCTGTCATTAATTCTCCTACATCACTTCTGTTACCTACCACTGTCATTACTACGCCACCATTCTATACTTTTACTGAGCATTGTCATTTATACTTCAACATTCTTCTCTGTTCCTGTGCTGTCATTAATACTCCATTGTTCTCTGCTGTTATTAAACACTGTCGATACTAATGCTCCAAAATTCTCTGTTGTTACTGAATGCTGTCGATAATAATACCCCAACATTCTTTGCCATTACTAAGTGCTATTGATAATAACACTCCAAATTCTCTGCTGTTACTGAGCGCTGTCGATGATAATACTCCAAAATTCTCTGCCATTACTGAGCATTGTCGATAATAATTCCCCCAAATTCTCTGCTGTTAGTGAGCATGTCGATAATAATGCTCCAAAATTCTCTGCTGTTACTGAGCACTGTCAATAATAATGCTCCAACATTCTTTGTTGTTCCTAGACACTCTCATTTACACTCCCAACATACTTTGTTTTTCTTGGTGCTGGTATTAATACTCCAACACTCTCTGGTGCTACTATAGAATGCCCTCATTAATATTACAGCATTCACTGCTGAAACTGAGTGTTTTCATTAATATTCCAACTTTTACATTGTTACTGAGCACTATGATTAGTATTTCAACATTCTCTACTGTTACTGATGCTTTCATTAATATTCAAATATTCTTTGTTTTGGATTATTGCTGTTATGATACTCCAACATCATGGCTATTACGGAGTGCTGTGATCAATAGTCCAACTTTCTCTGGTGCTGTTACTGAGTGCTCTCATTGATACTCCAACATTTTTTGCACTTGCTGAATGTTATTGAGTGCTGCCATTAATACCCCAGCATTCTCTTCTGTTACTGACTGCGGTCATTAATACTGCACAATTCTCCATTTTTCACTGTGTGCTGCTATGAATACTCCGACATTCTCTGCTTTTACTGATTGCGGTCATTAGTACTGCAAATTCTCTGTTTTTACTATATGCTGCCATTAATATTCCAACACTGTCTGCTGCTTGCTAGTGCTGCCATTAATGCTCCAGCATTCTCTGATCTCAGTAATATTTTAACATTCTCTGCTACTGTTACTCAGTTCCGTCTTTCGTACTCTACCATTCTCTGAGGCAGTTACTGAATTATGTCACTAATACACCAGATCCTCTGCAGTTATTGTGTGCTGTCACTAATACTCCAATATTGTTTGCTGCTGTTACTGAATACGGTCATTAATACACCTACATGCTCCTTTGTTACTGACTACAGTCATTAATGCTCCAACATTTCTATTATTTCTGAGTTCTGTCATAATACCCCAACATTTCTTTTATTACTGAGCTATGACTTCTATTGTAGCATTCTCTACTGTTACCGATTGCATTCATTCATACTCCAGTATTCTTGCTTTTTACTGATTGCTGTCATTGATATTTTAGCATCATTGCTGTTACTGAATTCTGTCATTCACACTCCCAACATTCTCTGCTGCTGTTACTGAGTTCTGTCATTATTATTCCAACATTTATACTATGAACTTCTCAGTTTTTACTGTGTGCTGCCAGTAATACTCCAATATTCTCTACAGATGTTACTGACCACTGTTGTTAATAATCTAACATCCAATGAACAGAAGCAGACAAGAATTAAGAGCAGGATTAGGCCATTTGGCCCCTCGAGCCAGCTCCACCATTCAGTAAGATCATGGCTGTTTTGATTTTGGCCTCAATCCCACCTTACCCTTGGTGATCAAAAATCTATCTAACTCAGTCTTGAGTATACTCAATGACCCAGGCTCCACTGCTTTCTGGGGAAGAGAATTCTACAGACGAATGACCCAGTGAGAAAAAAAATTATCCTCATCTCAAAAGGAGACCCCTACTTTTTAATCTGTGTTCCCATAGTTCTAGACTTCCCCACAAGGGGAAACATTCTTTCAGCATCTACCTTGTCGAGCCCCCTCAGGATCTTATACGTTTCAATAAGATCACCTCTCATTCTTTCAAACTCCAATGGTATAGGCCCAACATGTCTAATCTTTCCTCATAAGCTAACCCTTTGATCACAGGAATCAGTAAAGAGAACCTTCTCCAAACTGCTTTGAACATAAGGAGACCAAACTGTACATAGTATTCCAGATGTGGTCTCACAAAAACCTCGTGCAGCAGCAGCAACACTTTCCAATTTAATATTTGATCCCTCATGCAATAAATGCCAACATTCTATTTGCTTTCCTAATCCTTGCTGTACCTGCATACTAACTTTTTGTAATTAATGTAACAGGGCACATAGATCTCAATGTGCCAGAGAGTTCTGCAGTCTCTCTCCATATAAATCACGCACTGCCTTTCTATTTTTCCTGCCAAAGTGGACAAGTTCCCATCTTCCTACATTATACTCCATCTGCCAATTTTTTGTCCACTCACTCAACCTATCTCCATCCCTTTATAGACTTTTAATGTGCTCTTGACAACTTCCTTCCATACCTATCTTTATGTCATCAGTAAATTTAGCTACCATGCATGACTACCCTTCATCCAAGTCATTGATGTGGATTGTAAATAGTTGAGACCCAGGAGTAACCCCTGTGGCACTGCACTGGTTACATCTTGCCAACCCGAAAATGACCCATTTACTCCTACTCTCTGTTTTCTGTCAGCTAATCGACTCACTACTCTTGCTGATATGTTACTCCCTACTGTATGAGCTCTTATTTTGTGAAGTAACATTTGATGTTGTACCTTATCAAATGCCTTTTGGAAATCCAAATACACCACATCATCATGTTGTCTTTTATCCAACTCGCTTTGTCCCTAAAGGTGGTGGCGAGCTGCCTTCTTGAACTGCTGCAGTCCATGTGGTGTAGGTAAACCCACAGTGCTGTTAGGAAGGGAGTTCCAGGATTTTGACTCAGCATCAGCGTAGGAACCACTACCATCTAGAAGGAGAAGGGCAGCAGACACATGAGAACACCACCACCTTGAAGTTCTCCTCCAACTCACTCACTATCCTGACTCGGAAATATATCGCCATTCCTTCACTGTCACTGGGTCAAAATTCTGGAACTGCCTTCCTAACAGCATTGTGGGTGTACCTACACCACATGGACTGCAGCGGGTCAAGAAGGCAGCTCACCACCACCTTCTCAAAGGCATCTAGGAATGGGTAATAAATGCTGGTCCAGCCAGTGAAGCCCACATTCCTAAAAAAAATCCTTCGATATACTATGTTGTCTCTGAGCACTGTTGTTAATGTTCTACCATTCTCTGATGTCAGTAATACTCCAACATTCATTGCTGTTGTTACCAAGTGCTGTCATTAATAGTTCAGATTCTCTGCAATTACTAGGCATGTTATTACTACAGTCGTTAATATCCTCCCAGTCTCTACATTATTACTGGCTGATTATATGAATCCTGCCATAGTCCCTACTAATTTTACTGGATGTCATCACTGCCAATTTTGCAGTCTGTTGTACACTTTCAGACACTCACACCATCAGCTACTGCAATTTTTTACAATACCAGCTAAGCACTAGTAGTGGTCTATGCTGTATCAGCATTGAATATTATGCCATAGACTACCCACCCAATCCCCGTATGCTTGAGAAGACAATTCTGAGTCTTTCATTCACAGGGAGCAAGGTGTCAAGCAAGCGTCTACATTCTTTCAATAAATAGTGAAACTGAACCCATAATCAAGCACACGCTGTCTCTGCTGTAAGGTACAGACAATTTGCCACAGATGTGTACTTGACCTGTAAATTCATTATTTCTAAGATAAATAAAGCAGTAGCTCTTCCACTATCAAATCGGGTAGATTCACTGTTGTGCTTATTCCATTTGCTGGCTTTTACCTAGTGTACCGGCCCCTGTCTAGGTCAGATATTATTTTTACATTTACGTTTATGGAGAGAGGGCAGGGAGTGGCACTGGGTAAATCGCTCCTTTGGCGAGCCAGCTCAGACCGCACAGGTTGAATGGCCACCTTCTGTGCTGTAATCATTCTGTGAACTGTAGAGTGATGATGTAGGCCAACAGTAATTACCCAAATATTGATTGGGGTAATGTTAAAGAAAAGGGTAAGGACGGGAAGGAATTTCTGAAATGTGTTCAACAGAGCTCTCTTAGGTAAGAATATCATCGTATCATAAAGTTTGGATTAGTAATGGAGAAAAGTAAGAAATGATGTATAAAGTAGAATATCTCAATTGGAAAAGGACTAATATCAATGCAATGAGAAGGAATCCAGCCAGATTATGACAGGCTTGGATAAGATAGACTAAGAATAGCCGCTCCCATATGCTGATGGTTGAAGGACTAGGGGACACAGATTTATGGTTTTGGGCAAGAGATGCATGGGGAATGTGAGAAGGAACTTTATTTTACATCATGTGGTAATGACTTGGAGCTCACTGCCCACAAGGGTGATGACCTGAAACTGGATGCTTGTGAGGGTGGTGGAAGCAACACCCACACGAGCAGCCAAGAAGAAAAGCGCAAGAGGAGTTGGGAGTTAAAGAAGAGCGCGAGAGGAATCGAGAGTTGAAGAGGAGCGCGAGAGGAATCGAGAGTTGAAGAGGAGCGTGAAAGGAGCGGGGAGTTGAAGAGGAGGGCGAGAGGAGCGGGGAGTTGAAGAGGAGGGCGAGAGGAGCGGGGAGTTGAAGAGGAGGGCGAGAGGAGCGGGGAGTTGAAGAGGAGGGCGAAAGGAGCGGGGAGTTGAAGAGGAGGGCGAGAGGAGCGGGGAGTTGAAGAGGAGGGCGCAAGGAGCGGGGAGTTGAAGAGGAGGGCGAGAGGAGCGGGGAGTTGCAGAGGAGGGCGAGAGGAGCGGGGAGTTGAAGAGGAGGGCGAGAGGAGCGGGGAGTTGAAGAGGAGCGGGAAGTTGAGGAGCGCGAGAGGAGCCGGGAGTCGAAAAGGAGCTGGGAGGGCAGGGGTGACCGAGGGAGTTTGGTGAGGAGGGAACAAGGTGATCCTTTGAGTACCGTGAGTATGGCCAGGTAAGAATTTACTACTTTTATTGCTTATAGTTTTTAAGGTCTTATTTTGTGGTTCATTGTTTGTAAGGGCTATATTCTGTAACAACGAGAAGCAGGGAAGAAGGGCCGAGAGCAATTAATATTATTTGATATTAAGTACCTTCCAAAAGGTTTAACTTAATTTAAAGGGATAACTCATGGCAGGAGAGCTCAAAGCCATGGGGTGCTCCTCCTCCTCAATGTGAGAAGCAGGGAATATTTGCAGTGCCCGGGGACAGCATGTTTGCGGCAAGTGTCTCCAGCTGCAGCTCCTGGAAGCCCAGGTTTTGGAGCTGGAACGGCGGCTGGGGCCACTGGAGTATCCGCGAGGCGGAGAGTATCGTGGATAGCACATAGAGAGAGGTGGTCACACGGCAGCTAAGAGTCCACAGGCAGGAAGGAAATGGGTGACCACCAGGCAGAGCAAGAGGACTAGGCAGGCAGTGCAGGAAACTCCTGTGACTATTCCCCTGCAAAACAGATATACCGCTTTGGATACTGTTGAGGGGAATGCCCTCTCAGGGTAAAGCAACAACAGACAAATTTGTTGCATCACGGTTGGCTCTGCTGCACAGGGGAGGAGTAAAAAGTGTAGGAATGCAATTGTTATAGGGGATTCAATTGTCAGGGGAATAGATAGGCGTTTCTATGGCTGCAAACAAGACTCCAGGATGGTATGTTGTCTCCCTGGTCAAGGATGTCTCAGAGCAGCTACAGGACACTCTGAAGGGGGAGGGTGAACAGCCAGTAGTTGTGATACACATTGGTACAAATGACATAGGTACAAAAAGGGATGAGGTCTTAAAAGCAGAATATAGGGAGTTAGGAAGTAGGTTGAAAAGTAGGACCTCAAAGGTAGTGATCTCAGGATTACTACCAGTGCCACGTGCTAGTTAGAGTAGAAATTGCAGGATATATCAGATGAATACGTGGCTGAAGAAATGGTGTTTCAGATTCCTGGGGCATTGGGACCGGTTCTGGGGGAGATGGGACCAGTACAAACTGGACGGGTCACACCTGGGCAGGACCGGGACTAATGTCCTAGGGGGATCATTTGCTAGAGTGGTTGGAGAGGGTTTAAACTAAAATGGCAGGGGGATGGTAACCTGTGCAATGAGTAGGAGGAAGGGGAATGAAGGACAAGAACAAAAGACAGAAAGTGGATTAAGAAAAGTGATAGAGAAATCAAGGGCAAGAATCAAACAGGGCCTCAATGAAATATAGTGGGAACGTGACAAGTAATGGTAAAAAGACAAGCCTCAAGGCTTTGTGCGTTAACGTGAGGAGCATTCGCAATAACCTAGGTGAATTAACCGCGCAAATAGATGTAAACAGTTATGATACTGTCAGGATTACGGAGACATGGCTGCCGCGTGACCAGGGATGGGAACTGAACATCCAGGAGTATTCAGTATTTAGGAAGGACAGACAAAAAGGAAAAGATGGTGGAGTTGCATTGATGGTCAAAGAGGTAATTCACGCAATACTGAGGAAAGATATTAGCTCCGACAATGTGGAATCTGCATGGATAGAGCTGAAACGCTAAGAGGCAAAAAACGTTCGTGGGGGTTGTATATAGACCCCCAAACTGTAGTGTTGATGTTAGGAATGTCATTAAACAGGAAATTAGAGACGTATGTAATAAAGGAACATCTGTAATTATGGTTGACTTTAATCTGCATATAGATTGGGCAAATCAAATTAGTAACAATACCGTAGAGGAAGAATTCCTGGAGTGCATACGGGATGTTTTTCTGGACCAAGACGTTGAGGAACCAACGAGAGAACAGGCCATCCTCGACTGGGTATTGTATAATGAGAAAGGAATAATTGGCAATCTAGTTGTGCGAGGCCCCTTGGGGATGAGCGACCATAATATGATAGAATTGTTCATCAAGCTGGAGAGTGATGTAGTTGATTCTGAGGCTAGGGTCCTGAATCTTAATAAAGGAAACTACGATGGTATGAGGCGCGAGTTGGCTATGATGGATTGAGAAACGTTACTTTAAGGGATGACGGTGGATAGGCATTGGTAAACATTCAAAGAGCGCATGGGTGAACTGCAACAATTGTTTATTCCTGTCTGGTGCAAGAGTAAAACAGGAAAGGCAGCCAAACCATGGCTTACAAGGGAAATTAGAGATAGTGGTTAGATGCAAGGAAGAGGCACACAAATTGGTCAGAAAAAGCAACAGGCCTGAGGATTGGGAACAGTTTAGAATTCAGCAAAGGAGGACCAAGGGATTGATTAAGAAGGGGAAAATAGAGAACGAGAGTAAGCTTGCAGGAAACATAAAAACTGACTGTAAAAGTTTCTGTAGGTATGTGAAGAGAAAAAGATTGGTGATGACAAATGTAGGTCCCTTACAGTCAGAAACAGGGTAATTTATAATGGGGAACAAAGAAATGGCTGACCAACTAAATACATACTTTGGTTCAGTCTTCACAAAGGAGGGCACAAATAACATAGCAGAAATGTTGGGGAACACAGGGCTTTGTGAAGGAGGAAATGAAAAAAATCAGTATTAGTAGGGAGATGGTGTTGGGGAAATTGATGGGATTGAAGGCCAATAAATCCCCAGGGCCTGATAATCTACATCCCAGAGTACTTAAGGAAGTGGCCCTAGATATAGTGGATGCATTGTTGGTCATGTTCCGAGATTCTATAGACTCTGGAATAGTTCCTACAGATTGGAGGGTAGCTAATGTAACCCCACTGTTTAAAAAGGGAGGCAGAGAGAAAACAGGGAATTATAGACCAATCAGCCTGATGTCGGTAGTGGGGTAAATTCTAGAGTCCATTATAAAAGATTTAATAGCTGAGCACGTGGAAAACAGTGGCAGAATCGGACAGAGTCAGCATGGATTTAGGAAAGGGAAATCATGCTTGACAAATCGACTGGAATTTTTCAAGGATGTAACTCATAGAGTTGATGAGGGGGAGCCAGTGGATGTGGTTTATTTGGACTTCCAGAAAGCTTTTGACAAAGTCCCACGTAAGAGATTGGCATGTAAAATTAAAGTGCATAGGATTGGGGGTATTGTATTGAGATGGATAGAAAACTGGTTGGCAGACAGGAAACAAAGAGTAGGAATAAACAGGTCTTTTTGAGAATGGCAGGCAGTGATTAGTGGGGTACCGCAGGGATTGGTGCTGGGACCCCAGTTATTCACAATATATATATTAATGATTTAGATGAGGGAATTGAATGTAAGATTTGCAGATGACACAAAGCTGGGTGGGAGGGTGAGCTGTGAGGAGGATGCAGAGATGCTTCAGTGTGATGTGGACAAGCTGAGTGAGTGGGCAAATGCATGACAGATGCAGTATAATGTGGATAAATGTGAGGCTATCCACTTCGGTGGCAAAAACAGGAAGGCAGATTATTATCTGAATGGCTATAAATTGAGAGAGGAGAATGTACAACGAGACCTGGGTGTCCTCGTACACCAGTTGCTGAAGGTAAGCATGCAGGTGCAGCAGGCAGTAAAGAAGGCAAATGGTATGTTGGCCTTCATAGCCAGACGATTTGAGTACAGGAACAGGGATGTCTTGCTGCAATTGTCCAGGGCCTTGGTGAGACCACACCTGGAATATTTTGTACAGTTTTGGTCTCCTTATTTGAGGAAGGATGCTCTTGCTATAGAGGGAGTGCAGCGAAGGTTTACCCAACTGATTCCTGGAATGGTGGGACTGACATATGAGGAGAGATTGAGTCGGTTAGGATTATATTCGCTGAAGTTCAGAAGAATGAGGGGGGATCTCATAGAAACCTGTAAAATTCTAACAGGACTAGACAGGGTAGATGCAGGAAGGATGTTCTCGATGGTGGGTGAGTCCAGAAACAGGGGTCACAGTCTGAGGATACGGGGTAGACCATTTAAGACTGGGATGAGGAGAAATTTCTTCACTCAGAGAGTTGTGAGCCTGTGGAATTCGCTACCACAGAAAGCAGTTCAGGCCAAAACATTGTATGTTTTCAAGAAGGAATTAGATATAGCTCCTTGGGGCGAAAGGGATCAAAGGATATGGGGAGAAAACGGGAGTAGGCTATTGAGTTGGATGATCAGCCGTGATCATAATGAATGGTGGAGTAGGCTCCAAGGGTTGAATGGCCTACTCCTGCTCCTAGTTTCTATGTTAAGCAGAAACAATCTATGATTACCAAGGGAAATTTCTGGGCACTTGAAGAAAGTAAACCTGCATGCATCATTTTTTTCTTTTCTCCATTACTGATCTAAACCTCATTATACGATGATATTCTTACCCAAGAGAGCTCTGTTGAACACATTTCAGATATTCCTCCTCCATGTTCCCCTTTTCTCTAACATTACCCCAATCGATATGTGGGTAATTATAGTGGGCCTATATCGCCACTTTATAGTTTACAGAATGGTTATAGCACAGAAGGTGGTCATTCAGCACATGCTGCCTTTGCTGGCTCTCCAAAAAGCCAATTTATCTAGGGCCATGGGGATATAGCAATTCAGATCTTTCAAAAGTATTGATGATTCGGAAATTGAAAATCTCAGCATACCGCTGCCTGATTTTGGTGAATTGTTTTGCCTATACTGCTATTTAATGCTTTAGTGAGCAATCGCATGAGTATATCCCTGAATTGACAGTATCTATTCACAGTAAAGAGGTGCTGATGGTTGAGTTGGTCCAAATGTCACAACTGATTACAAGTCAGCACGATTCTGCATTTTGGGTTCCTTACTCCTTTTCCGAGCTGCACCCAGCAATTGTTACACTTTCCTGCATTGTTACAGTTACCACACTGACCCATTACCATCAAGCCAGGGGACCAACAATGAGGACTGTAGGACAGTATGACAGGAGCAGTACCAGTCAAACCAAAAATGAGATGTCAACTTGTTGAAGCTACAACGTGGGACTAAATACATACTAAAGAGCAGAAGCAGCATGTTTTAGACAGAGTTAAGTGAACCCACAACCAAAGGATCAGATCAGAGCTCTGCAGTCCTGCCACTTCCAGTCCTAAATGGTGGTCGGCAATTAAACATGTAATGGAGGAGGAGGCCCAAAGTCATCCCCATCATCAATGATAATGGAACCCAACACATCAGTGCAAAAGACAATGCTAAAGCTTTTGCAGCCACACATGCCTAGTAGATAATCTATCTCAGTCTTCTGCTGAGGTCTCCAGCATCACAGATGCCAATTTGATTCACTGCATATGAAAATTACTCAGTTATATCCTGTCCACAAAAGCAGCCAGTTGCCACCTCATTGGACGGTGACATTGATGGTGTTAACAAACATATTTATTCACCAATAAACTGCTCACCAATGGGTCTGTCACAGCCACACAGCTCCAACCTTGGTCCAAACAATGATTTGAAAAAAGGTGAATTCTAGTGGTCAGGTGATAATGACCACTATTGACATCAAGGCAACATTGTTTTTTCATTCTTGGACCATGAGCGTTGCTGGCAAGGCTAGCATTTAAAGCCCCATCCTCATTTTCCCTTGAGAAGCTGGTGGTGAGCTGCCTTCTTGAATCACTGCAACCAATATTGGTGTATGTACACCCACAGTGCTGTTATAGAGGGAGTTTCAGGATTTTTACCCAATGAAGGAACGGAGATATGGTTTCAAGTCTAGATGGTGTGTGACTTGGAGGGGAACCTGCAGTTGGTGGTGTTCCCATGCATCCGCTGCCCTTGTGCTTCCAGATGGTAGAGGCTGCAGGTTTGGAAGTTGGAAGAAGGACTCTTCGGGGAGTTGCTGCAGTACATCTTGTGTATGGCAAACACCGTTGTTACTATGAGCCAGTTGTGGAGGGAGTGAAGGTTTAAGGTAGAGGGTATGGCGCCACTCAAGTGGGCTGCTTTGTCCTGGATAGTGTTAAGCTTCTTGGGTGTTGTTGGAGCTGCGCTCACCTAGGCAAGTGAAGAGTATTCCATGCCTTGTAAATGATGGATTGGCTTTGGGGAGTCAGAAGGTGAGGTCCTTGCCATTTCTTTGACAGCATTTTCCAAACTCCATGGTACAGGAAGCCATTCAAGCAGAGGGAGCAAAAAAGGCATGTAGTGGTAATAGCAGACATTATAGTCAGGTGGATAGATGCTGTTCTCTGCAGCCAAGAGTGAGAATCCATCTGCCTGGTGCCAGGGCTGGAGAAGAACTTGCAGTGGGATGGGGAGGATCCAGTCATTGTGGTACACGTAGGCAACAACGACATAGGTAGAACTAGAAAAGGGGTTCTGCATGGAGAGTATGAGGAACTAGGCACTTAATTAAAAAGCAGAACCTCAAAGGTAAAAATCTCTGGATTAGTACCTGAGCCATGTGCAAATTGGCATAAGATAAATAAAATTAGAGATAAATGTGTGGCTCAAAGACTGGTGTGGGACATGTGGGTGTCGGGGAACATGTGGGCGTTGGTTTGTGAGGCACTGGCACCAGTGGAGGCTGTACCATTGGGACAGTCTACACCTGAACCATGCTGGGACTAGTGTTCTAGCGACCCATGTAACTCGGGAAGTCGAGGGTTTTGAACTAAATAGCGGGAACAAGGGATCAAATTTGGGAAGAGGTGATATATCAAAGAGTAGAAATAAGGCAAGAGAGAAACGTATTAAAAGGGGAAATGATACACAGACTGTGACAGGAAGGCACAGAGAGTACAAATCTAAAGACAAATCAACAGATAAGGCTAGAGATTACAAAAATAATAAAAGGACAAAACTGTATGGGAATGCACATAGCATTCAAAACAAAACAAATGAACTGATAGCACAAATATAAATAAATATGATCTGATAGTCATTAAAGAGACATGGCTGTAAGATGACATAAATTGGGATCTGATTTTTGAAGGATACATGACATTTAGGAAGGACACGAAGCTAGGAAAAGGTGGAGCGGTGGTTCTGTTAATTAAAGATGATATTAGCACAATAGAGAGGGATCACCTAAGTTCAGGAAACCAGGATTAGAAGCGGTTTGGGTAGAGATGAAAAATGATAAAGGAAAGTATTTACTTGTGGGAGTGGTGCACAGGCCCCTTAACATTAACATGTTAGGACAGGGTATAAAGGAAAAAACAATGGTAGCTTGTCAAAAAGGTAGAATGATAATCATGGGGGATTTTAATCTACATATAGACTGGAAAAATCAGGCGGGCAAAGGTAGTGTAGATGAGGAATCTATAGAGTGTTTTCGGGATTGTTTCTTAGAATGGCATGTTTTCTCCAGCACTCTCTGGCGCCAACCAGAGAGCAGACTATATGAGACCTGGTATTGTGCAACAAGATAGGATTAATTAATGAACTCATAGCGAAGGCACTCCTAGGTAGCAGTGATCATAATATGGTTGAATTTTACATTTAATTTGAGGGAGAGAAGAGTGGGTCTAAGATTAGTATTTTATACTTAAATAAAGGCACTTATGCGGCATTAAAGCAGAGCTTGCCAAAGTGAACTGGTAAATTAAGTTAAGGGATAGGTCAATAGAGATGCAGTGGCAGACATTTGACGGGATATTTCAGAATACACAAATAGATGCATTCCAATGAGAGAACAATTCCAAGGGGAGGACCCACCATCTGTGGTTGACTAAAATAGTATCAAACTCAAAAGAAAAAGCATATAATTGTGCAAAGATGGATGGCAGGTCAGAAGATTGGACAGAATATATAAAAAAAGCAAAGAATGACTAAAAAATTAATAAGGAGGGAAAAATTCGAGTATGAGAGTAAGCTAGCCAGAAATAAAAAGACAGATAGTAAGAGTTTCTATAGCTATTTAAAAAAGTGAATTAACGAAGTGACTGTTGGAACTATAGAAAATGATTCTGGGGAATTAATAATGAAAAATAATGAGATGGCAGATAAATTGAACTGCTATCTTGCATTGGTCTTCACTAGAGGATTCAAGTAACATCCCAGAAATAGCTGTAAGTCAGGAAATGGAAAGAAGGGAAGAACTCAAGAAGATTACAACCACTAGGGAAGTAGTACTGAGCAAACTGTTGGAGCTGCAGGCTGAGAAGTCCCCGGGCCCTGATGGACCCCATCCTAAGGTCTTAAAATAAGTGGCTAGTGAGATAGTTGATGCGTTTGTTTTAATTTTCCAAAATTTCCTAGATTCGGGGAAGGTTCCATTAGCTTTGAAAGTAGCTGATGAAATGCCTTTATTCAAAAAAAGGAGACAGAAAGCAGGAAACTACAGGCCAGTTGGCTTAAATTCTGTCATAGGGAAAATGTTAGAAGCTATTATTAAAGACGTTATAGCAGGGCACTAAGATAAATTTAAGGTAATCAGGCAGAGTCTACATAGTTTTTATTGGAGTTCTTTGAAGAAGTAACATGTGCTGTGGAAAAAGGGGAACCGATTGATGTACTGTATTTAGATTTCCAGAAGGCATTTGATAAAGTGCCAATCAAAAGCTATTGTGGAAAATAAAAGCTTGTGGTATAGAGGGTAACATATTGGCATGGATAGAAGATTAGCTAACTAACAGGAAAGAGTTGGCATAAATGGTTCATGTTCTGGTTAGCAAGATATAATGAGTGGTGTGCCACAGGAATCAGTGCTAGGGTCTCAAGGTTTTACAATTTATACAAATGACTTGGATGAAGTGACCGATGATATGGTTGTTAAATTTGCTGATGACACAAAGATAGGTAGGAAAGTAAATTGTGAATGGGACATAAGGAGGCCACAAAGAGATAAAGATAGGTTAAGTGAGTGGGCAAAGGTCTGGCAAATGGAAATGTAATGTGGGAAAATGTGAAATTGTCTGTTTTGGAAGGAATAATAAAAAAAAGCAGGAATAATAGAAAAAAGCATATCTAAATGGTGAGAGATTGCAGAACTCTGAGATGCAGGGGGACCTGGGTGTCCTAGTGCATGAATCACAAAAGGTTAGTATGCAGGTACAGCAAGTAATTAGAAATGCTAATAGATTGTTATCGTTTATTGCGAGGGAAATTGAATATAAAAGTAAGGAGGTTATTCTTCAGTTATGCAGGGCATTGAGGAGGCCACATCTGGAGTACTGTATATAGTATTGGTCTCAATTTAGGAAAGATGTAAATACATTGGAAGCAGTTTAGAGAATGTTTACTAGAATTCATACCTTGAATGGACAGGTTGTCTTATGAGGAAAAGTTGCACAGCTTAGGCTTGTATCTGCTGGAGTTCAGAAGAGCGAGAGGCAACTTGATTGAAACATAAGATCCTGAGGGGTCTTGACAGGGTGGATGTGGCGAGGATGTTTCCTCTTGTGGGAGAATCTAAAACTAGGGGCCACTGTTTAAAAATAAGGGGTCACCCATTTAAGACAGAGATGAGGACTAGAGGGGTCGTGAGTACTTGGAACTCTCTTCCTCGGAAGGCGCTGGAAGCAGAGTCTTTGAATATTCTTAAGGCAGAGCTAGATAGATTCTTGATGAACAGGGGGGTGAAAAGTTATCGGGGATGGGCGGGAATGTGGAGTTGAGGTTACAATCAGATCAACCCTCATCTCATTGAATGTGGAACAGCCTCGAGGGGCCAAGTGGCCTACTCCTGCTCCTAATTCATATGTTCATTACTTGAGACCTACCACATAGAAGGACAAGGGCAGCAGCCAAATGGGAACAGCACCTCCTCCAGGTTTCCCACCTATACACACACCACCCTGACTTGGAAACATATCACCATTTCTTCATTGTCACTGAGTTAAAATCTTGGAACTCCCTCCATAGCAGCACTGTGGAAGTACCTTCACCACAGGGGTTGCAGCAGTTCAAGAAAGTGGTTGACCACCACTACCTTGAGAACAGTAGGGATGGGTAATAAATGTTGGCCTTGTCAGCAATGCCAATATCCCATGAGTATATTTAGAAAGATTTTCTAGGCTGAAATTCCAGTGCAGTATTAAGGGAATGCTATACTATTGGAGGTGCCATCTTTAAGTTGAAATGTTAAGTAAAGGTCCAATCTACATGTTCAGGTGAATGTAAATGACGCCATGACAGTTTTGAAAGAACAGGGATTACTGGCCCACGTTTATCCCTAAACTCATTCCCCTGAAATAGATTCATCATTTACCTTATTTGTGGCTTATGGGATTTTGCTGTACACAAATTGGCTGGCCATTTGCCTTCAGAAAAACAATGAGGACACTTCAGAAGTGAGTCATTGGCTGTAAAATACCTTGGGACAAGCTGAAGATGTGATGTTAAAGTGTAAATGCAACTTAAAATTGTGGCATTATTTTTGAAGGAAAGTTATTGAAGGCTTGGAAACATATCTTCCTTTACACATCACCTCTTTGGAAAACAGTTTTGGAAGGACATAGCTGAAGGTATTAAGATTATGATAATGTTCTAAATAAACTATTCAATTTGGTAAATGATACAAATATTGTGGGATAAAAGTGAACATTAGAACTCAAGTGAAAGTTATAGCAAGACTATGCCACCTAATCAAGTTGTAGGTTACCAGTGAAGGAACTGAAATGGACAATAACATGGATCTCAGGGGAATCTACATGGGTCCCTGACAAGAAAAGATGTTAAAAGATATCACGTGAAGATGTAATTTATTCTTGAGTCTTTTGGTTTTTTTTCCCAGGACTGCTGTCTTCTAAGGTATCTACACAAATTGGCTACAAAATTATCTACATTTATAACTATAAGGATTAAGGTGTACTGGTTAAGATATAAAATTAGTGACTGGTTAGTTAGGGCCAGGAGGCCGGGATACATATGTGGCTGCTTTACTTTTCATGGCACAAACCTGCTTCTGCTTTTTGTTCATTAAGCAACATAACAAAGGCATGATCTGGTCATTATCACATTACTGTTTGTAGGAGCTTAATGTGTGCAATTTGGCTGCTGTGTTTCTGACATTACAACTGACTGTACTTCACAGAAGCACCTCTTTGTAAAGTGCTTTGGGATGTCTTGAGGCTGTGGAAGATGCTATAGAAATTGTAATATATTGTAATAGCTGAGCATTTTTTATACTGCCCTCTCATTTGCCCTCTCTGCTGGGAAGGTGTAAATAAAATTGTTCATTAATAGCTACCTGCAGTTGAGCATGTGTTAGATTTACAGTGCAATACACAATAGGAAGATGATGGTGAGACTGGGATGGAATTTTCTTTTGCATTTCATTTGAGAAATTAATGACTGAGAAACTTTGGGACACTTTTTGGAGCTTCTAAAGTTGATTTTGAGTGATTTGAAAGATTGCTCCCTGAGCACATCGTTTTCAGGTACACACTGGTTCAACACAGTATGTAATTGAAAAAAAAACTGGCACTGAAGGCATATTTGAGGACAATGGGGAAATTCAACCCTAACAAAGAGGATTGGTGTGCAAAGGTTACACATTTGGCTGAAAGCAAATAAAATAGGAGATGAGGATAAAGTAAATGTTTTCCTCACCATGATAGGGCCAGATGCTTTTGATGTAGTATCCAATCAGTGTTGTCCGACAGACCCCAGTACTACAGACTGTTCTGAAGTTAATGAGATTTTGGATTCATTTTATGCCACGACCAAGAATAAGATTGCACTGAGAGTTGCATTTGGTGGAAGGAAGCAGTTACCAAGTGAGACCATTACAAATTACATTCTCAAATTAAAAACAAGTCCCTCATCACTGTGGGCATGGCACAAACTTTGAAATTGACCTTAGAGACACATTCATAGGAGGCTTAAAGAACAATGAAATCCAGCCCAAGCTTTTGAGCAAAGATAATAAAATAAGCTCACATGGAAGGAGGCCTACATTGAGGTCACAGCAATGGAAATTGCAGGAAGATAGTTGCAAATTGCATGAGTGTTCTTTTTCTGAGCTGGCAGGGGAAGGCCACTGGATTTCAGTGGGATCCAACTCACAGCAGTGAAATCCACAGTCTCAGATCAGAAATATAGATGCTGCTGTTGCCATGGTAGCCATGAACCATTTAAATGGCCCCATTTCCACTCAAAGTGCTATTCCTGAGGGAAAGACAGTCATATCCATTTGGCATGCAGGTGTAGAGGAAACAGTAATGCTCCAGGTCGCAGTAAAGCTCCAGGTTGCAGCCATGCACCAGGTCAAGGTCATGGTAGATCTAAAGCTAGTTCTGAGTCTGAAAATCTTCGAATAGTACAGATATAATGATAGATATGGGCCAGGATTTTCTGTGCCCGCCAGCATCAGGTGTGTTTGGTGGCATGAGCAGACAATATGGCGCCATCAGTTTCATGATGGCATGAAACCAGTTCACGTACATCTGCTCAGCCCACCGATTGCGGGCTGAATTCTCTGCCATTGAATGTCGGGAACCTCATTGTATTACATCAGCATATCATTAATAGGCCTGCCTGCCGGAATTGTTCCACCCCCGCTGGATGGTCTGCCCACATCGGCAGGAAAGCACAATGGTGTAGAAGACATCTTAACAAGTGTGACATGCAGAAGTCGGGACTTACCCGCTAGGACTTTGCTCATGTCACGGACATCCGAGGAGCAAGAGATGATGGAGCCCGACACCAACGGCACTCTAGAGGAGCGTCCATGGAATGCTGGGTTGATTCTTATGGACATGGCTCTGCTGCGAAGCAGCGCACGGAAGTTGGATAGTCACTGGTGATGCTTACAATGGGTGATGGTCGAGGGGAGTGGAAGAGGGAGGGTCAGGATCAGCTGGGAGAGGAAGAAGTATTGGGAGGTGTGAAGTTGGGAAGGGGGGAGGAAAGAAGTTGTCAAAATGGAATGAGGTTAGGACTGAGGAATCAAGGTGTCAGGATGAGGGCACGGATGGGACAGAGGGAATGAAGGTGTCAGTATCGGGGGAGGTTAGGAGGGGGGGAATAAAGGTGTCAGGGTGGGGGGGGGGTGGATGGGACAGGTGGAATGAAGGTGTCAGGATGGGAGATTGGGAGGGGTGAATGCAGGTGTCAGGAAGGAGTGAGTTGGGAGGGGGGAATGAAGATATCAGAATGGGAGGAGTTGGGAGGGGGGTATGAAGGTGTCAGCAGGGGGTGGGAGAATGGGGGGAGGAGGGGGTAACGGGAGAAGACCGCAACTGGGATGGTAGGTTTATGGGGTGTGGAAGGTGCGAGGGAAGGAACGTAATGCGGGGAGGGTGTCAGGAGGCGAGGGTCTTCAGGAGGAAGAAAGGATAAGGAGAGGGGAGGGTGCCTGGGGGGGCGGGAAGGGGTGCTGAGAGGGGAGGGTGTCAGGGGGGAAGAAGGGGTGGGGAGCCAGGAGGGAGTAAGGGTTGAGGAAGTAAGAGTGGAGGAAGGGTGTAGGAATAAGGCTGGAGGAAGAGGTAAGGCTGGAAGAAGGCGTCGGGAAGGGGGTATGGGCTAAAGGTGGCTGTGGAGGAAGGGGATCAGGAAGGGGGAGGGACTAAGGAAGGGAGAGTCTGGCAGGGGTGGGAGGACTGAGATGGGGAGGGGGCTCCAGGTGGGGAAGAGCTTCCCACGTAGGGAAAGAGTTGTGGGGGGGTGGAGTGGGAGGGGTGCAGAGGTGGGGCTAAGCAGGTGAACGGGTGAGGTTGGATAGGTCCATGTCTGCCTCCTGAGGAGTGAACTGAGGGTGGGCATGGTATGGAGGAAGAGTGAGAATGACTGAGGGTAGAGTGAGGCAGTAGGGTGGGAGGGTGAGGGTTCGACAGTAGCGATAGAAGGGACATTGAGTGTGGTTGCTGGGGATCCGGAGAAAGACATGCATTCTGGGGGTGGGAAGGAGGAGGTTGGGGAGGTGAATGTGGATGGGGTGGGATTTTCAGGAAGGACGGGAATGTGCATGTTGACCTGGACATCCCCGAAGGGAAAGGGTTGTAGCTGGTAGGTAACAGAGGGGTGGTGGAAGGTGATGCTGTGCTGGGGGGGTCACCTGTGGTGGGGGAAGGGAAATGGGTGACTGGGGGAGGGTTAAGGATTGGGGAGCGAAAGTAAAACCGAATTAGCATCATGCTGTCCAAATCAAAAGTGAAACGACCATCATGGTGGGCGAGATCAGGTGCTGCATGGGGATGTGATCATTGGGTGGATGGAGATGCAGGTCAGCTCAGATGGACAACTGAAAGCAAACCCCGGCAGGCAGCATTCAATATGCTCAGGACATTGGGATGAATGTGAAACTTGAAGGATCTGCATGCATGGGAGGATGCTTGCACGAGGCTCTGAAAGGCCCTGCCACATACACTTTTCCCTCCAGAATCACTCCAGAGCTGGCTGCTCCCTTTGCGATGACAGGTCTTCCAGGCTGCATATGTCCACTTCTTCACTGGAGGAGTCCTCTTGGCTGCAGATGAAGATGTGGATGGAACTGAGGGACTGGCTGGTTGAGGGTGTTGGTACCTTGGCAGAGCTCCCTGTGAACCAAAGTAGAGAGAAGTAGTGCATGGCAGCAGAGTCAGAAGCAGGAGAGTGGTGTTCTTTGTAGGATAAATTGATCAGCACAGAGGAAGAAATTATAATTGGACACCCTGGGGAGAATTACTGTGACTGGATTATAATAGTATATTGTGGGAGAAGGATCCTATTGTAGAAGACTGCATTGACATTCTGCCTTTGACTTTGCTCGGGGGCAGTGAAACCTACCTCCTTCTGGAGCCCCCTCTCTGCCTGAGCTACACATCCAGCTCATGCCCTGGCTCTGTTCCTGCATCCCAAGTAAAATTGTACCATTTAGTTTATATTGCCACTCATCATTCTTCCTACCAAAATTAATCACTTCATAATCCCCTGCATTAAATTTTATCATGTGTCTGCTGATTTCTGTGGCCTGTCTATGTCCACCTGAAGTCTATTGCTATCCTCCTGACAATTTATTACATTTCAGAGTTTTGTGTCATCTGCAAACCTTGAAATTATTGCCCTGTTTTAGTCAAGAACGGGTCATTAATATATATCAAAAAGAGCAGTACCAGACTTGTACGGCTTGGTATCAGCGTTCCTCTAAAGAAGAGTAGGATAGTCAGCATGAATTTAGAGCTGCTCACATCTTGTTAATCTGTCAGCATTCTTCAGGATATAACCTCAGGAAATCCCAAATCATGCACTGCCAATGAACTATTTTTGAAATATAGTCATTCTTGTAATGTAGGGAACGCGAAAGCCAATTTCCTCCCAAGATCCAACAAGCAGCAATGTGCTAATGACCAGATAATCTAATTTTGGTGATGTTGGTTGAGGAGTAAATAAATATAGGCCCAGGACTCAAGGGAGAAAGAACTCCCCTGCCCTTAAAATTAAATTAAGTAAAATGAATCCAAATGAGTGCGAGATTTAATTCACTTGGATTTTCAGATGTCATTCAATGAAGTTTCAAATAAGGTGATAGAATAAATAATTAATAGGTAGAATTGATAGAATAAATAGAATAAATAATTAATGTGCTGAGGACTGAAAGGCTGTTTAGCGAAACCCACAGGACCTGTTTTTGGGTCCTGGTTGCCTGAGGGGCATCAATTGAATTATATAATATTTGGGAATGTCAGGTAATGCAGCCGTATAACCATTGTGAAGGAGGGAAACTGGAATGGTGAATAGCTTTTATCATAGATATAAGTAAGTTTTTAACTATATAGAATTTACTGCACAGAAACAGGTCATTTGGCCTAACTGATTCATAGCAGTGTTTATGTTCTATACAAGCCTCCTCACACCCTCCTTCATCTAATCCTAAACATGTATCCTTCTATTCCTTTCCCCCTTATTTGCTTATTTAGCTTCCATATAGTTTTGAAAGTTCACCATTATCCATTCCTGAAATCTCACTGCCAGAGCTAAATTTTAGAGAGTATTCAGGACTGTTAGCTGAAGTTCCTTATTTCTGTTTATTTGTGTAGAAGGATGGATAAAATGGTCTGTTTCGGTATTATGGCAGGCCTTGCTGAGGGATGGGGTTGTGGCGATATTTGTACGAAGGAAAGGTAACACTAATGGACCTCAGATAGGGGATGTTTCTAAGTGTGTTGTTGAGTTGTATTTCCTTCAGTTTTGTCAGGAAGACAGAAATCTGAATGAAATGGGCAGTAATGAAATGTGCAGTCAAGGGTTAATCAGGGTGCAAGACCTATCCAACTTGCTCTGGATTGGTATTGAAATTGTACTCATTATTTTAATATTCAAATAATGTGAGTAATCTCTTTGTGTCTATAGATTTTGGCCCACTCACTATTTAACACAAATCAGTAATTTTAGCTCATTCAGACAGTCAGGAACATGATGGGGCTGAGTGCTGACATCAGCCTTTGTATGGTTGTATGATGTGGTGAAGGGTTTGTCTCTTGTGGATCAGAGTTCAGAAAGAAATTGGTACCGACGTACTTGACAGGTCAACAAAAAAGAAATAAATTCAACCCCTGTGACTTGCTCACTTGACTTGACAAATCCACTTACCAGGCAGTCATCCTGTTCTATCCAGCCTAGTATTAGGAAATGGTGTTGGGCATTGATGTAGAATTTGGTATCAGCTAACTCAGTGTTCCAGAATTTGTTGACTAGCCACAAATGTGGCTATAGTGGCATTATTTTAGCCGCAGACACTAATTTTAGTAGAAAAAGCCTTATACACAATGCAAATGCATATCTTGTGTGTTTACTTATGTAAGCATCACAAGGATCAGAAAACACTTGCACAGCCTCCTTTCATATTACCATTTTATAAATAAATGCACAAAAGGATTAAATTTCACATGCCAATAATTTAAGAATATTGAGTATTGAGATCACATAGATACCTAACCATGGTATTCTTTACACACTTCCTATTTACTGATCAGAAATGCAATTCCCAGCATTTGAATTTGCAATCAGCCACTGAATAACTGGTGGGTAAACTATTTAGTGAGACTGTTATGACTGATGCAGTTGGTAAAGTGAAGTTATTTAAAAATCCCAGAGGGAAACTTTAAACAGCTGTCATAACCTATAATTTTAAGTGTTATGTTTGAGATGCGACTCTAAATTCAGGAATCAGACCACCAGTTCTCAAGGTTTTACATTAAACTAAATGAAACAACTTATTAATTTACACAGGTTAAAATATATATACACATGGCTACAAATTACTACTATCATAACTTCTAACAAATTCCCAAACTAATCTCCATTAAGGCAACAGCAACCCATAGACTTAATCAAACGCCAGGCAAAGCATTTTCACCTTACGAATTCAAAATTAGGTTCTTTCACTTTTCTTCCTGTGGAGTCAGTTGGAGGCTTACAGCTGCTTTGATGTTACATTGCCTCTGCTCTGCACACCCAAAATGGTTGTCTTATTATACCTACCACTGCCCATTGAATGCTAATTCTCATTGTATCAACAACTTCTAAACTAAACCTCTCTAACAATAAAACCCCTTTCATAGTACCTATTTTATTAGTAATATGAACATATTGCTTGGTAGCTGCTAGATAGGTGTCCGTTTTCACCCTACTTCTTGAATGCTCTATTCAAAAAACGCAAATACACGCTATCTCTTACATATCAAAACTAGTACACATCAAAGCACACAGACTAGCTGGCTTTAATCCAATTAAGACACACCCACGGACTAAACTTCTATTTTAAAAGAAAATTATTTTCCAATAATATTATACGTTAGTACCTTCATGACAGAGACGAGGGATGAGTTTTCTGAATCATTGATAATCATTTTGTGGTCGGGGTGGGGGTTGGGTCAATGAATATAAAAAGGCTCCAACAGACTGAAAACAAGCAAGTGTAGTTCCTGTGGGATGAGAAAACTGTATAGGGTCTGACAAAAGGTCATTGATCTGAAATATTAACCTGTTTCTCTCCACAGATGCTGCCTCAGCTATTGAGTATTTCCAGCATTTTCTGATTTTATTTCAGATTTCCAGCATTTGTAGTATTTTGCTTTCATATTCCCATTAACCTGGCCTCAATCATGGAGTCAATAATTGGAGACAGAAAGGAAGAGAAACTGTTTCAAAACAGGAGTCTTTGTTAAAAGTTGTTCAGGTAGAATTTACTTTACTTTGCTGAAGCTGTACGGCTATTGTTATTCCCAGATTATTTTTACACAGGTTCTCTTACATTCTCTTACATTATTGAGGTGACATGTCAAACTGATGGGAGGAAGGTGAAGATAAAGGACCACATGAGTGATGACATGAGAGACTCCTTTATTGACTAAGGCACGTAGGTCTCAAAAGTGAAACATCGATATAGATTTGAAACTGGCTGAAGAGCAATGTTGGAAAAGTTAGCCTCAAGGCAAGCCAGACCAATATTGAGAGAGGCTTGAGTTGAGTTATTTTTTATTCTTTCACAGGATGTGGGCATAGCTGGCTAGATCAACCTTTTTATTGCCCATCTCTTGAGAAGGTGGTAGTGACCCGCCGTCTTGAACCGCTAAAGTCCATGTGTTGCAGGTACACTCACAGTCCTGTCAGGGAGGGGAGTTCCAGGATTTTGACCCAGCGACAAAGGGTTAAGAAGGATTGCAGAGATAAGCCAGGGAACTACAGGCCAGTGAGTCTCATGTCAGTGGTAGGGAAACCATTGGAGAAAATTCTGAAGGAGAGTATCTATCTCCACTTGGAGAGGCATGGTTTGATCAGGGATAGTCAGCGTGGTTTTGTCAGAGGGAGTCATGCCTAACAAATTTGATTGAATTTTTTGAGGAGGTGACCAGGTGTGTAGATGAGGTTAGTTCAGTTGATGTAGTTTATATGGATTTCAGCAAAGCCTTTGACAAGGTCTCACATGGGAGACTTAAAAAGAAAGCAAAGGCACATGGGATACAGGGCAATTTGATAAGGTGAATTCAAAATTGGCTTAGTTGTAGGAGACAGAGGGTGATGACAGAAAGATGCTTTAGTGACTGGAAGCCAGTGTCCAGTGGTGTACCACAGGGATCTGTGCTCGGTCCCCTATTATTTGTCATTTATATAAACGACATAGATGACTATATGGGAGGTAGGATTAGTAAGTTTGCGGATGACATAAAGATTGTCTGGGTGGTTAACAGTGAGGTTGAGTTTCTTGGGCTACGGGAAGATATAGACGGGATTGTCAAATGGGCAGATAAGCGGCAGATGGAATTGAACCCTGAAAAGTGTGAGGTGATACACTTTGGAAGGAGTAATTTGACAAGGAAGTATTCAATGAACGGCATGGCACTAGGAAGTTCTGAGGAACAAAGGGTCCTTGGTGTGTGTGTGTCCATAGATCTCTGAAGGCGGAGGGACATGTTAGTGGGGTGGTGAAAAAGGCATATGGGACACTTGCCTTTATCAATTGAAGCAAGATTACAAAAGTAGGGAGGTCATGTTGGAGTTGTATAGAACCTTGGTGAGGCCACAGCTGGAGTACTGTGTGCAGTTCTGGTCGCCACAATATAGGAAGGATGTGATTGTACTGGAGAGGGTCCAGAGGAGATTCACCAGGATGTTGCCTGGGATGAAACATTTAAGTTATGAAGAGAGGTTGAATAGACTTGGGTTGTTTTCGTTGGAGCAGAGAAGACTGAGGGGGTGACCTGATCACGGTGTACAAGATTATGAGGGGCATGGACAGGGTGGAAATGGAGCAGCTGTTCCCCATAGTTGAAGGGTCAGTCACAAGGGGACGTAAGTTCAAGGTGAGGGACAGGAGGTTTAGGGGGGATGTGAGGAAAAACTTTTTTACCCAGAGGGTGGTGACGGTCTGGAATGCACTGCCTGGGAGGGTGGTGGAGGCGGGTTGCCTCACATCCTTTAAAAATTACCTGGATGAGCACTTGGCATGTCATAACATGCAAGGCTATGGGCCATGTGCTGTTAAATGGGATTAGGTAGGTAGGTCAGGTGTTTCTCACGTGTTGGTGCAGACTCGATGGGCCGAAGTGCCTCTTCTGCACTGTGTGATTCAGTGACAGTGAAGGAATGACAGGATGGTTTGTGGCTTGAAGGGGAACTTGCAATTGCTGGTGTTCCCATGCATCTGCTTCCCTTATCCTTCTAGGTGGTAGCAATTGTGGGTTTGGAAGGTGCTGCCTAAGGAACTTTGGTGAGTTGGTGCAGTGCATCTTGTAGATGGTACATACCGCTGCCATTGTGCGTCGATGGTGAGGCAAGTGAATGTTGAAGGTGGTGGATGGGGTGCCAATCTAATGGGCTGCTTTGTCCTGGATGGTGTCAAGCTTCTTGAGCGCTCTTGGAGCTGAACTCACCCAAGCAAGTGGGGAGTATTCCATCACACCCTGATTTGTGCCTTGAAGATGGTGGACAGGCTTTGGGGGAGTCAGGAGGTAAATTACTCTTGGCAGAACTCCCAGCCTCTGACCTGCTCTTGTAGTGTTTATATGGCTAGTCCAGTTCTGTTTCTGGTCCATGATAACCCCCAGGATGTTGATAGTGGGGGCTTCAGTGATGGTAGTGCCATTGAATGTCAAGGAGAGATGGTTGGATTCTCTTTTGTTGGAGATGTCATTGCCTGGCATTTGTGGCATAAATGTTATTTGCCACTTATCAGCCCAAGCTTGAATGTTGTCCAGGTCTTTCTGGCTTTGGACATGGACTGCTTCAGTATCTGAGGAGTCGCGAATGGTGCTGACCATTGCGCAATCATCAGTGAACATCCCCACTTCCGACCTTATGGAAGGTCATTGATGAAGCAGCTGAAGACGATTGGGCCTAGGACACTACCCTGAGGAACTCCTGCAGTGATGTCTTGGGACTCAGATGATGGACCTCCAACAACCACAACCATCTTCCTTTTTGCCAGGTATTATTCCAACCGGTGGAGAGTTTTCCCCCTGATTTTCATTGATTCCATTTTGCCAGGGTTCTTTGATGCCATGCTCGGTCAAATGCTGCCTTGATGTCAAGTGCAGTCACCCTCACCTCACCTCTGGCATTCAGCTCTTTTGTCCATGTTTGAACAAAGGCTGTAATGAGTCAGGAGCTGATTGGCCCTGGCAGAACCCAAACCAAACTGTGTGTCAGTGAACAGGTTATTACTAAGTAAGTGCTGCTTGTTAACTGTCGGTGGGACAGAACGTACCCATCCTTGTTGGCGTATATCTAAATAAGCTGCAATCACAGCCTCAAGTAGTTAAACTTATAGACGGCTCCAGGCTCAGGTGAGATGTGGTCCTCGGGAGGCTAACAAAATGTTAATAAGAGAACAGTATCAGCTCAAGAGATCAGTGACAAACTGTACAACTGTATGTGGACAAGTACAAGGTACTGCATGTTGAACATTAAAAGAAGTACATGCACTCCAAGGGTGGTATAGAAATTGGCAGGAGATCTGGAAAATATAAGTTGATTCATAATTTGTGTTGTTTAAACAATGGGAAGTATTGTTAAACAAAATAATTAGAATATTGGGTGTGTTGCCAGATCAGTGAAGTGCAGATTATTGGAGGCCAGGCTATAACTTGGTTCACTATAACTATTCAATTAGGTCAGTGGAGTTCTGGATACAATCCTGGGTCATTGTGTGGTTAGAAAGCTCATCAAACTAGGAGACCTGATAGGGGTATATTAGGTACTTAATGAAGTAGAGACTGTCAATTCAGCAACATTGTAAGATACACCAAGGAGCTGGACCAAAAAGTACAGAGCCAGAGTTACAAAGGACAAGTTTAATGACAGGTACTATGCAATATTTCCTTACCCAGAAGATGACTATAAGCTGGAATGGGCTGCTTGAGTCATAATCATTTATGGCTCAGAAGGAGGCCATTCAGCCCATTGAGTCCATGCCAGCTCTTCATGGAGCAATCCAGTCAATCCCATTCCTCACCCCGCTCTATGCCCGTAGCCCTACAAGTTTATTTCCTTCAAATCTCCATCAAATTTCCTTTTGAAATAACTGATCATTTCTGCTTCCACCACCCTCGTGAGAAGTGAGTTCCAGGTGATTACCACTCACTACATAAAAAGTTCTTTCTCACATCTCTCTGCATCTCTTGCCCCAAACTCTTAGATCTGTGTCCCCTACTCCTTATACCACCAGCTGATGGAACTGTTTTTCTTTGTCTACCTTATCCAAACTTGTCACATTCCTGTACACTATCAAATTTCCCCTCAATCCCCTTTGCTCCAAAGAGAACAGACTCAGAGCGTCCAACCTAACCTCAGCTAAAATCTCTTATCGCTGGAACAATTCTGGTAAATTGCCTCTGCACCCTCTCATGGACCCTCACATCCTTCCTAAAGTATGACTATAAATGGACACAAAACTCAAGTTGTGGTATAATCAGAGTTTTTTAAATGTTTAGCATAACTTCCCTGCTTTTGTACTCAGCATTTGTGTTGAAGCCAACGATCCCATGTCTTTTGCTAACTTCCTCCTTCAGATACCATGCACTAAGAGGGCGTTGGTGACAATGGACTTCCATTGGATTGGTCCATGATTATGCTTGGCAAGTACTGCAGTGGTTTGCCAATGCCTTCTGTAGTATGGCTGATCAGGAAACTCTCCGCTCCTTTCGGCCTGTCATCAGGCGTATTGGTAGGATTTACGTGCTTATAATCAACCCTGTTTGACCATGTTATGAACACACCTGTGGTCATCAAGTCCTGAAGTGGGACTTGAACCCGGAGCTTCTGGTTCACACTGCACCACAAGACCTTCTGGTTGTTTTGCTAACCAATCTCTCATATTGCCTCCTTCAGGGATCTCTGCAAATGCATCTCAACTTCCACTGACACCTCTCCACCCCAATTATCAGAACTGTGCCATTAAGTCTATATTGCCTCTCCTTGCTCTTCCTGTCAAAATGCATCACCTCACACTTCTCTATTAAATTCTATCTGCCATTTGTTTGCCCATTCTGCTTGCCTATCCATGTTATATTGCTGTTGATTTGTATTATCATCACTGTTTGCCACTTCTCCAAGTTTGGTATCATTGGCAAATTTTGAAATTTTATTTTATATTCCAATATCCAAGTCATTTATATCAAAAAAGCAGTGGTTTTGCATTGATCCTTGAGTCTAGTGCACTGGATTTGTTGAAGAATTAGGACTCTAGGGGCAGAAATTTCCCCTGTCGGGAGGGTTGTGTGGGGGTGGGCCTTAGGTGTGACGCACACCTGGAAGTGCTGTGCGCTCCCTGTGCCGGGGGTGGAGGGGTGGGGTGGAATCCCTGAGTCAGGGCCTGCACTTTTTTGTGCATGCGTGCGAAAGAGCGCAGAAATCTCCGAGGCGCGGGATCAGTTTAAGTTCTGGAAAATTTAATAAAGGAAAAAAAAATTTGTAAGAACATGTCCCTTCATGTGAAACTGTCACATGAGCTGGGACATGTCGATTAATTTTTAAAAATTTTTTATTTAATTAATAAACCCTTCATGAAACCTCATCCCGCCTGTGGATGAGGTTTCATGAAAAATGTGAAGTCCGCCTGGGCTCTTCGCCTGCCCGCCAACCTTAAGGCTGGACAGACAGCATTCTTAGCAACTTTAATTACTTTCTTAATGGCCTTAATAGGCCTTTGCACCGTATTGATGGGACACACGCCCCACATCACCGTGCGTCATTTTACGCATCAGCGAGTGGGCCCCGCCCCTGCTCGCCGACCCGAAAATTCTGCCCTTGATGGAAGTTTCACCTTTGACAAAGCTGTAGCACTGATGGTATCATCTTGGCCAACCAATCTATTTGCATTGAAGGGAAATCAGAAAGGGAGTAGAGGTATAGTCAACCAAGCTTCACACTGCACCATGGCTGAAAGTTGCACCATAAGAGGGCTGATATTTTGCGATTGATATCTTGAATGAACCAAAAGGTGTTTTTGTTCCTAACTGACCTTTTGAATAGATCAGGCTTGATAATAGATAGGAGTAATGCCAATTTTGCACAGCTGACCATTGTTTTAATGTTGAGGCACAGGTCAGTCAAGATTTGATAGGGTGGCAGATCTACTCCTGTTCCCATGTTCTCATGTATTGCTGATATTTTACTAGCTACAGAAACTTTGAATTGTGAGAGTAGTGTCAGTGGTCAGGCCCATTGTAGAGTCTTGAGCTGATCACTGGATCCAGTATAGGCTGCAGTACTGATTACTGGGTCCACTGTAGAGTGTGGTATTGATCTTTGGGTCCAGTATAGAGTGAAGTATTGATTACTGGGTCCAGTGTAGGGTGAATTACTGATTACTTTATCCAGTGTGGGGTGTAATACTGATTACTGGGTCCAGTGTAGTGTGTATGACTACTGGGTCCAGCGTAGGGTGTAATACTGATTACTGGGTCCAGTGTAGGGCATTGTACTGATTGCTGGATCCAGTGTGGGGTGTGATACTGATCATTGGGTCCAGTATAGAGTGTGGTACTGATCATTGGGTCCAGAAGATGATGCATTACTGATTACCACATCTGTAGTGTGGAGTACTCATTACTGGGCCTATGTAGTGTGCGATACTAATTACTGGGACCAGTGTATGGTATGATACTGATTACTGGGCCTAGCGTTGAATGTGATATTGATCGCTGGGTTCAGGTGAAGTGTAATTCTGATTGTTGGATCCAGTGTAGTGTGTAATACTGATTATTTGATCTAGTGTAGGGTCCAACACTAATTACTGGATCCAGTGTAGGGTGTGATACTGATTACTGGGTCTAGGTAGGGTGTTTACTAGTTACTGTGTCCAGCGTAGTATATAAGGCATGATACGTGATATTGATTACAGGTCCATCGCACGGTATGGTAGTGATTGCTGGGTCCAGTATAGGGTGCATTACTGATTACTCGGTCCAGTGTATTGTGAACTACTGATTACTGGGTCCAGTGTAGCGTGTAATACAGATAATTAGATCCAGTGTAGGATGTGATACTGATTATAGGGTCCAGTGTATGATATAGTATGCATTGCTGGGTCAGAAAACGGTGCATTACTGATCACTGGGCCTAGTGTAGGGTGAATTACTGATTACTGGGTCCAGTGTACAGTGTTCTACTGATAATTGGGTCCAGTGTAGTGTGTTGTATTGATCACTGGGTCTAGTGCAGGGTGTAATACTGATTACTGGGTCCAGTGTAGGGTGCAGTACTGATTACTGGGTGCAGTATAGGATGTGATACTGAGTAGTGGGTCTAGTGTAATGTGTAGCACCGATCGGCTATCCAGTGTAGGGTGTCGACTGGTTACTGTATCCAGTGTCGGGTGTAATACTGATCGCTGGGTCCAGCACAGGGTGTAGCACTGATTTCAGGGTGCAGCGTAAGGTGTGGTACTAATTATTGGGTTCAGTGTAGAGTCTTGCGCAATGGTGTCAATTTTTCTTTATTAATGAGCTGAATACTGTTGTGTGCAGCCCTGATCACCCATTGGTGGCTGTGCCTTCAAATGCTAAGCTCTGAAATTCCTTTCCTTCACCTCTTTGCATTCATACCTCACTTCCTTCCTCAAAGACATTCCTTAAAACCTACCCCTTGATCAAACTTTTGGGTATCTGGCCTAATACCTTCTAAGTGACTTAGTGACTTTCTTTTTATAATGCTTCTGTGAAGCACCTTGGGACATTTTATTATATTAAAGGCACTATATAAATATAAGTTGCTGTTGATCATTAGATAAGTGAAAAGCTTGGGTTTGAGTCCTTCTACATGGACAACAGTTATGAGGAGCTCCTCACAAGTTGCATAATGAACAGCACAACTGACTGCGAATTGTTTGAGTACATTACTACCATTTTCCTGACTACAGCATGCAAATGCACCAAAACTCATTCAGAAGTAGTTCCACCACCTTGAGGAGCTTGTAATTGATTATCTCTCAGCAACCCAATCACAGTTGGTGCCGAAACCTATCAGTCTGAATGTACAGTCTCACACCTCAGCCTTTTGGTAACATCTTCCTCCAATTGGCATTTCAATATCAAGTGTTTCTCAGTTGTTCTTATAGAAACACTCAAATGGCTTTGTGTCAGTGGCAAAAGAATGGCACTATTGGTTCATTGCATTTACACGTCATCCTCCTCCAACACCTTTCCACCATTCTCCAGCTGGATGAGACTGCACTTGTTTGGTTCCATTCTTCTTTATTTGATTTGTAGCGAGAAAAACACCTGCAGTGGTTTCTCTTCCTGCTCCTGCACAGTTAACACTTATGTCTTCCAAGGACCTATCCTTGGCCCCTCCAGTTTCTTATCTATATGCTGCCTCTTGATGACATCATTCAAAAATACAGTGGCGGTTTCCACATGTACATGAAGACAACCAGCTCTACCTCACCATCACTCTCACAACCCCTCCACTGTCTCTAAATTGACAGACTGCTTCTCCGACATCCAGTATTGAGGGCAGAAGTGTGCTCCAATTAAGTCATTTGGTGGAATCTTGCATCCTCCTCTGTGGTGAGTTTGGTGGTGGGAGGTGGCATTTAAGCATTTTGGAGAGACGGTGGCATTGTGGTAACATCACTGGACCTGTAAACCAGAGGCCCAGGCTGATGTTCTGGGTACGTGGGTTTAAATCACACCATGGCACCGGGTGGAATTTAAATTTAATGAATAAAATCTGGAATTGCAAGCTAGACTCAGTAATGGTGACCATGAAACTATCACTGATTGTTGTAAAAACCCATCTGGTAAACTAATGCCCTTTAGGGAAAGAAATCTGCCATCCTTACCTAGTCTGACTTACATGTGACTCCAGACCCAAAGCAATGCTGCTGTCTCCTAACTGTCCTCTGAAATGGCCTAGCAAGCCACTTAGTTCAAGGGCAATTAGCGATGGGCAACAAATGATAGCTTTGCCAGCAATGCCCACATCCCATGAAAGAATTAAGTAAAAAGAAAGTTGAGGGTGGTGGTGGGGACCCTGCTGCTCTCCTACTTCCACCCTGATTAAGCCCTTGACAGGAAGGCCTGAGAACAGCATTCGCACTAAATCCCCAATTGAGGCCCCTAAGTGGCCAATTAATGTCCACTTATGTGGTAGGTGGGGAATGGGCTTGTCATGTTGGAAGCACGAGAAGCAAACCTGTGCAGGGTTGCTTGGGGGCTCCAGGGAGAATGGTCTTCATTCAAAAGCATTCAATGCCTGATCGAGGGACCTGATATTGGGAAGGGGGGGCACACTGAGAACCACCTCATGCTCCCCATTCCTCCTCCGTGACCCTCAACTCACCGTGACCCCCTTCCCACCATCAGCAATGATCCTAGGCCTCGGGTGGGTGTTGTATCGGCAGCAGCCACAGCTTTCCTCATATTGCTGCCGTTCAATACAGTTCCCAGGGGAAGGCCTGCTGCTGGCCTGTCAAGTGCCTGATTGGCACATGATGTGGTGGGCCTTCCTGAAAAGATCAATGTGGGGCTCTTGCCAGCTGTCCAGACGGCAGCCAAGATCCTGTCGCCTCCATAAGGTACTGCCCATTGTCTTTGAAATCTGCTACAAATTCCATTCTCGGGCCTCTGACTCCATTCCTCTCTCTGGCAACTGCCTGAGGCTGAACCAGAATGTTCACAAACTTGGTGTCATAATTGACCCTGAGAGGAGTTTCTGACCACATATTCATGTAATTACTAGACTGCCTATTTCCACTCCTATGACATCGACCAGCTCTGCCTCTGAAACCTGAGGTCATCTAGCAGTCTGCTGCCCACTTCCTAACTGATGCCAAGTTCCATTTACCCATCATTCCTGTGCTTGCTGACATGTATTAGCTGCCAGGTAAGCAATGCCTTGATTTTACAATTCATGTAAGTCCCGCCATGTTTTCACCCTTCTTTTAATTCTGTTATCTCCTCCAGAGCCATAACCCGCCGAGATCTCTGTGTCCCTCCAATTCTAGCCACATGAGCATCCTTGATTTTAATTGTTCCACCAGAGGGAGGACCTAATACCCTTAATAAAGAAGTCGCTAACCATGGACGTGGAGTTAAAGTGATTGATTGAAGGATCAGAGTGGGTTTGAAGAGAGGGTGGCATGGGTCTGGAAGTCACTACCTGAAAGGCTTGTAGAGTCAGTAACGTTCACCACAGTTATAAGTCATTTGCATAGGCATTTCAAGTGCCATAATCTACAGAATTACAGATCAAGAGTTGGAAAATTGGGTTAGGCTGGATAGTTCGTTTTCGGCCAGCATAAATTTCTATGATAACATTGGTGGCTGTGCCTTCAGCTGTTGGGGCCTGAAGCTCTGCAATTTGCTCGCTAAACATCTCCACCTCTCAACTTCTCTTTGCTCCTTTAAATTGTTTCTTAAAACATATCCTTTTGAACAAGTGTTTGGTCATCTGCCGTCATATCACTTTATGTGGCTTGGTGTCAAATTTTGATAGATAATACTCCTTTGAAGCACCTAAGGACATTTGCCTGTTCAAAGTCCTATATAAATATATGTATTTGCTGTAGCTACTCATTCCATGGCTAAATTGCTGGAAATTTATCTTTAGCATCTGCCGCTTGCTGCTGATTTACTCTTCAAAATTATTGAAGATAAGCTGGAGAATAAATTTTAAAAACTTTATTCAGGTTAAGTTTGTCTCCTTTTTAATAGGTTGTGTCTGTGTATATGAGTGAGAGAGAATGCATGTGAGAAGTGAAATAGACTGTTGATTACACACCCGTTTGAGCTTTTCTTTTGAGTTCAGAATGCACATTAATCTGAGAGGATTAGATTCTTTTCTTCAGGACGGAGTGAGGGTTATCATCCACACACTTGTGATTCTGCTGAAATTGTGACCCATTCCTCTGACTGTTGCGGGGGGTGGGGAGGGGGGCATGTGATATACATTCCAGGCTCGCAGAGGGAATCCCAATGACAGGATTCCTCATGAGTGTCTGGCTGTAAACTCCTAGCAAAGCTGTAGTGGAATAGATAGGGCAGCATTAGAAAATGTGGCTGCGAGGAGCTGATCAGGATCAAAAATCAGCATCTCAGCAAACTTCTTCATGGAATAAGGCCTACAGCAGCATGGCAGTGGGGTTAGAGGAAGCCAGTATAAGGCCCTCTCCTCTGTTGATGGGTATTAAGCCCCCTACCAATGTACCTCTATCTCCTACCTAATGGTGCCAGGAAGCAGCAATAACCCGCCCCCAGTTTCTTTTCTCATTCTCATTTTTTTAAAAAACCAATTAGTTCAGCTTTGAAGGAAACAGACTTGATTCTCACCTGAGTTATGCTGACAGAAAATGTCAACATTCCAATTAGTGACACTTGAGAGGCACAGAGAGAGGGAGGTCATTCCTCATTCTGAGTTGTTTTTTTTCTGGTTAAAAAATTAAATCAGTTGAATGTTGAAAGAAAATAAAATGCCTCGAATCACCTGTGTCTCATTAATTGTAGCATTTATATTTACATCTTGGAAAGAAAGTGAGATTCTGCAAATGACACAGATGGACACATCTAGGGACCACTCTGAAAATGCCACATTCAATATTTGCAGAGATCTTTTAGAAATATGTAAACCAGTGCGGCCAGATGTGAGATTCCAAATCTGTGCCCTAACTAACCCTCTATCCACTCCAACTCGACCCATTCCCTGCCCTCCCCTCCGCTTCATCCATTGCTGCCAGGTTCATTCCTTGACCACCCGTCCACCCACTGCTGACAGACACCAGGGGCAGAATTTTCTGGCTGACATGCGGGCGGTGGAGCCTGCAAGTCAGCGCTTAAAATGTCGCGCAAGCCTCCTGACATCAGCGCGTGGCACTGCGATATTTCGGTTGGCAGGCACGCTCAGCATCGGGACGCTCACCCGCCATTAATTAAAGGCCTCGTTGAGGCCCTTAACTTGCCAATGGTCCAGGATTTTGAGGGGCCCGTGTGAACTTCAGGTCGGCGCATGGGCCCAACGGGCAGGCAGGTAGGAGATTTTTAAATAAAAGTCATGCACTGGCGGGATATGTGGACTCAGAGGGGTTGTTTATGTTTTCAACGAAGTTTTAATTGCAGAAAGTGTTTTAAAGTTGCGTGTTTGATTGTTAGCAGTTCACATCGATTTCCAAGAGCTTTTTGTGTACTTTGAAACCAGTCTGCAGACAGTAATCTTTCTTGGGCCTGCAGCTTTCCAGAGGCTACCAATTAGCCTGGGGGTATGGGTTCTGACATCTCCACTGAAGGCAGCTCCTTTGAGGAGGAAGGGAGGTTTAGAATAAGGAGGAGGCCAGGACTGGACAATCAGCCTCCAGGGGAGCCACCTTTGGGAAGCCAGGCACGGGCACAAGCGGCGCAGGGCCAAGAGGTTGTCCAAGGTGGAAGGGGCCGCAGAAGACGCCACTATCCTGCTGCCAGGGTATACAGGCGGCAAAGCAACTACCTTAATATGACTGAGGTGCAGTGCTGAAGGAGGCTCCGACTCTCAAGGGAGACAGTCACCTATATCTGTCAGATGATTGGCCCTGAGATATCTCCTAACTGTGCGGGTGGACACCTCATGCCAGCGGCTCTGAAGCTCACAGTTGCCCTCCATTTCTATGCCTCTGGTTCCTTCCAGGGCTCGGTGGGTGATCTTTGCGGTGTCTCCCAATCAGCTGTCGATACTTATGTCAAGCAGGTTACAGTCGCTCTGTTCAGACGGGTATTGACCTTCATCCACTTCCGCTGTGACCAGGCAAGCCAGACACAGCAAGCCAGAGGCTTCGCGGCGATTGCTGGTTTCCCCTGCGTCCAGGGTGCAATAGACTGCACACATGTGGCTATCAAAGCGCCAGCAGGTGAGCCCGGTGTCTTCGTCAACAGTAAGGGCTTCCACTCCATGAATGTGCAGATAGTGTGTGATCACAGGATACAGATTCTGCAAGCTTGTGCAAGGTACCTGGCAGCTCCCATGATGCCAACATCCTCAGACACTCCCAAGTGCCGGGACTCTTCAGTGCTCCAGCCCGGCTGGATGGTTGGCTGCTGGGTGACGAGGGCTATCCCCTGCGAAGGTGGCCCATGACGCCTCTCCGCCATCCAAGAACAGAAGCTGAGCAGAGGTACAATAGGAGCCACAGCACCACAAGAGCTGTGGTGGAGAGAGCCATTGGTCTTCTCGAGATGTGTTTCCATTGCCTGGGCCGCTCAGGGGGCGCACTCCAGTAACCCCCAGATTGCGTCTCTTTGATAGTAGTAGCACGCTCTGCACAATCTTGCGCCGGAAAGGGGGGATGCAGTTGACGATGAAGACCTTGACGCCCTGGATGAGGCTGCACATGATGAATCCAGCAGTGGCTCATAGGATGATGAAGCACAGGGCCATGATGAGGGGCAGCATGCCGACCCGCTATTACACCAAGGAGGCAGGGACACCCGGGACAATTTAATCCAACGATCCTTCAGCTAGCTGCACACATGGATCATCAGGAACAGCATTGCCTGGTGCTTCCACACATGGCACTTAGGTGCTGCATCTTCCACCTTATCAGCTGCAATTAAGGGCTTAGTACAGAAACATTAATGTCTACTCAAACACTCATGAAATGTCTGTGAAAAAGAAAAATGCAGCACAAAGGAAACACCCTCAGCCATGATAAGAAAAGTGGACTTTATTATGTCCAAAATATAACAGAGACTTCTCCATTGCAAACATAAGTATTTTGTTTCCTGTTCCAAGGCCAACACAAAATCACCAGTGACATACCCGCTGAGTGCCTAACGTGCCTTATGCTTTAGTTTGCGGGTACTACATCTAGGTGCCGCCCCATCGATCGGAGTGGCTTGTGAGACAGTCTGCTGACTCTGCTGTCCTGTTGGCATCGATTACCTTGGCGGGTGTCCTCTGGCCCATGGAGCCTGTGATGGCCCCACCTGGGAGGGAGTGGCCAGTTCCAGAACTGGCACCTCTCCAGTTGTCACAACCTCAACAGAAGCAATGTTGACTGGCAGAGGGGTGGAGGAGCTGATGCCGTCATCCGGAGCGCCCTGAGAGGAGCTCGCAGTGACGACAGGCAGCTACCCTGCCGACGTGAGGTCCCATTGGACCTCCCTGCTCACCGCAGATGCATGGGCACCTAGCGCCAACGCTTGGTGCCCACAACATCTCCCACATTGGGAATGACCACCCGTGGCCAGTAACGCTGTGAGGGCTTGCAGGTCAGAGCATAACCCAATCAGAAGATTTTCCATCCAATCAAATCCCCTCTCTATGAGAGTCGCCAGTCTCTCAGTGGAGGAAGCCTGAAGCTCTGCCCTGAGGTTCATGCCTTCATGTGCACTCTGCCTGGACTCCTCCATCGCAGAGATAACTGAAGCATACCCTCATGCAAGCTTGCCTCATGCAAACGCGATTCCTGCCGCTTGTCTTGCAGCTGCTGCATTGGTGACAACTCCAGAGGCACGTCATCAGTGCTGGACTCAGCATGTGCCTCGCCGCCTGCAACCCTGAGCTGCTAGCCCCATCGGCACTCTCTGTCCCTACCGTCTCCTCCAGCGATTGTGAAGTGCCCTCTCCACTGTGACCCGGGACACTAACCGACGGTAAATTCCCCACCGAGGTGTTTGTGCCTGCGCAGGTGCCTGGCTGGCTGAAATGATATGCTGCAAGTTGCATGTGTTGGGCCTTAGGTGTGGAGGGGGGGAGGTGGTGGCTGCGGTGTCTGTGGGCACGACCATGTGGTGGTGATGCTGAAATTAACAACAAGGACAGTGCATCAGTTAGCATACATTCAGTTAAACCTTTCATCCCTTTTCCCCCCCGCCAGCCTCATAAATTGCTCACCCTTCAAGACCCTAAGGAGACGAACATTGGTGGGGTGGAAAAGAGTCAAGAGGAGGCCCAAATATTAGATGCGCATACAGACAGGCTGGTCAGATGGCCTCAGGAATGCCACATGGCATGTTATGTACCATTTGAGTGGGGAGAGTGTAGATGTACCTGACTTGGATGCATGCTGGCCTGGATAGTTGCGGTGCTAAGGAAACATCACAAACACTTGCAACATTTGCTGTGGATCACAGGAGATTGAGAGATCACATTATTGACCTTCATACCGTTAGGAGGGGCATAGACTGGGTGGGCAGATGGCAACATTTCCCCTTGGCGCAGGGATGAGTAATGTGGTGGCATTTATTTAAATTGAGTGCCATGAGGTTCACAGCTGAAGTGCTGAGGACCTTTTGGACAAAGTAATGTGGGGTGGACTGGCTGAAAGGGTGGTGGAGGTCCCAAGCCCCCTAAGATGCAATAACTCTTTGGCTGTGCAGCAGTGATGCCATGGAGGCCATGGGGATAGAGGCCACAAATGGGATAAGGTGACTTTGGAAGGTGATGGAGACGCGAATCCTCAAGGGGATGAGGGACCTTTGTGTATGTCCAACACGTCAGAGTGTCTCAGTCTGTGAATGAGCAGTGTTGCAGCATTAACAATTGCAGCAGCCATCAGTGGTTTGGATGGTGGGCAGACAGAGTAAATGGGACTGTGGGTCTCAAATACCTGGCCACTGGACCCCAGCCTCACCACCACCAGCCGCCCTGGCCGCCTGCCTCCTCCCCAGCTCCATGGCCAGCTCCTCCAAATGTCGTGAGGTGCTGGAGCAGGGGGTGCCCACCTCCAGTCCTCTGGCACTCCTGCTGATTGTGATCCTTTTTGCCTGCAGACAGAGAAGAGGATTTATTAGGGCTGATCGCTCATGTACTCTGCACGTGCACACCGCACTCCAACCACAGTGGCCCAACTGAGGCCTCCAGCGGCTCCTGTCCACACTACTGGTGATCAGTCCCCAGAAGATAGAACGGCTGGTCCCAACCCTTTCCCCCAATGGCCACCTTGGACACATTCAGCGTCCATCACTTTGAATAGCACATGGGTCTTAGTGCCCATGGCAAGGAGGCGCAACTAGGTGCAGCGCTGATGCCAGCAGATGGCACTTGACCACCACACCTTGAGGCACCCCTTGCACTATCTCATCAGCATCAGTATGACATGTGTTGGAGTTCTGAGTATGTGTCTAGCGGCCTCCCCTGCAGGTTGCCCTCAGACTACTCAAATGCGACAAACACCAACATTTGCTGCATGGAGAACCCTTCTTCTCAGCCACTAAGGCTAATGTAAGCATGGTCAGTACCCGTTTGCCCTCCCAGCGTGTGCCAAATGCCCAATTCAGTAACAACAGCAAGACATGTTGGGGGGTCTCAAAGGCTAAGATTGCCTTCTGGGTCAAATGGCCAAGGCCGACATGGTACTCACCCTTCCAGAGCGCAGCAAATCATTGAATCTCTTGTGGCACTGGGCGCTTGTGTGCCCCACATCATCATGGGTGCTGATAGCGTCACCAACCTCCTCCCATACCTGGCTGGTGACATGGGGGGCCCTCCTCCTCACATCATCCGGATACAATACATCCCGACGGCTGAAAACCTCTTGGAGGAGGACAGCAAGGCATGCATCGGAGAATCGAGGGGCACAGTGGGTCCCCGCTGGCCTCACCTGCAGCCTGTCCCCCTCCTCCTGCTCATGCTCCTATGGAACCACAGGCTACCTCTGAAGCCGCCTGACCCCGTGACTATTTTCCCGTTCTCCACGGGAGTCGCTAACCTGCTGGGCGGGCCTTAGTTGGCCCGCCTGCGGTAAATGGTGGCACGGCCCGTTTCGGCAGTGGCAATCAGCTGCCCACCCACTGCCATGTCAGTCTGGCCCGCCCACCTGTTAAAGGCAAAGTTCTGTCCCAGGAATCCACCAGTCCAACTGCAGTACTGTCAAATTCTAGGTTCCCCAACTCCAGTCATGTCAAAACCCAGGACTATTCCCAAATACTCACAATGTCAGGATTGTCCCCCTTTAATACCCAATCAAAGGGCTGTCCCCATCCAACTAAACCCCATTCCATTTCCCGTCCAACTAAACCCCTCTCCCCTCCTTTCCCAATTTACTCCCATCCTCCTGCCTTCCCAACTAAATTCCATTCCCTTGCTTTTCCAACTAAATCCCATTCCCCTCAGCACCCAACTAAACCAAATTACCCTTCCTTCCCAACTAAACTCATTTCTCCCCCATCCAACTAAACCCCATGTATTATCACTTACAAAAACAGTAAGGGGTAAAAATTGAAGACAAAGATAAAGAAATATAAAAGGATCACTTATTTAATTTTCACAAAATAAAGGATGGGCTTATGGATTTCCATCTCCAAAGGACATAGGCAGTTTTGGATTACCTCAATTTTATAAAGGGTATAATATGGTGTTCCAGCCAGAAGTTTGTTGGAATAGGTTTGTAGATAACAAATGCATGGATGAGGATTTCAGCAGCAGATGAACTGAGGCAGGGGCGAAGTCAGGCAATGTTACAGAGATATAAATAGGTGGTCTTACAGCCAGTGAGGTACTTTTGAGGTGTAGTCACTGTTTTAATGAAAAAAATGCAGCAGCAAATTTATACCCAGCAAACTCACACAAACAGCATTGTGATAATGACCAGGATATCTGTTTTGGTCTTGTTGGTTGGAGGATAAATATTGGCCAGGACATCAGGAGAACTCCCCAGCTCACCTTTGAACCATATCATGGAATCTTTCATATCCACCTGACAGTGCTGATGGGACCTTTTTGAGAGGTGGTATCGCTGACATTGCAGCAATCCTTCTGAACTGCATCGGAGCATCAGCTAAGTTTTTAGGCTCATAATGGAGCATAAAGGGTGAGAGATTATAGATATTACAGGCAATTTTGCAGGGGTTAGTAGGAATAGATGTACTCACCTAAGCTAATTGTTAGGTTTTTCCAATTTTCTCCCTCCCTAAAGACTTTGAATCGTTGCTGGTTTCTGTGTGCATCACCCAAGTAACCATGGTTCATGTTTGAACCAGGACAATTTGTGTCAACAAATTATTCTGAAACAACTTGGATTTTATATAGCAGCATTACATAATAAATGACCCAAAACTCTCCATGAAGTGAGAGAAGTGGTTTGTCGCAATAGGGTTAGAAGAGATGAACAAAAGCATAGTTGAATAGCTAGGTTTTCAGGAGGCTTTTAAAGGCAGAACGAAAACTGACAAGCTGAAGAGCTTCACATAGGAGCTCCAGATAACTTTGTTGGGATGTCTATATACTGACAGAGTGGGGAGAGGAGATTTGCATGGGAAGCCAGACTCTTTGTAGTCCAATTTCCTTTCAGTGATATTCTGTCAATTGATAATCTACTTTACTGAATTTACTTCAATCTTTTGTTTGCAATAGTCTGATGATGCTGCAGTGTTCTGTATATAATTATCTCTTACTGTCCTCCAATCTGCTGTCTGTAATAATCTCACTGTATTCCAGTCTCTAGCCTGTGATGTTCCGTTTTTCTATTCTTTAATCACTACTGTAATTACATGCTTTACTTCAATCTTAATACTGTAAAACTTCATTCACTGTAATCCAATCTCCTGTCTGTAATACTCTCGCTTGTTATGATCTTTTTAGGGACTGTTAACATTTAAAGAGAAATCTGAGCACTTCGTTTTAACCAATAGAACTATGCCACAAGATTTCTCCTTCCTTAAAAAAAACACAGACTTTATTATATATGGAACAAATTAAATAAAACAAATATGATTAATTTAGTACCATAGCTTATACCCACATACGCAAGGCCCTTAGAATTACTTCTTATTTGCCCCAAGAATTCTCTCATAGATTATGATATTTTGTAGTTCTTTACATCAATAGGAAACAACCATTAATTTGCCATAGTCTCTGGAAGCTATTTTTTAAATCCTCCTTTTAATTCTCCTCAGCTCCAGCTATCCTCAAGGGTAAAATATTCATTTACCATCTATTGGATGCCTCAGTTCCTTGTTCTGGTTACTTTTCAATGCTTCCAAGATAACCTGTTGGTTGCTTTCTTTGCCACAAGACTCAGTGAGGACCTCTGTCAATTCTTCCACTAGTTTCAAACCAGGCAATCTGTCCCCTCACAACATTCAAACTGACATTAAGCCTCACCCGCATCCCACATGGTGAATGATGAAGTTCGTTTTTTACTCTGAATATAGTGTCTTTATTGACTTTAATTTATTTTCTTTAGAAAAAAGGAGTCGCATTTTGAAAGTAAACAGAAATGCTCTAATTATCACCCATCTTTTGTTGATAATTAAACTGTTTACATTTTCTTACAACTAAGAGTCAGACCTGCGGAGACACATCTTGGAACCAATTACAAACACCAAATTTAGTGTTTAGAGATCCTTTAGAAAGTCAGAAACCAATGTTGTCAGAGATAGGATCCTATATATCCACTGCTGTCAGGACCATGCCCTGCCCTTCTGCACACTACTGACATGCACCAAGTGTTATGTTGTTCTATTTGATGTAAATGTACCAATTACACAACAAGGATTGGTGAAACAATAATATGGGTTCATTATTTGAAGATAAGACTGTATACAAATAATGCTATCTAGGAGGCTAAGTATACATGTCTGACTTCTACCATCTGCTGCTGTAGACTGAACGCAAGTCATAGTCTGTCTCAGTAGTAGTGACTGACAACAGTTTAAAATATGCTCCCTTAAATCAAGAGTTATAGAGTAATCATAATGGGGGACATCAATTATCCAATTATAGACTGGGATAGGAAAAGTACAAAGGACAAGAGGGGCGAGAGTTCCTGGAAGGTGTTCAAGATAATTTTCTACAGCAGCACAAGAGACATGCACTTTTGAATCTGGTTCTAGTGAATGAGTTGGCCCAAGTGGATCAAATATCAGTGGGAGATCCTCTAGGGGACACTGACCATTGTATCATAAGGTTTAGGTTAATCATGGAAAAGGACAGAGAATGATCCAGAGCAGGGATAATTAATTGGGGAAAGGCAACCTCAGTGGGATGAGAATGTAACTTAGTCAAGTGAGTTGGAAGCAAATGTTGGCTGAAAAGACAGTGGCTGAACAATGAGCCACCTTCAAAGAAATATTATTGCAGGCAATGTCAAGGTATACTCCTTTCGGAGGGGGGAAAAGTAGGACAAATAAATTCAGAGTGCAAGATAGATAGTGGTAAAGATGAAAAGGAAGAAGTGTGGGTACGACAGATGTCAGGCAGCAAATACAAGGAGAATCGGGCTGAATATAGAAGGACCAGAGGACAAGTGAAGAAACTAATAAGAAAAGCAAGGAGAGAGCATGAAAAGAGGCTGGCAGTGAACATAAAAGGGAATCCCAAGGTCTTCTATAAGCATGTAAACAATAAAAGGGTGGTAAAAGAAAGAGTAGGGTTGAAAAAAAGGGGACTTGCATGTGGAGGCTGGAGAAATAGCGGAGGTATCAAATGAGTACTTTGCATTTGCCTTTACAATGGAAGATGATGCTGCCCAGGCCGAGGTGAGAGAGGAGGTAACTGGTGCATGAGAAGAACTTACAATCAAGAGTTAGGTGGTGTTGGAAAGGCTATCTTTACTTAAATTAGATAAGATACCAGAACAGGATGAGATGCATTCAAGGGCACTGAGGGCAGTGAGAGTAGAAATTGCAGAGGCACTAGTGATAATCTTCCAGTCTTCCTTAGACACAGTGGAGGTGCCAGAGGACTGGAGAGCTGTGAATGTTACACCTTGTTTAAGAAGGGGTGGAAGGATAAACTACAGGCCAGTCAGTTTGACCTCAGTTGTAGGGAAACTTCTGGAAATCGTAGTACAGGATAAAATCAATAATCACTTAGACAAGTGCAGGATAATTAAGGAAAGCCAACATGGATTCATTAAGGGAAAATCATGTTTAACTAACTTGCTGGAGATTTTTGGGGAGATAACAGAGAAGTTTGATAAAGGAAATACTGTTGATGTGGTATGTATGGATTTTCAAAAGGTCTTTGATGCAATGCCACACACCAGACTTGTGAACAAAATTCTAGGTCATGGGATAAAGGGAAAATAGGCACTTGGATAAAAAATTGGCTGAGTGACAGGAAACAGTAGTGATAAATGGTTGTTTTACAGTTTGGAGGAAGGTTTGCAGTGGAGTTCCTCAAGGGTCAGTGTTGGAACCCCTGCTCTTCTTGATAGATATTAATGACCTAGACTGTAGTATGCAGGGCATGATTTGAAGATGATACGAAGATTGAAAATGTTACCAACTGTGACGGGGAGAGACTTGAACTTCAAAAGGACTTAAACATGTTGGTGGATTGGGGAGACAAGTGGCAGATGAAGTTCAGTGCAGAGAAGCGTGAGGTGATTCGTTCTGGCAGGAAAGATATGGTGAGACAGTATAAAATAAAGGGAGAGCCTCTAAAGGAGATTCAGGAACAGAGGGACCTCAGTGTATATGTACATAGGTCATTGAAGATGGCAGGGCTTGTTGAGAGAGCAGTTAATAAAGCATGTAGCATCGTAGACTTTATTAATAGGGGCACTGAGTACAAGAGTAAGGAGGTCATGTTGAACTTGTATAAGACACTAGTTAGGCCTCATCTGGAGTACTGCATCCAGTTCTGGGCTCCATACTTGAAGGATGTGAAGGCAATGAAGAGAGTATAGAGGAGATTCACAAGAATGATTCCCGGGATGAAGAACTGTGGCTACGAGGATAGATTAGAGAGATTGGAACTACTTGATAGAGGTATTCAAGATCTTGAGGGGTATGAACCACAGGAGCGTCTAGAATTTCCCACATAGCGCAGGATGTGCAAATTACAGGATTGAGCTTCCAGACATATCTTAACTAAACAGAATATGGACCTTTGCTTTTATTTTACTCTTACTCCTACCTGAATATAGCCTAGATGGTAGATCCACCAGATAGACTAGATCCTCTAAGTGCTGCTAGATGCCTGTCCCAGGGTCCTCCTCTCGCACTCTCCTCTAGGTACTGCTGACTGCCTGTCCCAGGGTCCTCTTTTAGCACTCTCCTCTTTAGTAAGACAGGAGGAATAGGCGTAGGAATAGTTATATTCGGTAGATGTCCTGGGCTTGTGTAGCATTTTGGAGCTGTGGAGTTGGACAATACTGCATGGGGCTGCTGTGGTTCGGTTAGATGAAGGAGTCCTTTGGTCTGGCATCATGGTGGAAGTGGAACCAGGATTTGGATGTGAGGTTGGGCTCCCTGATGTTGGGATATGAGGTACATGTACCTTACACTATCACAGCATCTTCACTGTGCAGAAAGGAGGCAATTTGGCCCATCGAGTCTGTGCTGGCTCTTTGAAACAGCATTCCACCTAGTCCCACTCCCCTGTCTTATCCCCGTAACCTTGCACATTCTCTCTTTTTAGGTAGCAAACCTCGATCGAACCTGCCTCCGCCACTTTTTCAAGAAGTTTGTCCCAGACTCCAACCACCCTCTGGGTGAAAACATTTTTCCTCACATAACTTTTATGCCTTTTGCCAATTATTTTGAATCTGTGTCCTCGAGTTCTTGATGTTCTCTTGAGTGGGCATTCTGAAAGGGAGGGTAGACAGCCAGAGGTCGTGCTCCATGTTGGGACCAATGACACAGGAAGAAAGAGAAATGAGGTCCTGCAAGCAGAATTTAGGGAGTTAAGTTGGAAATTGAAATGCAGGACTTCAAAAGCAGTAATCTCCGGATCTGGTGCCACGCAGTAGTGAGTATAGGAACAGAAGGATAGAACAGATGAATGCGTGGCTGGAGGGAGGGCTTTAGATTCCTGGAGCATTGGGACCATTTCTGGGGGAGGTGGGACCTGTACAAGTTGGACGGTTTACATCTGAACAGGAATGGGACCAGCAGGGGAGGTTTGCTAATGCTTTTGGGGAGGATTTAAACTAAATTGGCAGGAGGAATGGGATCCTGAAAAGTAGTTCAGAGGGGAGAGAAGCTGAGATGAAATTAGAAGTTAAAACGCTAGTAAGTGAGTCTGGAAGGCAGAGGAAACATAGGCTAGATAAGAAAGAAGTGAGTTTAGCAAGGCTAAATGGAATATATTTTAATACAAGGATCCTGAGGAATAATACAGGTGAGCTGAGGGCCCAGAAAGGCACGTGGGAGTATGATATCATAGCTAAGATTTGGCTAAAAGAAGGGCACAATTGGCAGCTATAACCAGTTCCTGGTTATAGGGTATTCAAATGAGATAGAGAGGGGGATAGAAGAGGAGGGGGGGTTGCAATATTGATCAAGGAATCAATTATAGCAGTCAGGAGGGATGATACCTTGGAAGGATCATCACATGAGGCCATATGGGTAGAAGTAAAAAACACAAAAGAGGCAAACACGCTGTTGGGTGTGTGCTATAGGCTCCCAAACAGTCAGGGAGAGATAGAGGATCAAATATGTAATCAAATTTCAGAGAACTGTAAGAATAATAAGGCAGTAATAATAGGGGATTTTAACTACCCAAATATTAACTGGGATAGTTTTAGTGTGCAAGATAGGGAGGGAGCAAAATTCTTAAGCTGCATCAAGGAGAACTTTCTTAGCCAGTACGTAGAAAGCCCAACAAGGAATGGGGCAGTTTGGGACCTAATATTCAGAAATGAGCCCGGGCAGGTGGAAGATGTATCAGTAGAGGAGCATTTTAGAGATAGTGACCATAACTCAATTAGATTTAGAATAGTTATGGAAAAGGATAAGGTTGGATTGTGGAATAAAAGTTCTAAACTGAGGAAAGGCTAATTTTTACTAAGATGAAATACGATTTGGCTCAAGAGGACTGGGAGCAGCTATTTGCAGATAAAACTGTGTCAGAGCAGTGGGAAGCATTCAAGGAGGAAAAAGCAGGAGTACAGGGCAAATATGTTCCCATGAAGACAAAGCGGGGGACCAAGTCTGGCGAACCCTGGATGTCAAGGATTAAGAAAAACATAAAAGTTTATGGGAGATACCAAGGGCTCAATATGGCAGAGTCCCTAAGAGGAGTATTAAAAGATCAGAGGGGAACTTAAACAGGAAATTAGGAAAGCTAAGAGAGTGCATGAGAAAACATTGGTGGGTAGAATGAAAGAAAACCCAAAGGGGTTTTTTAAATATATAAAGAACAAGAGAATGACTAGGGAAAGAGTAGAGCCAATTAGGGACCATTGAGGTAATGTGTGTGTGGACCCAGAAGATGTGGGTACAGTCCTCAGTGAATACTTTGTGTCAGTCTTCACAATAGAAAAGGACGATGCAGGTACAGACTTCAGGGTGGAGGACTGTGAAATATTAAAAGAAATTAATATAGAGAGAGAGGAGGTACTAGCGGGTTTAGCGACCTTAAAAGTGGATAAATCCGCAGGCCTGGATGAGAAGTATCCCAGGCTATTGAGGGAAGCAAGGGAAGAGATATTAGGGTCCTGGCAGTAATTTTCAAATCCTCTCTGACCACAGGTGAGGTTCCAGAGGACTGGAGGGCTGCTAATGTTGTCCCATTATTAAAAAAGAGATGAAGGGATAGACCAGGAAATTCCCAGCCGTCAGTCTCCCCTCGGTGATGGAGAAATTACTAGAAAGAGTTCTGAGGGACAGAATTTATCTACACTTGGAGAGAAATGGATTAATCAGGGATAGTCAGCATGGATTTGTTAAGGGAAGGGCGTGTTTGACAAATTTGATCGAACTTTTTGAGGAAGTAACCAGGAGTGTTGATGAGAGTAATGCATTTGATGAGGTCTGCATGGACTTTAGCAAGGCTTTTGATAAGGTCCCTCATGGCAGACTGGTCAAGAAAGTAAGAGCCCATGGGATCCATGGCAAAGTGGCATGTTGGATCCAAAATTGGCGAAGGCAGGAAGCAGAGGGTGATGGTAGAGGGATGTTTCTGTGATTGGAAGCTGTTTCCAGTGGGGTTCCACAGGGCTTGGTGCTGGGGTCCTTGCTGTTTGTGGTGTACATAAATGGTTTGGACTTAAATGTAGGGGGTATGATCAAGAAGTTCGTGAATGACAGGAAAATTGGTAGGGTGGTTAATAGTGAGGAGGATAGCCGTAAACTGCCAGGAGGATATCAATGGACTGGTCAGGTGGGCAGAACAGTGGCAAATGGAATTCAACCAGAAAACGCACTTGGGGAGGGCTAACAGGGCAAGGGATTACACTATGAATGGTAGGACCCTGGAAAGTACTGAAGATCAAAGGGACCTTGGTGTGCATAGCCACAGATCCCTGAAAGTAGCAGGGCAGGTAGATAAGATGGTTAAGAAGGCATATGGGATACTTACCTTTATTAGACGAGGCATAGAATGATAGAGCGGGGAGATTATGCTGGAACTGTATAAAACGCTGGTTAGGCCACAACTGAAGTACTGCATGCAGCTCTGGTCACCCCATTATAGGAAAGGTGTGATTTCCCCAGAGAGGACGCAGAGGAGATTTACCAGAATGCTGCCTGGGTTGGAGGGTCTGAGCTGTGAGGAAAGTTTGGATAGGCTGGAGTTGTTTTCCTTGGAGCAGTGAAAGTTGAGAGGGGACCTGATAGAGGTGTATAAGATTATGAGGAGCATAATTAGGGTGGAAAGGAAAGCACTTTTTCCATTAGTAGAGGGGTCAATAACCAGGGAATATGGATTTAAGGTTAGACGTAGAAGGCTAAGAGGAGAGTTGAGGAGAAATTTTTTCACCCGGAGGTTGGTGGGAGCCTGGAAATCTCTGCCTAAAAGGGTGGTTGAGTTGGAAACTCTTGTAACATCTAAGAATTATTTAGATATTAACTTGCATTGCCAAAACCTCCAGGGCTATGGGCCAAGCGCTGGAAGGTCAGATTAGTGTAGTTGATCGGTACAGACATGATGAGCCGAATGGCCTCCTCCTGTGCTGTAAATGCCTATGAGTCTATAAACACTATATAACTATCTCCAATTAGTGCATTTCGTCCACCATTCTGGCAGCTGTGAACATAAGGGATAAAAATTAAAACCATAGATGAAGGAAAGATATCAGCCAATTGTTTAAAAGCAAAATTCTGCGGATGCTGGAAATCTGAAATAAAAACAAAAAATGCTGGAAAAACTCAGCAGATCTGACAGCATCTGTAGAGAGAGAAAGAGTTAACATTTCGAGTCTGTATGACCCTTCCTCAGAGCCATTTGTTTAGTTTCGCAGAAAAATTGGCTGAGTTGTGGAATTCATTCAATCTTCAGATCTCTGCAAAAATCTCTCAAAATATAATTTAATAAAAAGAGAATTTGACTTATTCAATCAGTGTAATCAGGGCCCTGACACTTTTCTTTGCACAGCTGAAATAGCTGTTGTAAACCAGCAACTCGTTGTGAGCAGCATCCTGGGGAAGCTATTAGAAGCATTTCTAAATCACACTATATTACAAGGTTCACATCGTGTGTTTGGTGCATTATTAATCTCATATAATCTCAGCTGGGTCATTGATGCTCACTTGGTGCAGGAAGTAGTCATGGCTTCAAACCTGTTTTTAGAGGCTAATTGCTGGTCCACCAGTGAAGCCAGGATGTTAGCAGATATTCCAGGTGTCCAGGTGCCATTGTATTTTTTGTTTAATAAGTGGAAACTTGAATCCCTGTCACACATGAACATAAGCAAACCAGCTCTCATGATGGGCATTACACCACAGGGGAAAGAGTTGATTGGCAGCCATTGGTCAAGGCAACTGTTCTTTTTGCCATATTGTATTGCAGCCTGTGTAGAGGTGAGCACACAAAAGCTGCAACCTCAACTATATATTTTGTTTTACAGATGTTGCTCATTGTTAGGCAGGGAAGTTAATATTATTATGTGAACTCGGTACCTGTAAATTATGTTGTAATCTAGTATAATCCACTTGTTAATCCTTTTGCTGCTGCTTAATTTTTTGCTTCTAATACACATGAGCCAGGGGACAATTTTAACCTAACCCACTCATCAAGAACTGATAGGATTGGGCACAATATTTATTTTGCATTCTGCTCGATTTTACTTTCCAATGGTGCCAACGTCAGGTCGGTTGTAAAACTGGTGATCCATGCAATTCCAAGGATTTTCTGCTTGGAGAGATGGGTTAAAATTATCCCAAATAGATTTTGTGGTTTTTGGGTATAATCTAACAGAATGATTGGGTTATATATTATTGTATTGTTCAAATATCAAGATGAAGCAAGAAAAAAAGGCTTGCACTTATATTAAGTTTTTCACAACCTCAGGATATCCCAAAGTGCTTTACAATGAAAAATACTTCACTTAAGTATAGTCACTTTTATAATGTAGGAGGTGTGGAAGCCAATTTGCAACAAGAACAAACTAGATTTAGTAATGAGTAATGAGCCAGACTTAATTAATAATCGGAAAAAGTATAGGGACATTTATCATCATATGATCAAATTCAATGTTAGATTTGAAAAGGAGAAACTTAACACAGATTCTAGACATTGGTAAAACAAACTTTTAACAGGGTAAGACAGAGACTGATGACAACGAACTGGTCAAACCTGTTATTGGATAAAACTACAGATGAACAGTGGGAGAAGTTCAAAGAATAATTTAGGTTAATACGGAACCAGTATAAACTCCTAGGTGGAGAAAGAGGTGAGAAAACATAAAACTAAAGGAAATGACATACATAAGTGAAAAAATAGTATGAATCCACGGAGTCAGGATAAATTGAAAGAACAGCAAAAGAAGATAGAAAGAGAATACAAAAAGAAACTTGCAAGTTAACAAGATTAACACAAAAGGTTATTACGGTTATCTTAATCAAGAGTAATGTGGTCCCTTTCAAAAAGAGATGCAGGTAATATTGCAATAAAAATAAGGAAAGGGCAAACTTGTTGAATAACTATTTTGTGTCAGTCTCCACAGTAGAGGAGAGATTAATATATCTGATACTCCAGGGAAACTAAAAACAAATCAAGAGCCGGAACTCACTAAAGGCAACCTAAACAAGAACACAGTTCTACAAGAAATAACAAAGACTGACACATATCCGCAGCTATGATTTCCACCCAATAGTTTTAAAGTGAGCAGGTGAGGGAATTGCAGAAACTTTGGCCATTTCTTCCAAAGCTTTCTCAATTCAGTAATTCATGGATTTTAGCAAGGCTTCGAGAAGGTCCCACATGGCAGACTGGTGAGAAAAATAAAAGCCCATGGGGTCCAAGGGAAAGTGTCAAATTGGATCCAAAATTGTTTCGGTGGCAGGAAGCAAAGGGTAATGGTCAGTAGGGTATTTTTGTGACTGGAAGGCTGTTTCCTGTGGGGTTCCTGTGGTATATTTTAATGATTTAGACTTAATTGTTGGCGGCATGAAGTTTACAGATGATATGAAAATTGGCCATGTGTTTGATAGTGAACAAGAAGGCTTTAAACTTCAGGGAGATATCAATCTACTGGTCAGGTGGACAGAAAAACAGCAAATGGAATTCAATTTGGAGAAGTCTGAGGTAATCATTTTGGGAGGAACAAACAAGGCAGGGAAGTACACAATACTATGAGAAATGTAGAGGAATAGGGGTTCCTTGGAGAGAATGTCCAGAGATCTCTGAAGGTAACAGGACAGGTAAGTTAGGCAGTCAATGAGGCACTTGCCTTTATTGGCTGAGGACTAGACTATAAGAGCGCAGAGGTTATGCTGAAACTGTCTGAGGCTGAACCATACTGTCCAGAACTTTGGTGTTATATTTTCCCTCCAAGATTCTGACCACATATCTGTGCCATCATTAAGACTGCCTATTTCCACCTTTATAACACCAAATGCTGCCCTAGCCTCATCTAATCTGCTGCTGAAAACCTCACCAGTGTCTCTGTTGCTATTCCAACTCTTGGCTGACCTCCCACATTCTATCATCTGTCAACATAAGGTCAACCAAAACTCTCCTACCCTCATCCTTGCTCACACCAAGACCTGTTTGCCCATTATTTCTGAGCCCACTGACCTACACTGGCTCAAGGTTAAGCAACACCTTGATTTTAAATTTCTCTTCCTTGTTTTCAGAACCCTTCATGGCTTCGGCCCTCCCTATCTCCATAGTCTCCTTCAACCCCACAATCATCCGAGATATCTGCGCTCATCTAAATCTGGCCTGTATTCCTGATTTTAATCATTCCACCGTTGGCAGCTGTGCCTTCAGCTAAGGTCCTAAGATCTGGAGTTCCTTTCCTAATTGTTCTGCCACTGACCCTCACTTTCATCCTTTAAGGTGCTTGTTAAAACTTACTTCTTTGAACTAGGCTTTTGACCAACTCCTTTTATCAACTTGTGTGGCTGTTTGTAATGCTCCCGTGAAGCGCCTTGGGGCATTTTATTAAAGGGGCTATAGAAGTACCAGTGGTTTTTACCTGTTTTATCTGACTTAAGCAACTGCACATTTTGAGCGTGGACCTTTAAAGTGTTGGGGCCTTTATCTCCATTCATGCTCTACATTCATTGCCGTGGATCCCTCATGTCAATACAGCACTGGTTAACAAAAACAAAAATACCTGGAAAAACTCAGCAGGTCTGGCAGCATCTGCGGAGAGGAACACAGTTAACGTTTCGAGTCCATATGACTCTTCAACAGAACCAAGTAAAAATAGAAGAGAGGTGAAATATAAGCTGGTTTAGCAGGGGTGGTGGGGGGACAAGTAGAGCTGGATAGAGGGCCAGTGACAGGTGAAGATAACCAAAAGATGTCACAGACAAAAGGACAAAGAGGTGTTGAAAGTGGTGATATTATCTAAGGAATGTGCTAATTAAGGGTAGAAAGTAGGACAAGCAAGGTACAGATAGCCCTAGTGGGGATGGGGTGGGGTGAAGGAATCGAAAAAGGCTAAAAGACAGAGATAAAACAATGGTTGGAAAGACATTTAAAAATAATGGAAATAGGTGGGAAAAGAAAAATCTATATAAATTATTGGGAAAAAAGGGGGAGAATTGGAAAGGAGGTGGGGATGGAGGAAAGAGTTCATGATCTAAAATTGTTGAACTCAATATTCAGTCCGGAAGGCTGTAAATTGCCTGGTCGGAAGATGAGGTGCTGTTCCTCCAGTTTGCATTGAGCTTCACTGGAACAAGGCAGCAGGCCAAGGATGGACATGTGGGCATGAGAGCAGGGTGGAGTGTTGAAATGGCAAGCGACAGGGAGGTCTGGGTAATGCTTGCGGACAGACCGAAGGTGTTCTGCAAAGCGGTCACCCAGTCTGTGTTTGGTCTCTCCAATGTAGACTGGGTGACCGCATTGGGAGCAACGAATGCAGTAGACTAAATTGAGGAAAGTGCAAGTGAAATGCTGCTTCATTTGAAAGGAGTGTTTAGGCCCTTGGACGGTGAGGAGAGGGCAAGTAAAGGGGCAGGTGTTGCACCTTCTGTGGTTGCATGGGAAGGTGCCGTGGGAGGGGGTTGAGGTGTAGGTGATGATGGAAGAGTGGACCAGGGTGTCCCGAGGGGAACGATCCCTGTGGAATGCCACCGGGGGGGGGGTGAAGGGAAGATGTATTTGGTGGTGGCATCATGCTGGAGTTGGCGGAAATGCCAGAGGATGATCCTTTAAATGCGGAGAGTGGTGGGGTGATAAGTGAGGACAAGGGGGACCCTATCATGTTTTTGGGAGTGAGAGGAAGGTGTGAGGGCGGATGCGCAGGAGATGGGCCGGACAAAGTTGAGGGCCCTGTCAACCACTGTGGGTGGGAAACCTCGGTTAAGGAAGAAGGAAGGCATGTCAGAGGAACTGCTTTTGAAAGCTGCATCATCAGAACAGATGCAACGGAGGCGAAGGAACTGAGAGAATGGGATGGAGGCCTTACATGAAGCGGGGTGTGAGGAACTTTAGTCGAGGTAGCTGTGGGAGTCAGTAGGCTTGTAATAGATATTGATGAACGGTCAGTCACCAGAAATTGAGGCAGAGGGGTCAAGGAAGGGAAGGGAAGTGGCAGAGATGGACGATGTGAAAATGATGGAGAGGTGGAAATTGGAAGCAAAATTAATAAATTTTTCCAGGTCCAGACGAGAGCATGAAGCAGCAACAAAGTAATCATCGATGTACTGAAGAAAGAGTTGTGGGAGGGGGCCGGAGTAGGACTGGAACAAGGAATGTTCCACATACCCCATAGAGAGACAGGCATAGCTGGGGCCCATGCAAGTACCCATAGCCACACCTTTTATTTGGAGGAAGTGAGAGGAGTTTAAGAAGAAATTGTTCAGTGTGAGAACAAGTTCAGCCAGACGGAGGAGAGTAGTGGTGGATGGGGATTGTTCGGGCCTCTGTTTGAGGAAGAAGCGGAGAGCCATCAGACCATCCTGGTGGGGGATGGAGGTGTACAGGGATTGGACGTCCATGGTGAAGAGGAGGCGGTTGGGACCAGGGAACTGGAAATTGTTGAAATGATGTAGGGTGTCAGAGGAATCACGGATGTAGGTGGGAAGGGACTGGACAAGGGGAGAGAGAATGGAGTCAAGATAGCAAGAACTGAATTCCGTGGGTCAGGAACAGGCTGACACGATCGGTCTGCCGGGACAGTCCTGTTTGTGGATTTTGGGTAGGAGGGAGAAGCGGGCCGTCCGAGGTTGGGAGACTATGAGGTTGGAAGCTGTGGAAGGAAGATCTCCAGAAGAGATGAGGTCAGTAACAGTCCTGGAAACAATGGCTTGATGTTCAGTGATGGGGTCATGGTCCAGGGGGAGGTAGGAGGAAGTGTCTGTGAGTTGGCACTCAGCCTCTGCGAGGTAGAGGTCAGTGCGCCAGACAACAACAGCACCACCCTTGTCAGTGGATTTAATGACAATGTCAGGGTTGGACCTGAGAGAACGGAGTGCAGCAAGTTCAGAGAGAGACAGGTTAGAGTGGGTGAGAGGAGCAGAGAAATTAAGACAACTAATGTCATGCCAATAGTTCTCAATGAAAAGATCAAGAGAAGGTAAGAATCCAGAGGGAGGGGTCCAGGTGGAGGGAGAATATTGGAGGCGGGTAAAAGGATCCATTGAATGGGGAGAGGACTCCTGCCCAAAGAAGTGAGCACGGAGATGAAGGCGGTGAAAGAAGAGTTCAGCAACCCTGCACTGATTAACATTGTCTTACTGGTTAGCATGATTCAACAGACAATGATTTAGTGCTTTTTCAGAGTATGTGTTCCTGTGTGTCTGCCTGTGCCAAGTTCTAGTCAATGAGATGAGTTTTATTGCTCAATCATGGCACACCTTGTCTGGACCTAATATTCTGTACTTTCCCAGATCTGCAAGGTGACAGCTAGTATTGGTCCATTCTGCTGTCTCATGGGGACTGTGGCCATCCCTCTTTTAAACGGTTCCCCTCCTTTTCCTCATCCACTGCAGAATCACTTCCAGCACCTGCTTTGTCTTTCATGTGGCATCATTGTCCTCTGCCCTGCACTACTGAAGGGTTTAAATGGCTGCTTAGTGCTGTTAGCAGGTTTTGGCTCATGTTATTGATTGTACTGCTCCATCAGAAACTAGCTTTTGTACCACATAGAACATTTTATTACCGCTCTAGACCACTGTAAAATCTTAGGTTAATGAGCAAACATCTTAACTCTCATAAACTGTAAACAATGCTCTGTTAACCCTTAAATGGTGGCTAATTTCTAGGCTTGAATTCACTTCTTCCATTTAAAATACTTTGTCTCACTGAGCTCCTGTCTGGGAATGTTTTACGTGACATTGTGTAAAGTTGTTCTCCATAGATAAAATCTTTAAATGGTGGTGCATGATCAGATGTTTTACCCTGTCTCTTTGCAAATAGTGTACCTTACTTGGAAATGCTTAACAAAAACAAAAATACCTGGGAAAACTCAGCAGGTCTGACAACATCTGCGGAGAGGAATACAGTTAACGTTTTGAGTCCGTATGACTCTTCACCAGAACTAAGGAAAAATAGAAAAGAGGTGAAATATAAACTGGTTTAAGGGGGTGTGGGACAGGTAGAGCTGGATAGAGGGCCAGTGATAGGTGGAGATTGCCAAAAGATGTCATAGACAAAGGGACGAAGCGGCATTGACGGTGGTGATATTAGCTCAGAAATGCGCTAATGGTGACATTAAGGTAGAAAGCAGGACGAGCAAGGTACAGATAGCCCTGGGGGGGAGGGATCGAAATAGACTAAAAGGTAGAGATAAAACAATGGGTGGAAATACATTTAAAAATAATGGAAATAGGTGGGAAAAGAAAAATATATATAAATTATTGGAAAAAGGGGGATCGGAAAGGAGGTGGGGATGGAGGAGAGAGTTTATGACCTAAAGTTGTTGAACTCAATATTCAGTCCGGAAGGCTATAAAATGCCTAGTCGGAAGATGAGGTGCTGTTCCTCCAGTTTGCGGTGATCTTCACTGGAACATTGCAGCAGGCCAAGGACGGACATGTGGGCATGAGAGCAGGGTGGTGTGTTGAAATGGCAAGCGATAGGGAGGTCTGGGTCATGTTTGTGGACGGACTGAAGGTGTTCCGCAAAGCGGTCACCCAATCTGCATTTGGTCTTTCCAATGTAGAGGAAACTGCATTGGGAGCAGCAAATGCAGTAGACTAAATTGAGGGAAGTCCAAGTGAAATGCTGCTTTACTTGAAAGAAGTGTTTGGGCCCTTGGACCGTGAGGGGGAGGGAAGTAAAGGGGCAGGTGTTGCACCTTCTGTGGTTGCATGGGAAGGTGCCGTGGGAGGGGGTTGAGGTGTAGGGGGTGATGGAGGATTGGACCAGGGTGTCCCGAGGGGAACGATCCCTACGGAATGCCGCCGGGGGGGGTGAAGGGAAGATGTGTTTGGTGGTGGCATCGTGCTGGAGTTGGCGGAAATGGCGGAGGATGATCCTTTGAATGTGGAGGCTGGTGGGGAGATAAGTGAGGACAAGGGGGAGCTATCATGCCTCTGTGAGGGAGAGGAAGGTGTGAGGGCAGATGCGCGGGAGATGGGCCAGACACGGTTGAGGGCCTTGTCAACCACTGTGGGTGGAAAACCTCGGTTAAGGAAGACATGTCAGAGGAACTGTTTTGGAAAGTGGCATCTTCAGAACAGATGTGACGGAGGCGAAGGAACTGAAAGAATGGGATGGAGTCCTTACAGGAAGCGGGGTGTGAGGAGCTGTAGTCGAGATAGCTGTGGGAGTCGGTAGGCTTGTAATGAATATTGGTGGACAGTCTTATAACCAGAAATTGAGACAGAGAGGTCAAGGAAGGGAAGGGAAATGTCAGAGATGAACCATGTGAAAATGTTGGAGGTGTGGTAATTGGAAGCAAAATTAATAAATTTTTCCAGGTCCAGACGAGAGCATGAAGCAGCACCGAAGCAGTCATTGATGTACCTGAGAAAAAATTATGGGAGGAGGTCAGAGTAGGACTGGAACAAGGAATGTTCCACATACCTTATAAAGAGACAGGCATAACTGGGGCCCATGCGGGTACCCATAGCTGGAAATGCTTAATTCTGATACCTGGGGCAGGATTTGTGGAGGCTGATGGGAGTGGGAACTGTCAAAGTTTGACTTAGAGCCACACAAGGTGACATCAGGAATTGGTTAATAGCCAAGTCAAAGAATTGGAATTTAACATCGGCAGCCAGTGTGCCTGTTTGCTGGCACTATCCCACCCCAGAACCATTTTCAGGAGGGCTGGATTGGGCATGGAACAGCTACCCTCCCACAAGTGGTGGGTAACTAATTAAGGTAGCTAAGAGGCTGATTGAGGCCGATGACCAGAGGTCAACACGAATTTCCGGTCAGGCCTCCTTCGGAGTCGGGACCATAGCAGAGTCACATTAAACAACTAAACAGCTAATCAAATACAAAATCATTGCAGTGTTGATTTCACACTATCAAGCCAAGTAATGGTAAGCCTAGCTTCAAATAATTTAATGATTATAAACTTATGTTGACACCAAAATAATTCTTTACATGGTTTATTCAACTTTAAGACTATGTCCAGTGGATCATAAGGATTAAACTATAATAGACACAGCATTAAACAAGTATTCCGGTATTGAGCATGTGTTATGGCTACCCTAGTCATTGGAAATAATAAAATTGTAACTTGGTTCAATGCTTGGAGTAATAACAGCTTTTCGAAGTAGTAAATGTGAATCAAAAGTTAAGAGTTGTCCACAACTTCTTAAACACAGTCAAACATTTATCTCAAGTAAGCATCTTCCAGTGCCTGGTTATACTATATACTAAGGCAAAAGAAAAAAATAGGAGGCACTGTGTGTAGATTGAAATAGCATAAGGGAGTAGCAAAATTGCCACTTCAGGGCCCAGTATTTCCTACTCCTGAGCAGACTGGTCTATTGTTTCAATGGATGTGTTTGGTTCTGGACTGGTCAATTGTCTCTAAGGAGACATTTGGTTGTGAACTAACTTTTAAAAGAAAAGCTACAGAAGGCATATTTGAAACCAATTATATATTAAACATAGAGTGTTGAGAAACAAAGTGATATATAAAGAAAAAAAAATGAAGGGGGTGATTTTTCTGGTCTCTCACACCTTCCCCTCTTAAAAGAAATGTCCTCTCTGACATTTATCTAAGTAAGTATTTCTTAACGAGGTATAGTAAAGTTTATCACACGAGGCATTATACCAGAATACAATTGATGTAACATATTGCAAGGGCCGCAGTAACAACTGGTTAGACAACACAAATATTAATGCATTTGAGATTAATCTTCAGCATAGTTTGTGCTTGTTTCTTTGCACACGTGTACATAATACAAAGCAAGAACAGCTTCAGTTTTGAGGAGCAATTATAAGTTGTACCACTTCCTGTTTCTACAGCTGTTTAATATTAAGCAAGTATCTATTCTTCCACAAGAGAACTATGCTCCCTCCGGGACACCCTGGTCCACTCCTCCATCACCCCCTACTCCTCAACCCCCTCCTATGGCACCACCCCATGCCCACGCAAAAAATGCAACACCTGCCCCTTCACTTCCTCTCTCCTCACCGTCCAAGGACCCAAACACTCCTTTCAAGTGAAGCAGCATTTCACTTGCATTTCCCCCAACTTAGTCTACTGCATCCGTTGCTCCCAATGTGGTCTCCTCTACATTGGAGAGACCAAACGTAAACTGGGCGACCGCTTTGCAGAACACTTGCGGTCTGTCCGCAAGAATGACCCAAACCTCCCTGTCGCTTGCCATTTCAACACTCCACCCTGCTGTCTTGCCCACATGTCTGTCCTTGGCTTGCTGCATTGTTCCAGTGAAGCCCAACGCAAACTGGAGGAACAACACCTCATCTTCCGACTAGGGACTTTACAGCCTTCTGGACTGAATATTTAATTCAACAACTTTAGGTCGTAAGCTCCCTCCCCCATCCCCACCCCCTTTCTGTTTCCCCCTTCCCTTTTTTTCCAATAAATTATAAAGATTTTCCTTTTCCCACCTATTTCCATTATATATATAAAAAAACCCACTAGAGCTATACCTTGAGTGCCCTACCATCCATTCTTAATTAGCACATTCGTTTAGATAATATCACCAACTTTAATTTTAACACCTATGTGTTCTATTGTACTATTGTCGTTGACATCTTTTGATGATCTGCTTCTATCACTGCTTGTTTGTCCCTACAACCACACACCCCCACCCCCCCCTCCACCTCTTTGTCTCTCTACCTCTCCGCCCCCCACACACACACACCTTAAACCAGCTTATATTTCAACTCTTTCTTGGACTCGAACGCAAGTTCTGTCGAAGGGTCATGAGGACTCGAAACGTCAACTCTTTTCTTCTCCGCCGATGCTGCCAGACCTGCTGAGTTTTTCCAGGTAATTCTGTTTTTGTTTTGGATTTCCAGCATCCGCAGTTTTTTTGTTTTTATATTAGAGAACTATGCTTCCTGTTTGACAATAAATCTGCCTATAGAGAAGCCATACAAAGAGAATATCAATAATACCCAATTAGCGACAGCCTACTAACCTATATTTAAAATGAAACTTTCCTATACTGCTTCTAAGTAGGGTGAGTATGCTTTCCAGGAATGTGCATGAATGCCTGAAAGTTGGTATCCTGCATCACCAGATCATCTTACAAATTTCAGCTGCATGAATGACTACCTGATTCTCCACAACATTTTCATTCACTATATATGCATCTTATTTTTAAACAAAGAGCAATGTTTGGGCAAAATGTGAGGTTCCTGCTGAGTCCATGGTCAATCACCTGAATCCTTTAGATACATCATGATACTGTAGTTCCTTTCGACGAACTCCCATTTGAACATGGATGTAGACGGCCCTCCTAAGATGCTTCTCTCTTATGCTGCTGATGTTCACCACTGGACTGGCCAATGGAACAGTTGTGTATGTACAAAATGTTGGCCTGCTGGATATCGCAGCTGTTCTGCAGTAGGCAGGTAATGAGGTTCCAGCTGGCAACAAATCAGAGTATGAGACAGCTGGATGGGTGGTGTGAGTTGAGGCTGGAACGTAGGTAGAGAGCAACCCAATTTGCTGTGGACTATATGCGGATGAATATAGTTGTTGCAGAGTCATACCATTTTGTGGATGGAGAGAAATGAGAATGAAGTGTACCTCTGTATTCCTAAACTCCCAAGTTGGTTGACCTAAAGCATTGCATATGAATATCTGAAGAGGTCTCCTTGTCCTCATTGTGTCCTTTGGTCTTCTGTGAAACGGTTGCCCCTTTCAGTGGGAGATTGGCCTTGATTCCTATTTGAGTGTTAAGCATTGGCATTCACTCCTCTGCATTGTTGATCCAACCAGTGGGATCAGGCACATCACTATTGTTTTGCACCATTGCCGTTGCATCAACTATCCCCTGAACATCAGTTTCACTTTGTCCTAGTTTGTCTGCGGACAAGATTTGACTCATTCCATCCATCTAAGTTCTCAGACATTTATTTGATGATGTGGTTTGGGCCTGAGTGTTCAATTTCATCTGCTGTTTGCCATCCCAGGTGGTACTCTCTGATCCAGTGTCAGAGTATTAATTTATCATCTGGGTAGATCTTATGTTTGGTTTTTTGCGTTTGCATGATCATTGAGCTGGTGTCTTTCCTTGTAGTTTGTCGCTGTCATCATTAGGTAAACAGTCACAGGAAAGTAGCATATTTCTATGTAGAACTTTAACACGTCCTTTGCCACTTTCTGGCTTTACTTCATACACCGGCATTGAATTATCCTCTTGCAAGATTACCTGATGAATTCATTCTGTCAGCATGATGGTAACTTACTCAGTATCCCAGAAGGAACAATGTTTTTACTAGCACTCAATCTCCTCGATTAAGTGGAGCACTTAGTGCCCTTTTGTCGTACTGTTTTTTGCCTCTACACTGTGAGATGCTACCTCAAACGTCTGGCATATCTGGTCCCTCCACTTGTCCACATATTTGTTGTGGTTCACTGCTGCTGATCCATCTTCTACATTGTGAAGACTAAAAGCCCCATCCACTGGTAGCCATGGTGATCCAAGATGAGGGAGGCGGTGGCATGGTGGCACTGTCACCAGACTAGTAATACAGAGGTCCAAGCTAATGCTGTGGGGACATGGGTTCAAATCCCACCACAGCAGTTGGTGGAATTTAAATTCAGTTAATAAATCTTGAATATAAAGTTAATCTCAGTAATGGAGTTACCCCTTTGTCAAGTCTTGAAGGTAGGCTCTCACTTCTCTGTATAATGGGGGATAGACATGTACGCTTTCTGCAAAGGCTGATCATCTTTGAGGCGAATGTGCATCTGAAAGTTGTTGATGCATCCTATGTCATTCTCATCCCTTGCAAATGCTCCTGCTTCTTCGCTCAACAATGGGGTGGCAGCCTGACGTTGATCATCTGGAGGCACTCAACTTGCGGCTCTGTCCTCCTGTATTGATGTTGGAGAGTCAGTGTTAGAAATCATTTTATCTGGTCCTCTTGTGCACTACAAGGCTTCACCTAAGTCAACCATTTGTAGTGAGCCTAATGTGTTTGCCTCTTTAGAGTCACATCACGATTTGCAGTGTTTGACAGTAGGATGAAGGTGTACGCAGAGGGGCCTTTCCGTTGCAACATATGAGTCTTCAGGTAAATGCGTGTCATTAAAAATAATAAAATCATAACTTAGTTCAATGCATAGTCATTCCAGCTTTCTAAGTAAAGTCAATGAGAATCATACATTAACAACTGTTCAGAACATATTGAACACAGTCAAACATATGTCTCAAGTAAGCATCTTTCATTGCTTGGTTATAGTATACAACAATTTGTAAATCAAAATATATCATCTCAGAAGGAAAAAAAGGAGACGCTGTGTGTAGGCTGAAGTAACATAAGAGAGTGCTACTTCAGAGTACGGTATTTCCTGGTCTTGAGTCGACAGGTACATTGTCTCTATGGGGCTCTATTGTCTTTGAAGAAGAATCATGCAGACTCAAACATTATCTCTGTTCCTCTCTGCAAAGTTGCTGTCAGACCTGCTGAGTTTTTCCAGCATTTTCTGTTTTAATTTCAGATTTCCAGCATCTGCAATATTTTGCTTTTGTCTCTATGGTGTCGATTGGTCAGTTGTCTTTACGGGGGTATTTGGATGTGAATTGATTTTGGTTGTGAGAAGCAACACAAGATATATTTGCAACCAATTAAATATTAAACACAATGTTGAAGCAACAAGTGATATATAAAGAAAATTCTGAAAAATTGGGGAATGATTTCCTATGGGTCTCTCACTTTTAAGAGGGAAGCTAGATCAGTACATGAGCGAGAAAGGAACAGAAGAACATGATCAGGGGGCTAGTTGAAGAGGGGTAAGTGGGATGAGACTTGTGTGGAGCAAACATTGCAACAGAATGCTTGGGCCTGCTTCTATTTCTAAAGCCTGTGTATTTTACTGAGATTCTGTGATTGCACATTGAGCAAAACATTAGTAGGGGCAAGGGATCAACTTTGGGAAGATGTGCTAAACCAAAGAGTAGAATCAAGGTAAAGAGTAGAGACAGGTATTAATATCGAAAATGATAAACAGGTTGTGACAGAAAGGGTCAGAGTATAATTCTAAGAGTAAATCAGCAGTTAAGGCTGGATGCTATAAGAATAGTAAAAGGACAAAACTAAAGGCTCTGTATCTAAACACATGGAACGTTTGAAAACAGATGAACTGATAGCGCAAATAGAAATAAATAAGTACAATTTGATAGCCATTACAGAGACATGGCTATAGGATGATATAGATTGGGACCTGAATATTGAAGGGCACGTGACATTTAGGAAGGTCAGGAAATTAGGAAAAGGCGGAGGGGTGGCTCTGTTAATTAATGATGGTATTAGCACAATAGAGAGGGATGACCTAAGTTCAGGAAACCAGGATGTAGAAGCAGTTTGGGTTGAGATGAGGAATGATAAAGGCAAGAAGTCACTTGTGGGAGTGGTGTACAGGCCCTCTAATTGTAACTGCACAGTAGGACAGAGCATAAATGAAGAGATAACGAGAGCTTGCCAGAAAGGTACAGCAATAATCATGGGGCATTTTAATCTACATATAGACTGGAAAAATCAGATGGGCAAAGGTAGTGTAAATAAGGAGTTCATAGAATGATTTTGAGATAATTTCTTAGAACAGCACATTCTAGAGCCAACCAGAGAGCAGGCTATACTACATCTGGTATTGAGCAATGAGATAGGATTAATTGATAACCACCTAGTGAAGGCAACCCTAGATAGCAGTGATCATAATATGATTGAATTTTATATTCATTTTGAGGGAGAAACGAGTGCGTCCAAGACTAGTGTTTTAAACTTAAACAAGGGCAATTATGAGGGAATGAAAGCAGAGCTAGGTAAAATGAACTAGCAAATGAGGCTAAGGGATATGTCAATAGAAGCTCAGTGGCAGACACTTAAAGAGATATTTTAGAATACACAGAATATATACATTCCAATGAGAAAGAACAATTCCAAGGGGAGAGTCAACCATCCGTAGTTAACTAAAAAAGTTAATGACAGTATCAAACTTAAAGAAAAAAACATATTATGCAAAGATGGGCGGCAGGTCAGAAGATTGGAAAGAATATAAAGAACAGCAAAGATTGACAAAAAGATTAATAAGGAGGGAAAATTATTGTATGAGAGAAAGCTAGCTAGTAAGATAAAGATGGATAGTAAGAGTTTCTATAGATATCGAAGTAAGAAAAGAGTTAACAAAGTGGCCGTTGGTCCTGTACAGGATGCGTCTGGGGAATTGATAATGGAAAGCAGGGAGATGGTGGATGAATTAAACAGGTATTTTGTTTTGGTATTCCAATAGAGGACACTAGTAATATCCCGGAAATAGCTGTAAATCAGGAAGTGGAAGGGAGGGAGGAACTTGGGAAAATTACCACCACCTCCTAGGCACGTTTGGTTATATGGAGAGGCCTCCTCCTCTCATCCTGGGGGACCAACACCTCCCACCGTGCTGCCACCTCCTTGAGGAGGGCAGCAAGGCAATCTTCAGAAAAGTGGGGAGCACATTGTCACCCCGCTGGCCTACCTGCAGCCTGCCCTGCTCCTCTGTCCTTCCCTCCAGTGTACCCTGCTCAGCAGACCCCCTGCGGTGTGATCTCGACATGGCCATTTTGAGTAGCCTACAGGAGGCTGCCAGGCCTTCCTTTAAACAGACTGCCGGGTTGCCATTGCACCTGGCGGTCTGTGTACACCTGCCGCAGCCTGCACACTCCCACTATTCACAGGAGTCGGAAATGTGCAAAATGGCGGCGCAGCCCCAATAGCGGGTGCCGATCGGGTCTGCAACCGTTCCTGCTCCTGTCACCCTACAAGCAGAAAATTCTGCCCCTTGGGTATTGTGTACAGTACTGGTCTCCTTATTTAATGAAAGATGTAAATGCATTAGAAGCAGTTCAGAGAAGGTTTACAAGCTTTATACCAGGAATGGATGAGGCTAGGAAAGGCTAGACAGGTTAGGCTTGTATCCACTGAAATTCAGAAGAGTAAGACACAATTGGATTGAAACCCTTAAGATCCTGAGGGGACTTGACAGGGTGGATGTGGAGAGGATGTTTCCTCTTGCGGGAGAATCTAGAACTAGGGGTCATGTTTAAAAATAAAGAGTCACTCATTTAAGACAGAGACGAGGAGAATTTTTTTTTTCTGAGGGTTTTGAGTCTTTGGAACCCTCTACCTCAAAAGCAGAGTCTTTGAATATTTTTAGGGCCAGGTAAGACAGATTCTTGATTAACAAGGGGGTGAAAGGTTATCGGGGGTAGGCAGGAATGTGGGGTTGAGGTTAGGTTCAGATCAGCCATGATCTTATTGAATGGTGGAGCAGGCTCGAGGGGCAACTGGCCTACTGCTGCTCTTATTTGTATTTTCATATTACTGCAGACACTGTACAGCGATACAAGGCCTTTGCTCACATAAACGCCACTCCCAGTAGATCAGTGGAGTCATGCAAACTTTCCATGTCATAAGAGTATCATGTGTCCATTACATTTCTGTCTGTAAATATGTTTGCACTCTTTCTGGGCTCCTTCCTCCGGTGTGCTGTACCTTTGCACATGACGGGTGGAATTTAATGCCCTCCCCAAAGGCGAGAGGTGGCAGAGGGTGGTCCCTGTCACCTACAATTCATATCGCCCAGAGCATCTGACAGTGATCTACTGCCCTCTTGTGAGATAGTCAGTAGCACAATTACTAGGCAGAGCTACCATGGTGCACCGGTGAATACCATCTATACAGACTCAACTACAATGTGGAATTTGTGCCAGTACCCCCAGCCAAGCTGTTCAAATACAATTACAACACTGGCATGTTTCCGGCATTGTGAAAAATTGTCCAGATACATCCTGTCCATAAAAAGTAGGATAAATCCAACCAGGCCAATTTTGCCCCCATGCCGCATCAGTCCACTGTCTATCATCAGCAAACTAATGTAATGCATCATCGACAGTGGGACCCAGTGAAACTGAGTATAGCCTGTTCACTGATGCTCAGTTTGGATTCTACTAGAGCCACTCAGCTCCTGACCTCATAATAGCCTTGGTGCAGCAGTGCAAGAGGTGAGGTGAGAGTGACTGCCCTTGGCATTAAGGCAGCATTTGATCAAATTTAACATCAAGGAACCTTAGCAAAACTGAAGTCAATGGGAATCGAGGATAACTCTCCACCGGTTGGAGTCATACATTGCGCAAAGGAAGATGGCTGCAGTTATTGGAGGTCAATCATCTCAATCCCAGAAAATCACTGCAGGTGCTCAGGGTAGTGTCCTCAGCCCAACCATCTTCAGCTGCTTCATCAATGACCCTCTCTCCATCATAAGGTCAGAAGTGGGCATGTTCGCTGATGATTGCACAATATTCAGCACCATTCACGACTCCTCAGATACTGAAGCAATCCGCGTCCATATGAAGCAAGATCTGGGCGCCTCTCAGGTTTGGGCTGATAAGTGGCAAGTAACATTCGTGCTACGCAAGTGCCAGGCAAAGACCACCTCCAACATGAGAGAATCTAACCATCTCCCCTTCACATTCAATGTCTGAATGTCATCGCTGAATCCCCAACTATCAATATCCTGGATGTTACCATTGACCAGAAACTGAACAGGACCAGACATATAAACTGGCTATAAGAGCAGGTCAGAGGCTGGAACTTCTGCGACAAGTAACACACCACTGACTCCCCAGAGCCTGTCCACCATCTACAAGGCAAAGTCAGGAGTGTGATGGAATACTCTCCACTTGCTTGGATGCTCCAACAACACTCAAGAAGCTTGACACCATCCAGGACAAAGCAGCCCATCCACCATCTCAAATATTAATTCCCTCCACCACCGATGCACAGTGGCAGCAGTGTGTACCATCTACAAGATATACTGTAGCAGCTCACCAAAGCTCCTTCGTCCGCACCTTCCAAACCTGTGAACTCTACCACCTAGAAGGACAAGGGCAGCAGATGCGTGGGAACACCACCGCTTGGAAATTACCCACCAAGTCACTCACCATCCTGACTTGGAAATGTTTCGCTGTTCCTTTACTGTCACTGGGTCAAAATCCTGGAACTCCCTTCCTCACAACACTGTGGGTGTACCTACACCACATGGACTGCAGAATTCAAGAAGGCTCACCACCACCTTCTCAAGGGCAATTAGGGATGCGCAATAAATGCTGGCCTAGTCAGCGATGCCCACACCCCATGAAAGAATAAATTAAAAACATACCCTTTGCACCATTTCTCTGCAAATAATTCCCTGCAGAAAGGATATATAGAGGGCATTGTATCAAAATATTGAAAAGATTGGATCTTGTTTGGTTCAACATCATGGAACTAAAATTCTCCTCCCTACATTCCCTCCCACAATGACCCAATTTGCCCCAATTGTTCTGTTCCTCACCCACTCCTCAGAGATCGAGCAGTGTGAAAAACGAGCTACATTTCTGTATCACTTTTCACAATTTCAAGACATCCTAAAGTACTTTACGCTCAATTAAGTATTTATATTGAAGTATAGTCATTGTTGTAATGTAGGAAACATGGTTGCCAATTTGCACACAGCAAGCTCCCATAAACAGCCATGTGATAATGACCGGATAACTCAAAAGCAAAATACTGAGGATGCTGGAAATCTGAAATATGAATAGAAACTGCTGTGAATACTCACCGGTCTAGTAGAATCTGTGGAGAGAGAAACAGAGTTAATGTTTCAGGTCTGTGACCTTTCATTAGAATGGAATGACCAGAAAATCTGTTTTTGTGATGTTATTTGAGGGATAAATACAGATCAGAACACTGGGGATGACTCACTTGTTCTGCAAAATAGTGCCATGGGAACTTATACATCCACCTGTGGGTGCAGATGATTGGTTTAAAGTTGCACCTAAAAACGAGCACCTCCAACAGGGCTACACTACCTCAGTATTGCATTGGAGTGTCAGCTTAGATCTTTGCATTCATGCCTCTGGAGTGAGGTTTAAAGCCTCACCTTTCTGACTCAGGTGAGAGTGCTAACAATTGAACCACAGCTAACACTACAGAGACCATCTTCTTTCAGACTTCTCTGCCTTGAACACATGCCACAAGCTGAATGTACCCCTGTTATAAGTTCTCACTTGGACACTGAGATCTGGATCCATAAAATGCCTATCAAGCTGTAGGAATTTGATGTGAATGGTGCTCATCATGTTGTGGGACTGTCTAAGAATGCAGTCCGTGAATGGAGACCACACTCACCTGTAGCATGTGTTCAAGGCAAAGATGTCATAGAATAGGGATCATAGCAGTGTCAGCTGTGGATTAGTGGTAACACTGTTGCTTCTGACTCAGAGGGTCAAGGCTTCAAGCCTCTCTGCAGATACTTGACCACAAAATTCAAAGTTGCTGCTCCAGTGCAGTATTGAGGGACAGTTCTGGTGGGGCAGCACTGAGGGAGTGCAGCATTGTGGGTTGGTCAATTCTGAGAGAGTGCTGCACTCTTGGAGCTGCTGTTTTTCAATTGAGATGCTAATCTGAGGCTAATCTCTCAGATGGATATAAAAGATCTCACAGCACTAGTTTGATGAAGAGCAGGGCCCAGTGCCCTGGCCAATATTTATCTCTGAAACAGATTATCTGGTCATTATCACATGGCTGTTTGTAGTTTTAATTGTAGCTCTATGATGATTATAGAACCTAACAAATGGTGTGTATTCCTGAATATATTATCAATAGCAGCATTAAAAAGCATAGAGACTGATATTGTGTGGCAGCTGTGCTTTACAATTTAATGCTTTTCTTCTTTCCTGAGAGCATTGACTCTAAGTACCGATTTCTAGACACTAGGCATCTTCTGATATCTTATTCAAGCAAGCATTATTCATGCAGGGAGTGTTGACAGAATGTTGCACTACAGGGACATCACATTAGAGCACAATTCTGCCTTCACTCCACGGTTTGCACAACTGCAGAATCAGAGGGTCAAATGGATCTTAAGTGGAAGCTCTAGATGGGCAATAAATAATACATTAGCAGCGTGTTTTACACCCTTCCCAGTTTTCTTTTGGTATCAGTGGAAAAGAAAATAAGACGGGGTGTAAAAGGGGCTGCCAGCCTACTCTGGTCTATTCTATATGTCTAACAAAGACTAATTTTTACCCCCTTATGTCAGTGGAAGTCACTAGTGATCAGGAGCCTCATTTACTCCCTCCCTAATTCTGAAGTAAATTATAGACCCCAGCCTGCCAGAGATTACTTGATGAAGCACAGATATAGCTGTTCTATTACCTGAGTTTATTTAGATACAGAAAAATAAACACCGTTGGAGACAGCTCATTGAGGAAAAATTAAACAGAATAATTGGGAAGCAGGTTCTGATTCATGCTCACTTCGGCCATGGTAATTGTACTGCAGGGTTAGAAGCACCTCTTGATCCTATCTAGCTCTCTGATGGGATAGCTAATGAAAACTTGAAAAAGTGCACAAGCCCCTCAGCTCCTGCTGTTCCTATAGCAGCAGTGAATGTATTACAATTAAAGTATGCCAAAGCCCCATCATGAACAGAGAATTGCACCACAACAACTCTGAACCAAGCCCACTGCAAATATGGATGAGGGAGCTTCACATACAGCTTGTGCTACTTTTCTGAACAGCTTGAGGTCTTCAGGAAGGTTTAAAGTGGGTATTTTTACACAACATACTTCTTATGAGAAATGTCCAGTCTACCTGAGATACCTGATGTGTGGTTGGCATTCAGAGGGGTAGCAGGCACCTGAGACAGATGCTAGAGGTGAGTACCTGACATTGATCAATTATCAACACTTTATAAGTAAGAGAATGCACATGCAGGTGGATAGTATTAGTTTGTACACAGCGAGGGGAGAGGGGCAGAGGGGTATTACAGTATAACAGCACAGTGTTTACAAGATCAGAAGATCAATACAGTTCTTAGAGTAGCTTTGAGATACACCTTCAGCTGTTTCAGTACTGCATCTGATGCCTTGCTTGCTTCACAACTTTACCTGTGAGTCTGTTCTGACCATTAAATGTTCTTTACTAGAAGAGAACCTCTTGATACCAATCTTAAACAAGCCCTTCTTCAGTTTTAACCATAACACCTTTTTTCAACGATTTAGACATATGTGAATAAATGTAGCAATTGGGTGATGTTGGGATTTTAGCATAGTCATTTATCCTTACACTTAAGTTCATAGATATTGAGATGTCTGATTAATGTTCTTTATTCATCAAATAAATGATACATCTCAATAATAGTGCCCACAAAACTGATACCGACAAAAGTCCTTATGCAAGACTCATTGGATGTAGTAAGAATGTTGTCTTGATTGCTCACAATAGTCTAAGATGTCGAAGTTCATGCGCTGCATCATAGGGTTAATTATGATCTCCTTATGTGATGCCATTATGTCAATATGTAGTACCTACATCTAGCTAATATTTGAGTACGTTAACTTACCTGTGTCACCACGTCAAGCAGCGTTTCTACATTTTGCCCTTCTGTGGATTTGCACAATCCCATTTATGTTTAGTTTCTTGTCCTCTCTCCATGAGAAACCATGGCTATCACTTCCTTATCTCCTTTCCATTCACCTCCTAGCTAATTCACATCAGTCTTTGTAGTCTTTCCTGTTTCTAGACAATCTGGCTTTATGCCCATTACATTTCTAATCACTTCCCACAAACTGTTAGTGAGTAATCTCTCTTATAAACCAGGACGAGGCCTTGTTTTGTCTGCATTTATTGCAGAACTTGTTTAATGCGTGTGTCTATGTTTTATAGGGCATTCTACCTGGTATACCTATTCTTACAGTAATGTAATTCTTAGCACAAACAGGATTGTTCAGCAGGTTTAAAGCAAAATACTGCAGATGCTGGAAATCTGAAACAAAAACAGAAAATGCTGGAAAATCTAAGCAGGTCTAACAGCATCTATGGAGAGAAAAACAGTTAATGTTTCGAGTCCGTATGACTTTCAGCAGAGCTAAAGAGAAGTAAAAGTGCAATGAAATTTATACTGTTTAAGGTGGGTGGAGCAGGTGAACCTGGATAGAAGATCAGCAGTAGGTGGGGGCAAAGGAGGGATTAACAAAGATGTCATGTACATAAGGACAGAGGAGTGTTAATGGTAGTGGTACTGGCTAAAGGAGGTGCTGATGGTGGCATTAAGGTGAGAAATCAGAATGTGATAATAGAAGGACAAGGGTAAGCACTCTGGAAAGAACAACATGAGCAAGTGACAGTTGGCCCTTGGGGTGGGGTGGGGGGAGGGGATGGTGGTGGGAAAAAAGATTGAAAATAGGATAAAAGGTGGGGATAAAATGATGAATTAAAAATGAAAATAAATAAAAATAAGTGGATAAAAAATAAAAATATAAAAATGAATATTGAAAAACGGGATAAAAAAGGGGTGAGGTTGGAGGAGAGAGCTCATGGCCTGAAGTTGTTGAACACAATGTTAAGTCCGGAAGGCTGTAAATAAAGTGCCTAATTGGAAGATGAGGTACTGTTCCTCCAGTTTGCGTTAGGCTTCACTGGAACTTTGCAGCAGGCCAAGGACGGACATGTGGGCATGAGAGCAGGGTGGTGTGTTGAAATGGCAAGCGACAGGAATATCTGCGTCATACTTGCGGACAGACCGAGGGTGTTCTGCAAAGCAGTCACCCAGTCTGCATTTGGTCTCTACAATTTAGGGGAGACCGCATTGGGAGCAGCAAATGCAGTAGACCAAATTGAAGGAGGTACAAAAACTTCAGACCATGAACTCTCTCCTCCGTCCTCACCCCTTTTTTATCCCCCTTTTTCAATATTCATTTTTATTTTTAAATTTTTTATCCACATTTTTATTCGTTTTATCCCCACCTTTTATCGTATTTTCAATCTTTTTTCCCACCACCATCCCCTCCCCCCACCCCAGCCCCACCCCCACAAGGGCCATCTGTCACTTGCTCATGTTGTTCTTTCCAGAGTGCTTAGCCTTGTCCTGCTATTATCACATTCTGCTTTCTTACCTTAATGCCACCATCAGCACCTCCTTTAGCCAGTACCACTACCATTATCACCCCTTTGTCCTTTTGTTCATGACATCTTTGTCAATTCCTCCTTTGCCTCCACCTATCCCTGGCCTTCTATCCAGTTTCACCTGCTCCACCCCTCTTAAACAGTATAAATTTCATCGTGATTTTACTTCTCTTTAGCTCTGAAGAAGAGACATACAGACTCGAAACATTAACTCTGTTTTTCTCTCCACAGTTGCTGTTGGATCTGAGTTTTTCCAGCAACTTCTATTATTGTTCAGCATTTGTTGTCCAATTTAAGATTGTCTTTCAAGCTCGCAGTGTGGCTTAGTTACGCATTCCAGAAGCCACGTATATTCACGCACAGGGCCCTGTCCTTTGCAGACAGACGCAACACGTGAAAACCTTGCACCTTTTTCATCGAAACAAAAGCTTAGGGAACAGCCATTCCCTGGTTTCAGTCCCCAGGGCAACGCCATGACCAATCAGTCGCACTGCCCACTTTGAATTTGAACAAAGCTGGGCAGCTAACCGCTCCATGCTGCATCCTCTATGGCAACACCTCCACCAATCAGAGTCCACTTGTCAACCAGTCAGCACTCTCTTCTCTTGCAGTATAAATTGTTCCCATGTTACAGTTTGGTAATTTCTTGCGAGCTATCCTGATAGGTGTTATAGTAAATTGACAATCACTTATAATAGGTGGTATGTTTCAGTAAGTGTAAAATGTGTTATGCTTCAAAATGGGCAATAATATTTATGATAGTTTGTTGTAGTAGAGAGTGTGTTAATGTAAATGATTGGTATTCCCTCATAAATAAATAGTATAGTATATTAAATAAATAATGTCATAGTAAGTGGACTGCTGTAGTAAATCAACAGTATGTATAGTAAATATGATGCAGTAAATAAGCTGCGTTCTTGTAAATGAAGTGAACAATAAATTAGCAGTACCTTGTAATGAATAAACAGCAGGATGGATTTTAACTGGCAGGCTGGAGGCTGATGGCTTTCCTTCCTAGGACTCTTCATGAGAGACCTGGGCTGGTTAATGGCCAGGCCTCATTTACATTCCAGTAACCAGCTGCTAGCAGGTCCAAACCATGGGGCCAGTAAATCACCCACGAATACCAAGGTAAGTTCTGAGGGCAGCAGTTTCAGGGCTGTTTCATACCTGCTGAGGAAGAAGGGGTACAGGACAGAAGAGACCCAGATACTCTTTATCAGGCCGAGAGAAGGATGCTCGCTCTTCCTGAACATATTAAAATTAGTTTTTAACTTAACCAAGAGGGCTTCGTCTTCTCCTTACCCACCAGGTGTTATTGAGCAGAGCTCCCTCTGCACATACCCTGTCAATATCCTGTTAAAATGTCATTAGGACCCTGTGGACATCATAGAACTCCTATTAGCATATCTTATTATGAGTTAGCCAGTGTCTGAGCCACCTAAAGGAAAAAAGGATTGCAGGTGGGAATCAAGCCAGAATGCAAAAGGGCAGTGTCATTGGTCAGCAGTTTTGCCTACACCTGCTGGACAGGGTGGGCTAAAATTCCATAATAATAAAAGCAAAATATTGCAGAAGCAGGAAACCGGAAAGAAAAACAGAAAATGCTGGAAAAACTCAGCAAGTCTGACAGCGTCTTTGGAGAGAGAAACAGAGTTAACATTTTGAGTCCAATATGTCTTACTTTAACTAGGCTAAAAATCCCCCTTGTGTGTTTCAGTAAAAGATTAGTGGTGATGGTCAGTGGGTTACAGGGCTGATATGTTTCAGGATTGTTGTACTCCGGTAATGCTTTGACCTGAAAGAAACAGGAAATGAATGCCTAGAGATTTAAGGAGATGTGTTATTGACTGGGTAATGGATTCAGGCTGTTAATAATGCTAATCCCATTCAAGCCATGTGCTGTGTCCAGATTTCTTGGGTACAATACATGTATCATATGTATACACAGGACATTAACTATTAGGATGCCAATGCACAATTAACATCTGCTTATGTATAATGTTATTAAACACCGAATATACATAAACCATTCCCGTTGAATGTATATATACAGGCTGTGGCTCGTTAAAAGCACTCTCACCTCTGAGACGGTCCTGGTTTAAGTCCCATCGAAGAGACTTGAGCGCATAATCCAGGCCAACACTCCCCTGCCCTGTCAGAAATGCTGCCTATTGAACGCAATGTTAAACTGTCCTCTTGGATGGATGCAAAGGATCCTACAACACTATTTGAAGAAAAGCAGTTCTTCCATGTATTGTGGCTAACATTCATCCCTCAACCAATAATAAAACAGGTGATCTGGTCATTCATCTTTTTGCTGTTTGTGGGACTTTGCCTTGTGTATTTTGCATTGCAACAGTGCCTACACTTCAAGAGTATGTCATTGGTTTGGGAGCACTTTGGGATCTCCTGAGATCATGAAAGGTGCTACATAAATGGAAGCTATAGGAAGTGAATCAGTGGTTCTATTTTGTATTCATTGTACAGTTCTCAATATTTATCACCTGTTGTTTCAGTATAGATTTGTCATTTCATTACTTGTTTCCTTCTTTTGCTCAGCTCCTCCACTGTTAAACACTTCTATTGATTATAACAGCAACGTGCACCTGCTATTGTGTGAGACAATTTTCATTCGTGTTGGAACAGACCTGTTCAGTGTTTGAGCTTCTGATGATACTATCCCCCTTTATGGAGCTGGACAGTCTGTGGTTCACAGACTGGATTCTTACAGTAATTGAGACTCATTGCCAACCTGCTTGCTGGTCACATATGGGAAACACTTGGGATGGATTTGGTTAAATAATTAGCTCGCTAAAAGCAGAGTGTAAACCATTACCCGCAAAGATTAATGTTTCTCTGGGGAATGATAGACTGGAGCTGACGTGCGAGTGTGAATGGAATCTTTTTTCTCACAAAATGTAGAGAGGTGCTTTTCATCCTCAGTGCCTGCTTAGTAAAGTCACGTTGAGCTGATAGCAACCAGCCATTTAATGAAGAATAGTTAAAGGAGGCTGTTTGTAATCAGGACAGCACACTTCCATTTCAAATACACACACCAGAGCGCTGATAAAAGCTACAATTTGAAGCTGTGTTAAGCTGCCATTCTCTAGAAAGCTTCTCTCTGGAGAGAATTACCTGGAAAAACTCAGCAGGTCTGGCAGCATCGGCGGAGAAGAAAAGAGTTGACGTTTCGAGTCCTCATGACCCTTCGACAGCGCAGAAAGGAGCAGAACTTCTTCAAGGTAGGCATTTCTTGAAGAGGAGTGGCAGTCAATTAAACACAGAGATAAAAACAAAAAACTGCGGATGCTGGAAAGTTTTTATCTCTGTGTTTAATTGACTGCCACTCCTCTTCAAGAAATGCCGACCTTGAAGAAGTTTTGTTCCTCTCTGCGCTGTCGAAGGGCCATGAGGACTCGAAACGTCAACTCTTCTTCTCCGCCGATGCTGCCAGACCTGCTGAGTTTTTCCAGGTAATTCTGTTTTTGTTTTGTGTTCTCTCTGAAGAGTTGCCCATTTTCAGCTGAAACACTTTCTGCTGCTCTTGTTCTTGGAATGTTTGCCTCCATATTCAGATGAAAATTAGTTGAATTCACGTTTCTTAATTAGCCAGTAAAGAAAAGCTTGTATGAGGTGTGTAAGATGGATCAGAAAAGGCTGCTGGCCCCTATCCTCTCTGGCTACTGTCATCTATGGTCCCTACCTACACTGTATCCTGTATCCAGTCTTCTTCTTTCATATGGTTTTAGGAGAAGAAGCTGTTGTCACAGTTTTAATGTCAAGTTCCCTAACCAGCCCAATGCCCTGCTGGAGAGCAAGTGTAACTTCAGGGTGTCACCCTCAAACTTGGGTCAGGGGCAAGATGTTATTATGTGCTCCATGGTTTGTCTGCACTAACCCCTGTCCGTGCTGGCCCCAATCCAATATCTGAGAAACAGCTGAAAATTATAGTTTGTGTCATCACATTTTGCTTAGTTTATATGATAATGTTTTCAGATTTGTACAGGAATGGATCTGTGGGCTGCCTGCAACAGTGAATTTCCATATGAAAGCAAGGTTCAATTGCTTTGACTGCAGGAATGTGAAGCCTTTTTCACACTTTAGCCTCGAGCTCTCCTTCAGCTAGGGGACTCAGTCTCATTTGGTTTGCTACAGGGAATAGACTTGAAAGTCGTGCAGTATGATTGAGTATGAGGGGAACGTCACGGGTCATCTTTTCAGCCCAATTCAGTAGCATCACTCAACATGGCACGACATGAACTTCTGATGCCAATATTGTCAGACACATTTTTCTTCCTCAATTAAATCCCACAAACCGTAATCCATTGTGATTGATGCATAACATTCTGCAGCAATTTTCAAAACCAATAACCAGAAGATAAAGGACAGCAAAAAGCAAAGATTAAATATAATCCACATCTAAATAAATTTCCATTTAGCATTGCCAGCATAATATTTAGACTATCTGACACTTGAGAATATTTTTGCCTTCTGTCAGTCTAACTTGTGTGATAACCCAATTTCATCACACGAAAGTAACCCCATCATGCCCAGTGATAGACCTGTGCCTGAGTATTGTACAGTTATAGACATGTCCCATGAGTACTGTACCCCAGTGCGATGCAGTAACAGATCTGTACCCATTGGTAGTGTGTCCAATATTATAGTGATAGACCTGTATCCAGTCTTCTTCTTTCATATGGCTTTAGGAGTAGAAGCTGTTGTCACAGTTTTAATGTCAAGTTCCCTTACCAGCCCAATGCCCTGCTGGAGAGCAAGTGTAACTTCAACCCTCAAACTTGGGTTGGGGGCAAGATGTTATTATGTGCTCCATGGTTTGGTCAGGTTTTCCGCAGTCACAGCCAGGTGAGGTTTTGAGGTGCCGCTTGTACATCAGGTGACCACATCAGCCATATCCAGTCCATATTCTATTGGGGGTTGCCCTCATGCTCTGGGGGAGATTGAAGCCTGGCTTTTGAGATTTGGGTCGGAGATGATGTGTTTATTTGGGAGGGTGTTTTCTGACCAAGCTTTCCTCCAGGTTTCATCAGTGTTACGGAATTGGAGATGTTCAATTTGTGTCCAGAGGGGCTTTCATAGGGCCACGTGGTTGTGGTGGTGGGGCTGGCTTTGAAGATCGCTATGAATGGGGAGGCCCAAATTGTTGCTGATATGAAGTTATTTCTGAGTGCTGCGGCATCCCATCAAATGGAGGGAAGAGTGTTATTTGAGAGGACTGGTAACTACTGAACTGGAGTTGATCTCAGAGTTCCAGAGATCATCCACATTACAGAGTGAAGTTTTTGTATCAATGAGTTTGGTGTGACAACTTGAGACCCATACAGGTGCACAGTACTCAGCAGTGAAGAAGACCAGAGCTACAGCAGAAGAATGAAGGATAGTTGTTTTTGTATCCTAGCTTGTGCCGGGTGAGATTGTAAATGATGTTCACCCATGTCTTGGTCTATTGGGCAGTCTTTCGAATATGCTGATGGTAAGTTAGGGAGCAGTCAGGGATCATTCCAAGATAGGTGGGAGTCAGGTGATGCCTCACTTTTCCCCCGCAGAAGGTAACATTTAGGGTGTTGCGTGCCTTGCGATTTTCAGAGTGGAATGCAGAGACGATGGACTTGGCTGGGTTTGGTTGCATTTTGACGGATCAGAGTTTAGTGTGGCTTTCACATCCTGGAAAGACTTTGACTGAGTTGTCAAGGCAAAATCATTGGCCTAAATAAATTTTCGTATTGGTGTAGTGGGCATGTCGCTTATGTAGATGTTAAGAAGTGTCAGTGCCAGGACTCCCAGTGGGGAGACTGTTGTTCTTGGAGTACTGACTTTGTCTCATAGGTAAACCTTCAACCTTCTGTTACTCAAAAATGTCCACAGCAGCCAGAGTAGTTTGGCACAAGGCAGCAGCAGGAGCAATTTGAACATCAGTCCATGTTTCCACATAGTATCGTAGGCTGAGGAAAGATCTTTGATAGCTGCTCCAGTCTTGAGTTTGCAATGAAAACCAGCCTCTGTTTGTGGTGATAGCAAGGACTTGTTCATGGCAACTTCACTAAGATCTAAAGCTAGCATGCTTTTGGAGGAAAGTTGAGTTGGTAATAGGGCTGATTCTTAAAAGAATGAGCTGCTCCAGGAGCTCTTAGGTTGTACAGAGTAGTGAAATGGGCCTGTAATTCCCAGGGTTATCTGCTGCCTTTCCTGGTTTTGGCAGAGCCATTACCATCACCTCACTCCAAATTTGGGAATGAGGCCATTCTCCACCACAGGAGAAAAGAGTACCAGTAGCCATTGTTTTGCCAGTGGGCCAAGATGGTGCAGGACTGGCAGCTTTGCCCTCTTCTGTGGTTGCTAGGCCAGCATCCTGTCCCACAAGGGTAAAGTCATCTGACAGTGGGGAAGACTGTGGACATCTTGCCATTGCTTCTCTGAGCTTTTTCTTTACCTCTTGTTTGTATTGTTTATTGAGGGATCACTTTGAGTTGGCCTGTAGATTCACAGTAACAGCATTTGTGCTTACTCGTGGGTTAGTGGCCTCTGCTGGGTTTGATGCTCCAAGTTTCCTCAGAAGGTTCCAGGCCCGACAGCTTGTGTGTGTAAAATCCAAGGATTCCACACAGTCCAGGCAGCTTTGTTGTCTACGGTTATCCAAAGATTCAAGTAGTGCTGTGGCTGTTACTGAAACTCCAGTTTGTTGGTATTGTTGAAAAAGGGCTTTGCACTCTGCTCCGATTGAGATGATTTGCGCTCTGAAACCTTGAGGGATGTTCCTCTTTGCTGCATCAATAAACAGGGCCAAGAATTGATTATACTGTTTTGGTGTTGGCAGGTAGGGGGGATGCGGTGGATGGTTTTCTCCACCTTCGCAGTAAATCCAGGACAGTTTGCCTTATAGAAGTTGTTTTGATGACATTACAGAGATTTCAGCCCTCAAATGGCTGATAATCGGCCCATGTTGACTATGTGGGAAGTCTGGGAGGGCAGTTTGGGTTAGACATGCGGGAACACCTTCACTATTTGATGAGACAATGGTGAGATCAGGTTTATATTCTCTCCCTCACCTTGCTGATTGGAAGGTTACAGGATGTTTATGTCATACGCAAAGTGAACATCCTGTGTGGACACCCAATCTGTCAGGATTTCCCCATTGTTATCATATGAATCGTAGTCCCATTCCCTATGGTGACTATCGAAGTCTCCCACTTATATGGTTGGATGTTGAGGGGGTTGGGAGAGCTGGATTCGGCCATTATTCGTTGGGGGTTTTATAGATGTTGATGTGTTTCATATATATCAGTTTGCCAATCTGAATAGCTGCCATGGAGGTAGTAATTTCATCTCTCATGTAAATCACCTCACTATATTTTGCATGGCGCAAGGTTGTGGCAGACTTATAACCATAGATCTTGGAACACTTGCTCATTGTTAGCGACATGCATTTCTTGTGACATGAAGACATCAATGTTATTTGTTCTGTACACCTTTTCCATGTTTGTTTTTATTTGTTCATGAGATGTGGGCATCGCTGGCTAGGCCAGCATTTATTGCCCATCCCTAATTGCCCTTGAGTCAGTGCTGCCTCCTTGAACCACTTTCTTGAATTGTGAATGGTGTTGAAAATTGTGCAATCATTCGTGAACATCCCCATTGCTGACCTTATGATGGAGGGAAGGTAATTGATGAAGCAGATGGTTGGGCCTAAGATACTACCCTGAGGAACTCCTGCAGCCAAATCCTAGAACTGCGACATTTGACCTCCATCAACCACAACCATCTTCCTTTGTGCTAGGTATGACTCCAACCGATGGAGAATTTTCCCCGATTCCCATTGATTCCAGTTGCTAGGGCACCTCGATGCCACACTCAGTCAAATGCTGTCTTGATGTCAAGGACAGTAACTCTCACATCACCTCTTGAGTTCAGCTCTTCTGTCCATATTTGAACTAAGGTGATAATGAGGTCAGGAGCTGAGAGTCCCTGGAGGAACCCAAACTGTGTGTCAGTGAGCATGTTATTGCTGTGTAAGTGCCGTTTGACCGCCATCAACAACACTTTCCATCACTTTGCTGATGATCGAGAGTAGACTGATAGGACGGCAATTAACCAGGTTGGATTTGTCCTGCTTTTTGTGGACTGGACATACCTGGGCAATTTTCCACATTGCTGGGTGGATGCCAGTGTTGTAGCTGTGCTGGAACAGCTTGGCTAGGGGTGCAGCTAGTTCTGGAGCATAAGTCTTCAGTAGTATTTCTGGAATGTTGTCAGGGCCCACAGCTTTTGCAGGATCCAGTGCCTTCAGCCGCTTCTTGAGATCACATGGAGTGAATCAAATTGGCGTAAGACTAACATCTATGATGCTGGGGACTTCCAGAGGAGGCCAAGATGGATCATTCACTTGGCACTTCTGGCTGAAGATGGCTGCAAATGCTTCAGCCTTGTCTTTTGCACTGATGTGCTGGGCACCTCCATCATTGATGATGGAGACATTTGTGGAGCCTCCTCCTCCATTGAGTTGTTTAATAGTCCACCACCATTCATGACTGGATGTGGCAGGACTGCAGAGCTTAGATCTGATCCGTTGGTTGTGGGATCACTAATCTCTGTCCATTGCATGCTGCTTCTACTTTTTGGCACACAAGTAGTCTTGTGTTGTAGCTTCACCAAGTTGACTCCTCATTTTTAGGTATGCCTGATGCTGCTCCTGGCATGCCTTCCTGCACTCTTCATTGAACCATTTCATATTTCCATTTGCATTGAACCATAGTCTCATTTGGCTTGCAAGAGAACTTCATCATTCATTTGACAGATCCATGTTCCAGGGTCCAATCTGTGGAATGCTTGACCTTGAGAGGGGTTGTAGTTATGGCTTCAATTTTTACTCCTTTTCCATTGACCCGTACCTCAGTGTTATACAGTGATAGACTTGTACCACAAGGAGTGTACCCCAACGTTACAATCTCCATAGAGACCACTAACTTTAAAAAAATGTTTGGAGTGTCCAGTTTATAGCTAAGGAATGAAACAAATGACTATAATGCTATTAACTAAACACTATCTTTGTAGGCAGTTTATACTTTTAACCACAGAATGGAATATCTCCCCCTGCCTTATAACTGAATAAATACACTTCACAGGTTTACTTTAAACAGTCCTTTACATAGACATTCAATTTTCCCAGAACCAAGCCAAGGTGATTTTTAGCTCCCGAGAGTTAATTCTTGTTCTTTTCTTTTCTCAGCCTGGTAACTTACAATCTTAGAACTCTCTTTCACAGTGAGATTTTATTTTCCCGGAGACTTTCCCTCTGTCTCAAGCTAGGTGACTCTTCCAGCCTCATTTTGCCTCCCAACGGTTTGGCCTTTCCCATCCAAGCAAGAGCTTCACCTGCATTCCAGCAAGACAAACCACAGAGAATTCTTTGGCCTTGAGATGCCCCCTCTCTCCCAGATCCAGGTAGACTCAAAACAGTCTGTGATATTCAGTGATATTCTAAGGAAGCCTGCAACCTGATATTTACAATAGCTTGCTCTGCATCCTTCCCCATTGCAACGTGAATTACATGGGTCCTGTATCTAGATAGAAATATCTAAATAGAATGAATAACTATCCTTGGGAGCCCAACCCTCTTTCTTCTTGGAACTAGCTGAACAATTTAAAGAACAACTTTACATACTGACATTCTTAACAATTTTCTGGGACTTGCGATTCAGAGTATCCACTGTTAACACACAGGCTGTTGCCATTGTCTCCAAGCGTAAATACCTTGAACCTTCTTCCCAGTAGAACAATCTAGGCCTTCCTTTAATCTCTAACAATCAGACTTACTGTCAGGAAGAGTTCAGAACAGATCACATCTCCCTTCATTTACCCTAAATTTAAGGCTACAGCCCCAAAATAATAATCTAATAAACCTCCATAATTGTAACAGTTATACAGTGAGAGGCATATACCCACTAGTACTGTACCTCACTGTTATAAGTAACAGGACTGTAATCACTGGCACTGTACCCCAGTGTTAGGCAGTGACAGACCTGTACCCCAGTGTTATACAGTTACAGATCATACGAACATACATACAAAATAGGATCAGAAGTAGGCCATTTGGCCCCTCGAGCCTGCCCACCATTCATTAAGATCATGGCTGATCTGTTTGTGTTTCGAATTCCACATTCCCATCTACCCCAGACAACCTTTGATTCCCTTGCCTAACAAGAATCTCTCTACCTCCCTGTTAAAATGTTCAATGACCCTGCCTCCACCAGCTTCTGAGGCAGTGTGTTCCAAAGTTGCTCAACCCATGAGAGATAAAATTTCTCCTCATCTGTCCTAAAAGGGCGACCGCTCATTTTAAAAGTGCACCCTAGTTCTGGATTCACCTATAAGAGAAAACATCTGCATCCACCTTGTCAATACTTTTCAGGATCTTATATTGTTCAATCAAGTCATCCCTCTCTTCTAAACTTCATTGGAAACAAGTCCAGTCTGTCTAACCTTTCCTCATAAGACAGGCTGCTCATTCCAGGTGTCAATCAAATAAACCTCCTCTGAGCCACCTCCAATGCATTTACATCTTTCCCTAAATAAGGAGTCCAAAACTGCACTCAGTTTTCGAGATGTTGCCTCACCAATACCCTGTATAACTGAAGCATAACATCCTTATTTTTATGTTCAATTTCTCTCGTAATAAAGGATAGCATTTCATCAGCCTTCTTAATTACTTGCTTTTTGTGACTCATGCATCAGAACACCTCTGCAGCTCAGAATTCTGCAACCATTGTCCATTTAAGTAATATTCTGCTTTCTTATTCTTCCTGGCAAAGTGAACAACTTCATATTTTCCCAAATGATATTCCATCTGCCATATTTTTGACCCCTCACACAACCTATCTATTGTTGGGAAGGAAACAGCTAACTCACAAGGAGTTTAATTGCCAATTATCAGTTAACAAGCTATGTATCCATTTGGATGTATAAAAGAGAAAACATTACTCCTTTAAGCCTTTCTTTAATTACTTCTTTACAGCCTTCCAGACTGAATATTGAGCTCAACAATTTTAGACCATGAACTCTCTCCTCCACCCCCACCCCCTTTCCGATCCTCCCCTTTTTTCCCCAATAATTTATATAGATTTTCCTTTTCCCACCTATTTCCATTATTTTTAAATGTATTTCCATCCATTGTTTTATCTCTACCTTTTAGCCTATTTTGATCCCTTCCCTTCACCCCACCCCACCCCCACTAGGGCTATCTGTACCTTGCTTGTCCTGCTTTCTACCCTTAATTAGCACATTCCTTAGATACACCATCTCCAACACCTCTTTGTCCTTTTGTCTATGACATCTTTTGGCTATCTCCACCTATCACTGGTCCTCTATCCAGCTCTACCCACCACCAGCAACCCCCCCCCCACCCTTAAACCATCTTATATTTCACCTCTTTTCTATTTTTACTTAGTTCTGTTGAAGATTCATACGGACTCGAAATGTTAACTGTGTTCCTCTCCGCAGATGCTGCCAGACCTGCTCATTTTTTCTAGGTATTTTTATTTTTGATTTGGATTTCCAGCATCTGCAGTTTTTTGCTTCTAACTCCTTTAAGGGACCGCTTTTTACTTTGTGCCTCGTCTTCTTTAATTTAGTTTAATTGGTTGCTCAAGAGTAAAAGGGAAAACAGGTGAGGCAAGGTCTTGTTGTAGAGTTTTATGCATCAAAACATAAAACTCTGATGGAAAAAGCCAGTCCTAGTCTTCATCTTTATTATCAAGGAGGTATTGAGACTTTATCATAAAAGCAAAATACTGCCGATGTTGGAAATCTGAAACAAAAACAAAAATAGCTGGAAAATGGAATGGAAGAATGAAGCAACTATGTGGACACTGGTTATGTCCTTGCCGAAGAAAAAAATGAACGGCTTTGGCACTTTCATTGCCATACAAAAGCTTAATAAGATGCAAAGTATTTTCGGAGTTGGTGCCTGAGTGTTTGAACGTGGATGAAGGTTTGGAAATGTTATTAGATTTTATGGATAAGACCTATCAGAAGGATGATTTATTAAGTGCCTACGAAGCATGGTCAGTTTTGACAAATTTAGAAAGTTAGAGGATAGTTCCATGGAAGATTACATGATGGAATTCAGTAGACTATATGCAAGATGGCAAACGTTCCGTCTAGAAATTCCCCAACCTGTGCTGGTATTTAAGTTACTAGATTGTGCCATCGTGTCGAATATGGACAGACTTCTAGTTTTGACAGGGGTTAAATTTGCAGAAAGACACACACTGCTAGAACAGATGTCGGAAGCTCTTAAAAAATAAAAAACTCCTCTGAAAATATTCCTTTCCGGCAGCGTTCATGGCGCAAGTGGGTCATTTGGCGGTAATAGAGAAAATGGAGGATACAATGTTAACGGGATGGTGAGATCGTTTAGAAACAGGATGCAGACGTCGGTACAAAAGGAGATTAGTAGTTAGAAACAATGAGGACAGAAACATCTTTAACAATTTTGGCAGGAAAAAAGAATTGGGGAATTACAACAGAAGGGTGAACCCCAGAAATGCCCAGGGTGTAGTCAGTTGGTCTTATAGATGTGATTCAAAATGAACTGTCCTAAATTATATAATAAGGTGTTTGTGAATAAACATGAGACAGAAGACTTCGAAGAAGATGATGGAGATGTTGACCAAAGAGAGGGCATTGTATTAGTTACAAGGAATTTCAGCCCGGTGGTTAATGTCTTGGTTGCAGAGTCCTTCAACTGTGCAGTGCTAGATAGCGGATCTACAGTCTGTGAAATAGACTGGTTAAAATGCTACCTAGGCTACTTAAATGACAAGGACTGGAATAATGTTGAAGAATTTGAGTTCCATCAGTTTCAGATTTGGAGGTGATAATGCCCTAACATCTTTAAACAGGGTAGTGATTCTCTGTAAAATAGCTGGAGTCAATCATTTCATCAGTACAGATGTAGTGTCTATGAAATACCATTACTATTAAGCAAGCCATCAATGAAGAAAGCACAAATAAAGCTGGACATGGAGAGCAACAAGGCTATTGTGTTTGGAAAACCTCTGGATTTGCAATTTACACAATCTGGACATTATTATATTCTTTTAAAGAAACTTAACTTTTCTACTAAAGGGATTAAAGAAGTGTTATTAGAGTCAGAGGATAGGAATTTAGAAGACAAAAAGCTAATTGTGTTAAAATTGCATTGGCAATTTGTCCACCCTTCTTTACGAAGATTAAAAATTTTGCCAATGGGATGCAGGAATAAGGGATGGAGAGCACCCTAAACTTATATCGCATCTATCACTTATCTCTTTTGTATATAAGAAATACAGGACACCATCTCGGCCCATAGTGAGTCTACCCTTAGCGAGGGATTTCAATGATGTTGCGACGATGGATTTGAAGGTGTGGGATAAAGAAAAGAACATTTTTATTTCACATTTTGTAGATTTGGCCACAAGGTTTAGCCAGTCAACAATCAAATACAGTAAAGAAAAGAAAATAATTGAGGATCAGGTAATGGAAAAGTTGACAGGAACCAGTGTGGGACCACCAACAAAATTCCTCACTGATACTTGTCGGGGGGGGGGGGGGGGGGGGCGTGGGGTGCGTTGCTGCTAACGATGTGATAAGTGAGAAAACATGAATATATTTGCTATGAATACAACAGCAAAAAGCCCTTTTAGTAACGGAATGTGTGAAAGGAATCACACAGTGATGGATGAGATGCTTCATAAAATATTGGTGGATAGACCAAGCTGTAAATTAACATCAGCTCTAACATGGGCTGTCCGTGCTAAGAATTCACTGCAGATGGTTGGGGGCTATAATCCATATCAGTTGGTTTTTGGAAGAAATCCAAACATTCCTTCAGTCCTGAGTGATCGTGCCCCCAGCTTGAGAGGGAACTACAATTAGCTCTACCTTTTCCGAGTTTTTAAATGCACTACACGCAGGTAGAAGAACGTTCCTTAAAGCCAAAGTTTCAGAAAGAATTTGGCGAGCTCTAAGACACAATGTACAACCGGTAGAAACCATTTTTCATCAGGGAGACATGGTATACTATAAAATAGAAGGACTTAATGAATGGAAAGGCCCGCGAAACATTATAGGTAAAGATGGTAAAACAGTCATTTTACAGCATGGAAACCAGACTATTCAGGTACAGTCATTGAGGTTAATTGGTGCGGATTACAGTTTGCGGGTCTGGAAAGAATTATAGGAAGGGATGAGGAATCATGTACCTCTCTTACCCATATGTTGCATGATTGTGAGGACCAGGTTGCTGATGTTGACAGGGTGTCTGAAGATGGCCACAGTAATTCGGACAAACAAGATGAGGCGATTTGTCCCAGAGAACAACTGCCAAAAGCTAGCACTAAAGTTACATACTTGCCAGAAGGGCTAGCTAATGGAGAGATGCAACGATTGTAGGTAGAGCAGAGAAGGCCACTGGAAAATATAAAAACTGGTTAAATGTACAACATAAAGGGCATAGGGTTAGGCCTAAGGATTGGGAACACGAACCAGAATTTTACTTCCCGTGGGCGTAAAGTCGCTCAAGATGACGTCAGGCGAGCGTCCTGACATCATTGCCCACTTGCACGATATTTCACTTGGCGGGCAGGCGCAGAAGTCGGAAGAGCGCCCGCCAACATTTAAGTGGGCAATTAAGCTCATTGACAGCCCAATTGTAATCAATATTTTGTGGCCCGTCCAACCTTACAGTTGGCGGATGGGCCAAACAGCCAGGCGAGCTTTACATTTTGGATGAAACCTCATCCAAGGGTGGGATGAAATCTCCGTTAGGATTTAAAATAAACAAGGAATATCTGGGGACTGCTTTTGTTTGAAGTATGTATTCAGGTGCTTGATTGTGCTGCATGGACATTTTTTGCAGCATTTTTATGCTTTTTTTATTTGGAGGTCTGCAGCTCCCTGAGGCACCCGTCTGCCTTCAGGGAGCTCAGTGGAAGTGTTCACCAGCATCCGTGGTGCCATGGACGCCTGCACTCTTCCTGCCCCCACCAGGTAGTGCTGAGCCTTTCTGCAGACACATTTCATGCTGGCTAGCTGTTAATTGGCAAGCCAGCATCAAATCGCGGTTAGGCGCCGATTGCGGTCGGGTGGTGGTTTCCCATCTGCTCCCAGGCCCGCCAATAGCGTGTGCTTGACAAGCACAACATTCAGACCATGAATTACAAAAATGGAAGGCACAAAAATGTGTCAGTTCGGACAGTGGGTCTGGGAGTGAACGTGTGTCTAGGAAGAGATTGTGAACTATTGAAAGAATAACTATAACTAGAAGATTGAGATCAAGCAGTAACAGATCAGAGCATGATAGAAGGCAGGATAGAGGACGTAACTTAATAAGGTCAAGGAATATGGCACAGACTAATAACGTTACAAGGAGCTTTTGTGAACGAGAAGTCTTGGTAGCTTCAAAAAAATTAGATGATAAATTAATAAAGGATGCCAAACAGCAAGAATTACATAGTTTTGGAAATAATTTTGGATATGTACGGAAAAGGTGCCTCCTAGTGGGACTTATAAAGCTAAAGCCAGGCTAGTGGCATGAGGCTTTGAAGAAAAATTGGGTGACCCAGATATAAGAGTAGATTCATCTATGGCAGGAAAAGCTAATCTGAAGATCTTCTTGGCTCTGATAGCTACAAATACTTTGGAATGCAAGTCAATTGATATTAAAGCTGCCTTTTTGCAGGGATTCCAACTTCAAAGGGAAGTTTACCTCCGTCCATTAAAAGAGGCGCCAAACACAAAAGGGACACTCTGGAAGTTAAATAAATGCTTATACAGTTTAAATGACTCGAGTTTGGTAATTCTCAGTGAGGTCAGTTTTGTTAAAGTTGGACTGTCTTCAGTTGAAAGCAGATCTGGAAATATTTCATTGGCACCATGGAGGGAAACTTGCAGGCATCTTTATGATGAATGTAGGTGATTTTATGTGTGGTGGTAATAGCGATTTTGAAACAGTTCAAGATTGGAAGTCAGGTTTCTGGAGCGTTAAATACGTTGGATTGGAAATCAGGCAGAGTGGATCACTCGTCATTTCAGATCAGCAATCTTACTTAGAGAATGTCAATCCCATTGCAATTAATCATGGTAGGGCTTCCCAGAAAGATACAGTGGCTTATGAAACGGAAAAAGAGGAACTCAGAAGTCTAATTGGGCAACTCAATTGGCTAGGCAAACAAACAAGGCCGGATGTCAGTTTCAGTGTTTTAGAATTGAGCGCCAAAATGACCGATGCCAAGGTTGAAGAAATTATTTGAGCAAACAAAACATTGACAAAATTTAAAATGGTGCATGGTGTTTTGAAATTCCCATCTTTGGTTGACCTTAGAAAAATGAAACTGTGTTTAGTGACTTGTCTTATGCAAATCTATGTGATGGGTTTTTGAGTGTGGGAGGACTTATGATATTTCTCATGGGGGTAAAAGGTAAATGTTGTTCTTTGACATGGTAAGCTAAGAAGATATAAAGAGTTGTAAAAAGTATTTTTACATTTTGAATGGACAAGGGCAATCAGGAATGGTACCTGTCGAATGTCTTATAGACCATAAGTCACTTTGGGAAAATGATCACTACGACGTGCGTTAATGAAAAGAGATTGTGAATTAATATTGCAAGCTTAAACAGATGCCTGAGAATAAGGAGATTGCCAAGATCAAATAGATTGACAGCAGCTACCAATTGTCTGACTGTTTCACAAAAAGAGGAGCAAGCTCCAAACAGTTATTGGAGATGCTCAGAGAGGAACGTCTTTTCCTTTGAGTAGACAAAAAGGAATATTCTTTTTGAGTGGACATTTCTGTACATTATTTTTAAAGAAAGAGGAATAAGGTGGATTTATTGAATAGAAAAATTTATATTGATGTTTGTGTTATGGAAAAGAAGATCCACCTTTCTTTTTGTTATATATACTTAAAGGTTATTTTATTTTTAACAGAGGAATCTGTTGGGGGAAGGAAGCAGTTAATTCACAAGAAGTTCAGTTGCTAATTATCAGTTAACAAGCTAAGTACCCACTTGGATGTAAAAAAGGGAAAACTTGCCCCTTGTTTTCTCTAATTGGTTGCTCAAAAGAGTATAAGGGAAAACAGGTTAGTCAAGATCTTGCTGTAGAGTTTTATACATCAAAAAATGAAATGCTGTTGGAAGAAGCTAGTCTTGGTTTTCATCTTTATTATTAAGCAGGTATTGAGACTTTTTCATCTATATCCTCCTGCAACCTCCTTATGTCCTCTTCACAACATATTTTCCTACCTATCTTTGTGTCATCTGAAAATTTAGCTATCATGCCTTCACTCCCAGCATCTAAGTCATTGTTGTAAATTGTAAAAAGTTGAGGCCCCAGCACAGACCCTGTGAGACCCCACTCATCACATCCTTCTAACCAGAAACAGACCCATTTATGCATATTCTCTGTTTTCAGCCAGCCAGTCAATCTCTATCCATGCTAATATGTTACCCCCTACAGCATAAGCTTTTATTTTCTGCAATAACCTTTCCTGTGGCACATTTCAAATGCCTTCTGGAAATCCAAGTGCAACACATCTGCAGGCACCCTTTTATCCACTTCGCATGTTATTCTTTCAAAGAACTCCAATAAATTGGTTAAACATGATTTCCCTTTCACAAAACCATGCTGACTCTTTCCCGATTATCTTGAGTTTCTCTAAGTGCCCAACTATCATCTCCTTAATGACCGATTCTAACACGATTTCCACAACAGACATCAAGCTAGCTGGCCTATAGTTTCCTGTTTTCTGCCTCCCTCCCTCCATGAATAGGGGCATTATATTTGCTATTTTCTAACTTGATGGAACCTTTCCAGAATCTAGGGAATTTTGGAAAATTAATTCCAACGCATCTACTACCTCATTAGCCACCTCTTTTAAGATCCTAGGATGAAGTCCATCTGGACCCGGAGACTTGTCAGCTCGCAGCTCCATCAGCTTGCTCAGTACCACATCCCTAGCGATTATAATTTTACCATGTTCCTCTCTCCCTTCCACCTCCTGATTTACAGCTATTACTGGAATGTATTTTGTATCTTCTATAGTGAACACAGAAGCAAAATATTTGTTCATTTCATCCACCATTTCCTTACTATCTACTATTAACCCCCCATTCTCACTTTCTAGAGGACCAACACTCACTTTACTTACTCTTTTCCTGCTTAAATGCCTGTAGAAATGCTTGCTATCCATTTTTACATTTCTAGCTAACTTCCTCTCATACTGTATAATTTCTTTCTCCTGATTAACCTTTATTTTCTGACTAATTATCTGACTTGCCACTCATCTTTGTGCAGTTAAATGCTTGTTCCTCAAGTTTGATGCTTTCCTTAACTTCTTTAGTTAATCATGGACTGTGGATCCTCCCTTTAGAATTTTTATTAGGAATGTACTTTATAGTAGGAATATACTTATTCCGAATAAATTGAAATATCTCCTCAAATGTCTGCCACTGCTTCTCCAATGATCGATCCCCTAGCCTAGTATCCAAGTTCACTTCAGCTAGCTCAGCTTTCATGCCCATATGGTTGCCCTTGTTTCAGTTTAAAATACTAGTCTTAGACTCACTCTTCTCCCTTTCAAATTGGATGTAAAATTCAATCATATTGTGGTCTCTGCTACCTAGGGGTACCTTCACTCAGATCATTCATTAATCCTCTCACATTACACAATACCAAGTCTAATATAACCTGCTCTCTGGTTAGTTCCAGAATGTGCTGCTCTTTAAAAAAAAACTCTCAAAAACATTCTATGAACTCCTCATCCAGGCTATTACTGCCATTGAGTTTTTCAGTTTATATGTGGATTTAAATCACCCATGATTATTGCTGCCCCTTTATTACAATCACCCAATATTTCTTCTTGTATACTTTGTCCTACATTGCGGTTACTATTAGGGTGCCTGTAGACCACTCCCACTGGTGACTTTCCCCTACGATTCCTCAACTCCAACCAAACTGATTCTACATTCTGATCTTCTGAACCAAGGTCATCCCTAACTGATGCCATCTTTGATCAAAAGTGCTATCCCTCCACCTTTACCTAGTTTCCTATTCTTCTTGTCATACCCCTCAATATTCAGGGCCCAATCCTTGTCATCCCACAGCTATTTCTCCATAATGGCTATCAGATCATATTTATTTATTTCAATGTGCGCTGTCAATTCATTTAATTTGTTATGAATGCTGTGTTCATTCAGACACTGCCTTTAGCTTTGACTTTTTGTTATCTTTGTAACATCTAGTCTTGACTATTGGGGTATTCTTAGGTTTTATCTTTCTGCCCCTTCCTACTATCTCCTGACTCTCATTTCCCATATTAGTATTATGGTCCCCTGCCTTGAATCTACCCCTTGATTTGCCACATCTACCCAAGCCACTTACCCCCCTTGTTTAATTTAAAACCCTCTCTACTTCCCTAGTTATACGATTCGCAGGAACACTTATCCTAGCATGGTTCAGATGTAGACCATCCCAATTGTACAGCCCCCACTTTCCCCAGTACCCCACAAACTAAAACCCACTTCTCCCACATCAGTATTTGAGCTATGCATTCATCTCTCTAATCTTACTTGCCCTATGCCAATTTGCACATGGCTCAGGTAATAATCCAGAGTTTATCTTTGAGTTCTTAATTTGGTACCTAGCTTCTTATACTGACTATGCAGAACCTCCTTCCTTGTCTTGCCTATGTCATTAGTACCCACATGGAACATGACAATTGGATCCTCCCCCTCCGAATGCAAGATTCTCACCAGCCCTGAGCAGATGTCCCAAATCCTGGCACCAGGCAGGCAACACAGCCTTTTGGACTCTTGCTCATTGCTGCAGAGAACAGTGTCAATCTCCTTTACTTTACTGTCCCCTACTACTGCATCCCTGTTTGCTTCCCCCGCTTGTACGGCTTCCAGTAGCATGGGGCCATGGCCAGCCTGCTCATCCACCTTGCAGACCTCGCTTTCATTCACACAGATTGTGAGCATCTCAAACCTGTTATTGAGATTGTTGCCCTTCAAGTCAGACTCGTTGGAGGCCAGCTTTATCTGTTTGCTGCTCTGGATCACATGGGTGTTGCACCTTCCTTTTTTCTTACAGGGATACCTTTTCTTTGATAAAAGTTTTCAATGCATATGACAATGTAAGCGAAAAAAACACTTGTAGTAAAGTCTGAGGCTCCTCCACTACTGTTTGCTCAGTCCCATACCTACCTCACTCAAGGTCACATTGTCTTGTCCCTCACTGCTGGCCAAAACAGGCAACTCTGTTCCAGAAGACGGTCACGCAGAATAAAGTGTGCAGGTATTTCTCCCCCTCCCTTATGTTGTGCAGTGTCTGCAGTTTGGCTTCCAGATCAATAATCCTGGTCCAGAATTCCTCTAGCTGCTTACACTTTCTGCACATTTGTTTGTCATGGATCACCTTGTCGTCCATAAGTTCCCACATTCCACAGCTGTAACACCTGCCCTGCCATTGTTACTTATGTTATTTAGTTAACTTAATTTAATTACTCACTTAATTAACTTAGAACAGTTCCTATGTACATCACTCCTTTGCCCCGTGCTGTCAATTCCCACATGAACCTAATTCACCACTTACTCAATGTCCATCTCACTGCAGCATAGTTGCTTGTCTCCTTAAGTGACCCTTACTGATTCTGCAGTTTGAAAAGCCTGTCTCTTTTATAGACTCCCTGATGAGTCACTAGCTAGTTTAGCTTCCCGCTTTGGTAATTAACATCATTTGAACCAACTGCTTTCAGTTGACTGACAGATAACTGCCACTTCAGGCAGTTCTCCATGTAACAAGTTAACCTAACTTACTTGAAGGTTAGCATTATGTCAAATCTTGATTCTTGATCTATAGTTAAAACCTGAAAAGGACTTAGTAAGTTCTGTTATGTGAACCTAATTCGCTACTCACTCAGTCTCTGTGTTGCACTGGTGTTGTCGCCTGTCTCCTCCTGTGCCCCTTATTGTAAGAGGCCAGTACCCATCAGTACTGTAACCCAGTGTTATACAGTGACAGATCTGCACCACCACTACTGTACCCCAATGTTATAAATTGACCTGTACCCACCAGTTTTGTATCCTAGTGCTATACATTGACAGAACTGAAGCCCAACAGTACTCTACCCAAGTGTTATACAGTGATAGATGTGTACTCTTCAATATGCTCCCCGGTATTGTACAGTAACAGACCTATACCTATCAGCACGCTACCCTAGTGCTGTACAATGGCAGACCTGTACCCACTAGTGGCATATCCCAGTAATTACTGTACAGTAATAATTTGTACCCGCCAGTACTGTACCTCAGTGTTATACAATAAATCAATCAGTAACAATCGTGCACAAATTAACTGATTCCTACATTACTACAGTGACTGCTCTGCAAGAGTTACTCATGGGCCATGACACATTCTAGGACACCCGAAGATATGAAAGGCACTATATACATGCAAGTTATTTCTTCATTTATCCCTGGTAATATGTAAAATCCAGAGAAAATAAATGTAAATACATGAATCAACTAAACCGTTGAGCAACTTAAATCCAGATTGTGCAGGACCATCTTGACCCAGCAGCATCCAGGGTTGAACTAGCAGAAGCCAGGCATAATGCAATGTGACTTAGCAGAGCTCAGCCATAATCCAGTATGACCCAAGCATGATGTAGTTATCCCAACCAATTACAAACAAAGCCATAACCTAGCCTCTCTGACCCAGCTACCTTAACCAACATGAAGCCTGATGCAAACAAGCACAATGCAGCCTTCTTGACTAACCAGACTTATGCAGGAGCACCCAGCTACACTCACCCAGCAGAACCTACAGCACTGTGGTGTCCCTACACCATATGGACTGCAGCGGTTCATGAAGGTGGCTCAGCACCACCTTCTCAAGGGCACTTAGACTTGGGCAATAAATGCAGGCCTATAGCGATGCCCACATCCCATGAATGAATTCCTTGATTCAGCCACACTGACACAGCCAATCACAGTCATTATGCACCATTAATAATCATTGTTCAATGTGCTTCCACTAATGTAAAGAAGGAACAGACCACAATGTGGAAATGCTTTCTTAGCCGCCCCTAAAAAAAAATTGAGGAACTGTTTATTGGTAATCAGGTGTCATTGTTTTGATGCTTGTCCTTTGAAAAAGGCTGCCTCCACTCATTAGTATTTTTAAATTCTTTAATGGGATGTGACTGTCACTGGCAAGGTCCTGGCATTTGTTACCCATCCCTCATTGCCCTAGAGAAGATGGTGCCACCTTCTTGAACTACTGCAGTCCATCTGGTATCTGTCGCAGTTTGGTACATCCGAGTGACTTGTTAGACTATTCCAGAGGACAGTTAATTGTCGAACATATTGATTTTCTTCCTTGAATGACAATGTTTCATAGTTTGCCATTGTGAGATTTGAACTCTTGATAATCTTTTAAAACTCTTTCGAGAACAAACCCGTTTCCATCTGTTTCAGATGAAGTTACATTGGTTCATAGTTTGCCATTGTGAGATTTGAACTCTCGATCTTGGGGTTACAAACCCAGTACCATAACCACTTGGCTATTTAGGCCAAGCACTCCTTGAATGACATTGGTGAACCAGATGGGGTGTTTATGACAATCAGTGATAGTTACATGGCACCATTACTGAGACTAGCTTTCAATTTCACATTTATTAACTAATTGAATTTAAATTCCAACAGCTGCCATAATGGGATTTGAGCCCTTGTCCCCAAAAACATACCGCTCCAGTGACATTACCAATGTGCCACCATCTCCCCTGTCTAGAATGATTAAGATTCAAGAGTGCAGAATGGGGAATGGTTCCTGAGCTATTCTCCAAATACAGTAGAATAACTGATGGAATATATCTTCAGAAAAACTCTTCTAATGCTACAAAAGACTTTTCTGATGAAATATTTAAGTGTCCAATTGTGGAGCAGGCTCCCACTCTGATTGTGGCTGACTCTTGGGCTAGATTGAGAGTACGCTAATTAGAAAAATGTCTCAACAAACAAAACTGAGTGTTAGAGAGGAGACAGAGCATAAATTCTCAGTTCCCTAATTAAGTATCAGCTAATCAGTAAATTGTAAATGTCCTGATTGTTGATTAGTGCTAATGTAATGAGATTCCAAATTTTAGCAAGTGGCATTTTAATTTGATGAGCGCGAAGGTTGTGTGCAAGGAGTACCATGAATAGATTTAATTAGTGCTGATGGTGAGAAATCAGGTGCACTTTTCCTGCACAGTGATGACTCTAATGCTTATCTGTATCATTTCAAAAATATTACCATCTCCCCACAACAGTTCTGACCCTGTAATACTATTTATGGCTTGTTGGTAGATGATGGAAGTTTGTTCAATAATGGCTTTGAGTTGAAGACAAAACAGTAATCAGAAGGTTTATTTCAGTTTCAGCTTCTTTACCGACTGTATGAAGTGTATAACGTGACTGACCTGTACCCACCAGTACCTGTACTACACACTAGTGTTCGACAGTGACAGACCTGTGCCCCAGTGTTGTATAGTGACAGTCCTGCTCCAACATTACTGTATCCCAGTGCTATGCATTGACCTGAAACTCCTATGTTTTACAAGGACAGACATGTACCCATCAATACTCTCCCAATGTGTTATACAGTGACAAACCTGTATCCATCTGTACCGTACCCTGGTGTTGTACAGTGGCAGACCTGTACCCACTAGAGCAATATCCCAGTGTTGTAGTGATAGATCTATACCCTGCTCCCCCACCACCCCAGTACTGCCTCAGTGTTATACAATAACTAAGCCAATCAACAACAATAATGACTGAATTAGTGTACAGGGGAATGTCTGTGGAGGTTATTTATATGGACTTCAAGAAGACATATGATAGAATCCCTCATAAAAGACAGCAAAATTTGAAGCTCATAGAATTAAAGGCAATTTATTGGTCTTGTTCAGAAATTGGCTGAGTCAAAGAAGACAGAATGTACGAATAATAGCAGTTACTCTAATTGGCATGATGTGACTAAGTGTCGTCCATAAGGATTTATGTTGGGGTCTTAGCTATTCGTTGTGTTCACTAATGAATTAGATGGGATCGAGATCCACAAAACTAAATTTGCCAATGATACAAAGATAGGTGATATTGTAAACCGTATATGAAAAGTGTAAAATTACAGAGAGGTATTGATGGATTAAGTGAACAGACAAAACTTGTAAATTGGTTTCAAGTTTGGAAAATGAATTTCAATGTTGGAAAATGTGAGGTAATCCATCTTGGACTTACAAAGGATAGAACAGAGTCTTTCTAAATGGTGGGAAACTAAAAATATTGGAGGTCTGAAAAGACATGGTGGTTCAGGTACACAGATCATTAAAATGTCATGAACAGGCACAGAAAATGATCCAAAAGGCTAATGGAATGCTGGCCTCTATATCTAGAGGAATAGGAAAGAATGGGTTGGAATTCTTGCTTCGAGTACAAATCCCTGGTGAAACTATGCCTAAACTACTGTAGGCAGTTCTGGGCACCACACCTTAGGAAGAAGAAACTGCAGTGTAGATTTACCAGAATCGACTCCCAAGAGTTAGGCTGCGAGGAGTGACTAAACAAACTATGTTCATATTCCCTGGAATTTAGAAGATTAAGGGGTGATTTGATCAAAAATTTCAAGATATTAATGGATAAAGATAGGGTACATTGGGAGAAATCATTTTCACTAGTTGAGGAGTCTAATCCTGGAGGGGAATAGCCAAAAAAATGAGAGCCAGAATTTTCAGGAGTGAAATTAGGAAACACTTTTTCATTCAAAGGTTAGTGGAAATTTAGAATCCTGTAAATGGCAATTGATGCCGAATCAATTATTAATTTTCAATCTGTGATTGATAGATTTTTGTTATCATTAATAATCGGGGATGTGGGGCAAAGGCGGGAATACGGAGCTAGGTTTCCACTTAGGCATAGCCTTATTGAATGGCAGAACAGGCTCGAGTGGCTAGTGGCTTCCCCCGTTCCGATATTCCAATGTCCTATGTAAAAGAACTGTATCAATGGACTACATTCTCATAAACCTCCACCACACCCTCTCTAGTGATCACTTCCATCTGTTCTGGTGACAGAAATGTACACAGTACTCTCGCTGTGGTCTGACTAGTATTTTATACAACTACATAGGACTTAGGAGCAGGAACAGGCCATTTGACCCTTCAAGCTTGCTCTGCCATTCAGTAAGATAGTGGCTGATCTGGCTGTTGTCTCAATTCCACTTTGCCATCTGGCCCCCAAAACCCTTGACTCCCTTGTCTATCAAAAATCTGTCTAACTCAGCCTTGAATAAATTCAATGACCCAGCCTCCACTGCTTTCTGGGGAAGACAATTCCACATACTAACGACCCTTTGAGAGAAAAGAACCTCTCCTCATCTCCATCTTAAACAGTAGACCCTTTATTCTTGACCTGCGCCCACTGGTTCTAGTCTCTCCCACAAATGGAAACATCCTCCCGGTATCTACCCTATCAAATCCCCATAGGATCTTATATGTTTCAATAAGATCGCTTATCATTTTTCTAACCTCCATTGGGTATTGGCCCAACCTGTTCAACTTTTCTTCATAAGATAAGCCTCTCATCCCGGGCGTGAGTCGAGTGAACCTTCTCTGAACTGCTTCTAACACAATTATATCTTTTTCAAATAAGGAGTCCAAACAGCTGCGCTAAGACTCCCTACTTTTATATTCCATTCTCCTTGCAATAAATGCCAATATTCCATTTGCCTCCTTAATCACTCACTGTATCTGCATACTAATTTTTTTGTGATTCGTGTACCAGGACATCCGGAGCCTTTTGTGCCACTGGGTTCTGTAATCTCTCTCCATTGAAATAGTATACTGCTTTCCCATTCTTCCTGTCAAAGTGGACAAGTTCGCACTTTCCAACTTTAAACTCCATCTGCCAATTTTTTGCCCACTCACTTAACCTGTCTATATCCCTTTGCAGACTTTGTACCTCCTCTTGACAACTTACTTTCCTACCTATCTTGGTGTCATCGGCAAATTCAGCCACCACAAATATGCTTCCTTCATCTAAATCATTGATGTAGATTGTAAATAGTTGATGCCCCAGCACTGATTCAGTCCCTCGAACCTGCTCCGCCATTTAATAAGATCATGGCTGATCCAGTAGTAACCCGAAATCTGCATCCCACCTACCGCTGATAACCTATTACCCACTTGCTTACCAAGAATCTATCCACCTCTGCCTTAAAAATATTCAAAGACTCTGCTTGCGCCATCTTTTCAGGAAGTTCCAAAGACTCACGATCCTGTGAGTGAAAAAATTTCACTTCATCTCTGTTTTAAATGGACAGCCCCTTATTTTTAAACAATGACCCTTCGTTCTAGATTCTTCCACAAGGAGAAAAATCCTTTCCACACCCACCCTATTAGGACTCCTTAGGATCTTATATGTTTCAATCAAGTCACCTCTTACTCTTCTAAACTCCAGTGATACAAGACCAGTCTGACCAACCTTTCCTCATAAGAAAACCCACCCATTTCAGGTATTAGTCTGGTAAACTTCTCTGAACTTGCTTCCAATGCATTTACATCCATCCTTAAATAAGGTGAACAATACTGTACATCATACTCTAAATGTAGTCTCACTAGTGCCCTGTACAGCTGAAGCATAACCTCCCTACTTTTGTGTTCAATTCCCCTTGCAATAAATGATAACATTCTATTAGTTTTCCTAATTAGTGGCTGTACTTGCAGACTAGATGTAGTGATTCATGCACCAGGACATTCAGCTCCCTCTGCACCTCAGAGCTCTGCAATCTCTCACCTTTTATTTTTTTGCCAAAATGGACAATTTCACATTTTCCCATATTATACCCCATCTGCCAGATCTTTGCCCACTCACTTAACCTATCTATATCTATTTGTAGCCTCCTTATGTTCTCTTCACAACTTACTTTCCTACCTATTTTTGTGTCATGAGCAAATTTGGCAACCATCTCTTCAATCCCGTCCTCAAGTCATTTATATAAATTGTAAACAGTTGAGGTCTCAGCACTGACCCCTGTAGCACGCCACTTGTTACATCTTGCCAACCTGAGAAAGACACATCTATTACCCCCTATACCATGAGCTTCTATTTTCCACAATAACCTTTGATGTGGCACTTTGTCAAATGCCTTCTGGAAATCTAATTACAGTACATCCACTGGTTCCCCTTTATCCACAGCACATGTTATTTCCTCAAAGGACTCCAATAAGTTAGTTAAACACAATTTCCATTTCACTCCAAGGTCTCTCTGTTCCCCTACACTTCTCAGAGTATTGTGTATTTCCTTGCCTTGTTTGTTCCTCCTCCTGAAATGATTACTTTGCATTTCTCCAGATTGAATTCTATTTTTCATTGGGTTGCCATTTTTCTGCCCACATGAGCAGTCCATTGATATCATCCTGCAGTCTACAACTATCCTCTTCACTATCAGGCACATTGCCAATTTTTGTGTCAACTGCAAAATTCTTAATCATGACCCCTACGATTAACTCTATATCATTGATTTAAGCCATGAACAATAAGGGGCCCAGCCCTGTAGAACCCCATAGGAAACAGCCTTACAGTCACAAAAACATCAGTTAACCCTTTGCTTCCTGCCACTGAGCCAATTTTGGACCCAACTTGCCTCTTTCCTTTAGATCCCATGAGCTTTAAATTTACTGCAGCCTGCTACGTGGGTCCTTGTCAAAAGCCTTGCTAAAGTCCATGTCGACTACATCAAATGCCCTACCTTCAATCAAGCGAGCTAGACATGAACTTTCTCTAACAAATCTATGCTGACTGTCCTGATTAATCTGTGCCTTTCTAAATGGTGTCTCATACTGTGTCTCAGAATTTTTCCAATAATTTGCCCACTAGTGAGGGTAGACTGACTGTCCTGTAATTACCCGGTCTAACCTAACCTCCCTTTTTAAACAATGGTACAGCATTAGCAGTTCCCTGGTCCTCTGCCATCACACCTATAGCCAGAGAGGATTGGAAAATGATGGGTGAGAACTTCTGTTATTTCTTCCCTTGCTTAGTAGCCTGGGATACATTTCATCCAGGCCTGGTGACTTATCCACCTACAAGGATGCTAAACACCTTAATATTTCATCCTGTACTATGTTTATCCCATTCACAATCCACTTTCTTAACTACAGTGTCTGCTTCGTCCCTTTCTTTTGTGAAGACCGATGCAAAGTATTCATCAGAATCAGGCCCATATCTTCCACCTTCACACACAGGTTACTTTTTGGTCTCTAATTGGTGCTACTCTTTCCTTAGATGTCCTATATCCTCTTGTGCTTTATGTATACATTTTGGGGCTTTCCTTAATTTGAATTGCCAATATATTTTCATACCCTTTCTTTGCTTTGCTACCCTGTCAATTCCACTGATTGTTTCTCCTCAATTGCTCTCCAATCTCCTGTCCTCTCTCCACTCCCCACGCCCCAAATTCCTGTCTGCTCCCCCACTCTGATCTCCTGTCCTCTCCAGCAGCCCCCCATGTGCATCACCCCCCTTCGCCAACCTCTGTCCTTTATTTGGATCTTGGTATGTTGGTTATTGAGGTAGTCCATGCCAACTTTTTGACAAGGCATCTGTATCAAGCATCAGGGCAGCTGGTAATTTATATTTCCGTTGAATCACTAGTGTTGAATCAGAAATGATCAGTAACTTGGAGGCTTAGGAACAGACATGGCATAGTGATAATACTATGATAAAAGCAAAATACTGCAGATGTTGGAAATCTAGAACAAAAACAAAAATACTTGGGAAAACTCAGCAGGTCCGACACCATCTGCGGAGAGGGATACAGTTGACATTTCGAATCCGTATGACCCTTCATCAGAACTAAGATATATAGAAATGAGATGAAATATAAGCTGGTAGAAGTGGGTGGGACAGGACAACTCGATAGGGGGCTAGTGATAGGTGGAGGCCAAGAAGAGACTGCCAAAGATGTCATAGACAAAAGGACAAAGGGGTGTTGATGGTGGTGATATTATCTAAAGGATGTGCTAATGGAGACATTAAGGGAAACAAGATAGTGGCAGATGGCCCTAGTGCTGGTGGGGTCGGGGGAAGGGATCGAAATGGGCTAAAAGATGGAGATGAAACAATAGATTGAAATAAATTTAAAAATAGGAAGGAAAAGAAAAAATATAGTGTCAAAAAATTATAGATTATTGGAAAAAGGGGGATCGGAAAGGGGGTGGGGATGGAGGAGAGAGTTCATCATCTGAAATTGTTGAACTCAATGTTAAGTCCGGAAGGCTGCAAAGTGCCTAGTCGGAAGATGAGGCGCTGTTCCTCCAGTTTGCGTTGAGCTTCACTGGAACATTGCAGGAGGCCAAGGACAGACATGTGGGCATGAGAGCTAGGTGATGTGTTGAAATGGCAAGCAACAGGGAGGTCTGGGTCATGCTTGCGGACAGACCAAAGGTGTTCTGCAAAGCGGTCACCCAGTCTGCGTTTGGTCTCTCCAATGTAGAGGAGACCGCATTGGGAGCAGCGAATGCAGTAGACTAAATTGAGGGAAGTGTAATTGAAGTGCTGCTTCACTTGAAAGGAGTGTTTGGGCCCTTGGACGTTGAGGAGAGAGGAAGTAAAGGGGCAGATGTTGCATAATATTATGTTTAACTTTGAAATAATGATGGGACTAACACTGTAGAACAATAGGATTAGCATGGCAGGATGCAGGAAAAGGTTTAAAACAGGAGAGAGGAGCTGCAGTTACAAATTGAGGATGCAGTCGATGATAAACAGCTGTAAACAATAGCTTCTTATCAAAAACCATTTACATAAACAAATGTAACGCTGTACTAATATTGAGACATCAGGTTAAAATACAGTGAAGAATGTTTAACAGACAATGCAAGTGTTACACAATGTATAGTGTCCTGTCATTCACTGAAGTAACTAGTCTACTCTTGATTTGAGTTAGAATTGTCACTGAATCTAAACTTTATGCCCCTGTGCTATTTTATAAAATCTGGTGTTACGGACTGGAGAGAGACAGGCAAACTGTATTTCTTTCCTCTCTCCAACTGTGTATAAGCAGGAGGAGTTTTGAATTATTTTTAAAGTACGTGGTGCCTTGTTTTCTCAAACCCTCGGTTTGTGAGATCCAATTTACTCATAACTCACGGCAAACACATTATAATTAACTCAGAAGGTTAGTTTATTTCACATTCAAAACCTGGGGGAGAAGTATTCTCAACTTCCATCAAACTCTAGAGTGTTTTTCCTTAGTAAAGTTCAGTCCCGATGAGTTTCTGGTTGGAGACGATAACATTAAAACCTTTGAAAGGAATAACGCTGCAACACAATGGACCTTCAATGCTTAGAATTGGCAGGCATTAATCAGAAGCTTTTAAAAATCAAGCAAGCTTCAAGGAGTTGTGAGATGGTAACCGACTGCTTGCTCAGGCAGGCGGCTAGAGCCCATTCCAGTTGATGTTAAAATAGCAGCCTGCCTGTGAGGCTAAAGATGTAATGTTAAATCTGTACAAAAGGCCAGAGGCTTGGGTCATGTGACATCCCATTAATGGTTAATTGCAGCTTAATAATCAGTTTCTGTACTTCTGGCCAGAAACCCATTGTTCCCTCAAGGGCCCTCTTTTGAAATGGGCCTCAACAGTCCCAGGTGTGAGGTGAGTCTGTTAACAGTCATGCAGGCATAATGAGTTTCGATCTCTATCTTTTGTGATGGTTCAGGTTGGTGAGCCAGTTTGCCTGCACTTCCTCTGCTTTCATTGATTACAAGGAGCCTGTATGGTAAGGTGTGAGTTTCCTCAGACTGAACGAGGAATTCTTTTGTACTTGTAACTCCGGGTGGTAGCTCCCAGAACAAAGTGCCAGCCCTGTGGTCATGTGACTTGCAGCAGACATTTTTTTGGTTCAGCAGAAAGTCCACATTTTAAACGTTTTGGATTTCTGTTATGTCACATGGACCCAAGACTGGGCAGGTTGTATTGTTTGCCTGAGTAAAATATGGCTTGGAATTTAAAGTGGACTGGGTACTGATGACATCATGGAGAAAATTCGCATTCTTCTAGTGATTGAGTGATGTCTCAGTAGTTCACTGCCTAGCTCCAGATACATTCAATAAATTTCACTGAGGTCCCAATCCATAGCTCACCGAGCACAACACCCCAAAATCTTGTTTCATAGGGAGATTCCATTCCACCCTGAGATCCCAATCCACCCTGAGAAACCATTCCAAACTATTGCAGGTCCCTCTAGGCATCAGTTCCAAGACAGGCGCAACACCATTGGTGACTGCCAAGGTAATTGCTGCCTTGGGACTCAATGCTGCTGCATCTTTCCGAGCAGCACCAGGTGATATCTGTTAAATTTCAGTCCGCAATGTAGATTTGCATCATGCAGGTCACTGTTGCATTGTTTACTCATGCAAATAAATCCATGAGAAGCAGGTAACAATGTGAAAGAGCACTGTGTTTTTACCACCATGACTCCTCAAAGTGTAGGGCATAAATAATAGTGTACATGTCAACATCGGGGCCTCCACATTTAATACCACCCTTTCCCTGAATGGAAAGGGGTTCCATCATTGAATGTGCAGCTGGCCTATGGTTGTGAGTACAGAACTATGCATGTAGATGCTTGTCACCCTGGCAGTTGGTATGATTCCAGCATGTTACACCAATTTATAGAAACTAGGAGCAGGAGTAGGCCATTCGGCCCTTGGAGCCTGCTCCTCCATTCATTATGATCATGGCTGATCATCCTGCTCCCACTTTCTCCCCATACCCTTTGATCCCTTTCGCCCCAAGAGCTATTTCTAACTACTACTTGAAAACATACAATTTTTTGGTCTCAACTACTTTCTGTGGTAACGAATTCCACAGGCTCACCACTCTCTGGGTGAAGAAATTTCTCCTCATCTCAGTCCTAAATGGTCTATCCCATATCCACAGACTGTGACCCCTGGTTCTGGACTCCCCCACCATCGGGAACATCCTTCCTGCATCTACCCTGTCAAGCCCTGTTAGAATTTTATAGGATTCTATGAGATGCCCCCTCATTCTTCTGAACTCCAGCAAATATAATCCTAATCGACTCAATCTCTCCTCAAATGTCAGCCCTGCCATCCCAGGAATCAGTCTGGTAAACCTTCGCTGCACTCCCTCTATAGCAAGAATATCCTTCCTCAGATAAGGAGACCAAAACTGTACACAATATTCCAGGTGTGGTCTCACCAAGGCCCTGTCCAATTGCAGCAAAACATGCCTTTTCCTGTACTCGAATCCTGTCGCTATGAAGGCCAACATACTGTTTGCCTTCTTTACCACCTGCTGCACCTGCATGCTTACCTTCAGCGACTGGTGTACAAGGACACCCAGGTCTCGTTGCACATTCCCCTCTCTCAATTTATAGCCATTCAGATAATAATCTGCCTTCCCGTTTTTGCTACCAAAACGGAAAACCTCACATTTATCCACATTATACTGCATCTGCCATGTGTTTGTCCACACGCTCAGCTTGTCCATATCACACTGAAGCATCTCTGCACCCTCCCACCCAGCTTTGAGTCATCTGCAAATTTGGAAATATTACATTTAATTCCTTCATCTAAATCATTTATATATATATATTGTGAATAACTGAGATTCCAGCACCAATCCCTGTGGTACTTCACTAGTCACTGCCTGCTTTTCGGAAAAAGACCCGTTGATTCCTACCCTTTGTTTCCTGTCTGCCAACCAGTTTTCTATCCATCTCAATACACTGCCCCCCAATCCCATGAGCTTTAATTTTACATGCCAATCTCTTATGTGGGACTTTGTCGAAAGCCTTCTGAAAGTCCAAATAAACCACATCCACTGGCTCCCCCCTATCAACTCTACTGGTTACATCCTCGAAAAATTCCCGTTGATTTGTCAAGCATGATATCCCTTTCATACATCCATGCTGGCTCTCTCCGATCCTGCCACTATTTTCCATGTGCTCAGCTATTAAATCTTTTCTCATGGATTCTTGAATTTTCCCCACTACTGACGTCAGGCTGACTGGTCTATAATTCGCTATTTTCTCTCTGCCTCCCTTTTTAAATAGGTATTAGCGACCCTCCAATCTGTAGGAACTGTTCCAGAGTCTATAGAACCTCGGAAGATGACCACCAATGCATCCACTACTTCTAGGGCCACTTCCTTAAGTACTCTGGGATGTAGATTATCAGGCCCTGGGGATTTATCGGCCTTCAATCCAATCAATTACCCCAACACCATTTCCCTACTAATACTGATTTCTTTCAGTTCCTCCCTCTCACTAAACCCTGTGTTCCCCAACATTTCTGGCATGTTATTTGTGTCCTCCTTTGTGAAGACTGAACCAAAGTATGTATTTAGTTGGTCAGCCATTTCTTTGTTCCCCATTATAAATTCCCCTGTTTCTGACTGGAAGGGAGCTCCATTTGTCTTCACCAATCTTTTTCTCTTCACATATCTATAGAAACTTTTACAGTCAGTTTTCATGTTCCCCGCAAGCTTACTCTCGTACTTTATTCTCCCCTTCTTAATCAATCCCTTGGTCCTCCTTTCCGTTCCTCCTTTTTTCCAATAATTTATATAGATTTTTCTTTTCCCACCTATTTCCATTGTTTTTAAATGTATTTCCATCCATTGTTTTATCTCTACCTTTTAGCCTATTTCGATCCCTTCCCCCCACCCCACCCCCACTAGGCCTATCTGTACCTAAGCCAAACTGTTCGAGGACAGCTAAAGCACTGGCATCCACCCAGCAATGTGGAAAATTGCTCAGGCATGTCCTATGCACAAAAAGCAGGACAAATCTAACCTGGCCAATTGCCACCACATCAGTCCACTCTCGAACCTCAGTAAAGTGATGGAAGGGGTCATCAATGGTGCTATCAAGCGGCATTTGTTTAGCAATAACCGTCTCACTGTCATTCAGTTTGGGTTCTGCCAGGGTCACTCAGCTTCTGACCTCATTACAACCTTGGTTCAAACATGGACAAAAGAGCTTAACTCCAGAGGTGAGGTGAGAGTGATGCCCTTGACAACAAGGCCACATTTGACTGAGTGTGGTATCAAGGAGCCTGAGCAAAACTGGAGAGGAATGACTGGTAAGGTCGAGTAAGTATTTAATACATTTATTGCTTATAGTTTAAGGTATTTTTGTGGACTATAGTTTGTATATTCTGTAGTAACGAGGATCAGGAAAGAAGGGCCCTAGAGAAATTGATTTAAAAGGTTTAATTTAAAGGGATAAGTCAAGGGCAATAACTCTCACCTCACCTCTGGAGTTAAGCTCTTTTGTCCATGTTTGAACCAAGGTTGAAATGAGGTCATGGCAGGAGAGCTCAAAGTTGTGGTGTGCTCCTCGTGCTCCATGTGGAAATCTGGGAACACTTTCAGTGCCTGGGGCCAGCATGTGTGCAGGAAGTGTGTCCAGCTGCAGCTCCTGGAAGCTCGAGTTTCAGAGCTGGAATGGCGGCTGGGGACACGGTGAAGCATCTGCGAGTCAGAGAATCGTGGATAGCACGTTTAGAGAGGTGTTCACACCGGAGCTGAAGGGACTTGAGGAAGGAAGGGAATGGGTGACCATCTGGCAGTCCAAGAGAAACAGGCAGGTAGTTCAGGAGTCCCCTGGGGTCCCGGTCACAAATCAGTATTCCATTTTGGAGGCTGATGACGGTGCTGGTTCCTCCAGGGAGCGTGGACAGAGCCAAGCTTCTGGCACCAGAAGCAGCCTGTCTGTACAGGAGAGGAGGAAGAGCAATAGTAATAGGGGATTCTATAGTCAGAGGAGCAGATAGGCGCAACTGTGGCCATCAACGTGACTCCGTTATGGCGTGTTGCCTCCCTGGTGCCAAGGTCTGGGATGTCACTGAACAGCTGCAGGTTATCCTGAAGGGGGAGGGTGATAAGGCAGAGGTCATGGTACATGTTGGTACCAATGACATAGGTAGAAAGAGGGATGAGGTCTTGCATTAAGAGTTCAGGGAGTTAGGCAGTAGACTAAAAAGCAGGACCTCTCAGGTTGTAATCTCTGGATTACTCCCAGTGCCACGTGCTAGCGAGCACAGAAATAGGAGAGTAGCGCAGATGAAGACGTGACTTAAGAGTTGATGGAGGAGGGACGGTTTTAGATTCCTGGATCACTGGGATCGTTTCTGGGGAAGGTGGGACCTGTACAAGCAAGACGATCTACATCTGAACCGGAGTGGATTAACATTCTTGTGGACGGGTTTGCTAGTGCTTTTGGGAGGAGTTTAAACTAATTCGGCAGGGGGAGGGGACACAATGTTAGCAAAATAGGGACATATCATAATACAGTAAAACAATCAAGTAAGAGGGAGTACAGATACATTAAGTTTCAGGGGAGTAAGGCCAGGCTGGATGGCCTCTACATTAATGCCAGGAGTATTACAAGTAAAATGGATGAGTTAAGGGCAAGGATTGACACGTGGAATTGTGATATAGTAGCCATCACAGAAACGTAGTTGAGGGAGGGGCAGGATTGGCAGCTCAACATTCCAGGACATAGAATCTTCAGGCGAGACAGGGGAGGGGGTAAAAGAGGAGGAAGCGTTGCATTATTAGTTAAGGAGTCAGTTACTGCGGCAAGGAGAGATGATATCTTGGAGGGGGCTTTAAATGAATGTTTGTGGGTAGAGCTTAGGAATAAAAAAGGGGCAACCACATTGTTAGGTGTTTATTATAGACCCCCCCAGATAGTCAGCGGGAAATTGAGGAGCAAATATGTGCACAATTTGCGGAGATGTGTAAAATCAATAACAAGAGGGTAATTATGTTAGGTGATTTCAACTTTCCCAACATTAATTGGGATAGACATGGTGTTAAGGGCTTGGATGGAGTGGATTTCTTGAAATGTGTACAGGAGAACTTTTTAGGTCAATATGTAAAGGGTCCAACAAGGGAAGGCGCAGTTCCAGACCTAATTCTGGGGAATGAAACCAGACAGGTGGCTGAGGTGGTGGTGGGGGAGCATTTCAGTAATAGTGACCACAACATGGTGTAACTTTAGCTTGTTATGGACAAAGAAATAGGCAAGTTGCAAAAAAATGTTTTGGATTGGGGGAGAGTGGATTTTAGTAAAATAAGGCAGGATCTGGCCAAGGTAGACTGTGGGGAAATCTGCAGAAGAGCAGTGGGGGGCGTTCAAAAAGGAAATGGGGAGGGTACAGGTTCAACATGTTCCCTCTTGGGTGATAGGAAGGAGTAATAAGCCCAGAGAACCATGGATGACCAGAGATATTCAGGATACGATGAGAAGGAAAAGGGGCTTTTAGCAGGTACAAGGGGAGCAAATCAGCAGAAGCATTAGTGGATTACAGAAAGTACAGGGTGGAGCTTAAGAAAGCAATTAGGAGAGCAAAGAGGGGATATGAGAAAGCTCTGGCTGGTAAAAGTAGGGAAAATTCCAAGATATTCTATCAGTATATCAATGGGAAGAGGATAACCAGGGAATGAGTAGGGCCCATTAGGGACCAAGGGGGCAATCTATGGGTGGAACCAGAGGACATCACTAGAGTGTCGAATGAATACTTCACATCTGTCTTCACCCAAGAGAATGAGGATGAAGGTATGGAACTTGGGAGAGAGACTGTAAGGTTCTTGAGCAGCTTGATATAGGGAGTGACAAGGTATTGGAGGTGTTAGCAGGCTTAACAGTGGACAGATCTCCAGGTCCAGATGATTTGTATCCCAGACTGCTGAGGAAGGCAAGGGAGGAGATCGCAGGGGCTCTGACCCAAATCTTTAATTCATCCCTGGGCACGTGGGAAGTGCCAGAGGACTGGAGAACAGCTAATGTGATTCCGCTATTTAAGAAGGGTTGTAGAGATAAGCCAGGGAACTACAGGCCAGTGAGTCTCAAGTCAATGGTAGGGAAACTATTGGAAAAAATTCTGAAGGAGAGAATCTATCTTCACTTGGAGAGGCAAGGTTTGATCAGGGATAGTCAGCATGGCTTTGTCAGAGGGAGATCATGCCTAACAAATTTGATTGATTTTTTTGAGGAGGCGACCAGGTGTGTAGATGAGGGTAGTACAGTTGATGTAGTTTATATGGATTTCAGCAAAGCCTTTGACAAAGTCCCTCATGGGAGACTTAAAGAGAAGGCAAATGCACATGGGATACAGGGTAATTTGATTCAAAATTGGCTTAGTTGTAGGAGACAGAGGGTGATGACAGAAGGCTGCTTTACTGAGTGGAAGCCAGTGTCCAGTGGCGTACCACAGGGATTTATGCTTGGTCCCCTATTATTCGTCATTTATATAAACAGCATATATGGGGGGTAGGATTAGTAAGTTTGCGGATGACACAAAGATTGGTCGGGTGGTTAATAGTGAGGTTGAGTGTCTTGGGCTACAGGAAGATATAGACGGGATGTTCAAATGGGCAGATAAGTGGCAGTTGGAATTTAACCCTGAAAAGTGTGAGGTGATACACTTTGGAAGGAGTAATTTGACAAGGAAGTATTCAATGAACGATATGGCACTAGGAAGTTCTGAGGAACAAAGGGACCTTGGCGTGTGTGTCCATTGATCTCTGAAGATGGAGGGGCATGTTAGTGGGGTGGAGAAAAAGGCATGTGGGATACTTGCCTTTATCAATCGAGGCATAGATTACAAAAGTAGGGAGGTCATGTTGGAGTTGTATAGAACTTTGGTGAGGCCACAGCTGGAGTACTGTGTGCAGTCCTGGTCGCTACATTATAGGAAGGATGTGATTGCACTGGAGAGGGTGCAGAGGAGATTCACCAGGATGTTGCCTAGTGTTATGTTTAAGTTATGAAGAGAGGTTGGATAGACTTGGGTTGTTTTCGTTGGAGCAGAGAAGGCTGAAGGGCAACCTGATTGAAGTGTACAAGATTATGAGGGGCATGGACAGGGTGGATAGGGTGCATCTGTTCCCCTTAGTTGAAGGGTCAGTCACAAAGGGACATAAGTTCAAGGTGAGGGGCAGGAGGTTTAGGGGAGACGTGAGGAAAAACTTTTTTACGCAGAGGGTGGTGACGGTCTGGAATGCACTGCCTGGGACGGTGGTGGAGGCGGGTTGCCTCACATCCTTTAAAAATTACCTGGATGAGCATTTGGCATGTCATAACATTCAAGTTTATGGGCCAAGTGCTGGTAAATGGGATTAGGTAGGTAGGTCAGGTGTTTCTCACATGTTGGTGCAGACTTGATGGGCCGAAGTGCCTCTTCTGCATTCTGTGATTCTAGAATCAATGGGAATCGGGGGGAAGACTCTCTGTTGGTTGGAGCCACACCTAGCGCACAGGAAGATGGTTGTGGTTGTTGGAGGTCAATCAACTCAGTCCCAGAACAGCACTGCAGGAATTCCTCAGGTTAGCGTCCTAGGCCCAACCATATTCAGCTGCTTCATCAATGACCTTCCTTCCATCATAAGGTCAGAAGTGGCGATGTTCACTGAGGATCATGCAATGTTCAGCACCATTCGCGACTCCTCAAACACTAACGCAGTCCACATCCAAATGCAGCAAGACCTAGACAATATTCAGGCTTGGGCTGACAAGTGGCAAGTAACATTTGTGCCACACAAGTGTCAAACAATGACCATCTCCAAAAGAGAGTATCTAACCATCACCCTTTGACATTCAATGACATTACTATTGTGAATCCCCCACTATCAGCATCCTGGTGTTTACCATTGACCAAAAACTGAACTGGACTAGCCATATAAATACTGTGGCTACAAGAACAGGTCAGAGGCTGGGAATCCTGTCGTGAGCAACTTACCTCCTGACTCCCCAAAGCCTGTCCACCATCTCTAAGGCATAATCAGGAGCGTGATGGAATACTCCCCACTTACCTGGATGAATGCAGCTCCAACGACACTCAAGAAGCTTGACACCATCCAGAACAAAGCAGCCCACTTGATTGGCACCAATACCACACTCCTTCCACCGTCGACGAACAGTGACAGCAGTGTTTACCATCTATAAGATGCACTGCAGGAACTCACCGAAGCTCCTTAGGCAGCAGCTTCCAAACCCACAACTACAACTAATTGGAAGGACAAGGACAGCAGACACAAGGGACCACTGCCACCTAGAAGTTCCCCTCCAAACCACACACCATCCTGACTGGAAATATATTGCTGTTCCTTCACTTTCGCTAGGTCAAAATCCTGGAACTCTCTTCCTAACAGCACTGTGAATGTACCTACACCACAGGGACTGCAATGGTTCAAGAACGCAGCTCACCACCTCCTTCTCAAGGGCAAGTAGGGATGGGCAATAAACGCTGGCCCAGTCAGTGATGTTCACATGCTGTCAATGAATTTTTAAAAAACCACCTCTGTTACCTCATCAAAAAAACTCAATCAAGTTAGATAAAAATGATTTCCATTAGACAAATTTGTGTTGCCTTTCCTTTTTTAATCCATAGTTGTCCAAGTGACTGTTAATTTTGTCTTGGATTATCATTTCTAAATGTTTATCCACCAATGAGGTTAAAATGGCTTCACATAGGATTACGTAGGATATAAGGCACAAAAACGCACCATTTGGTCCAGCAAGCCCATGCCAGGGTTTGTGCTCCACCTGAGAGTCCTCTCACCTTTCCTCATTTAAATCTACCATCGTAACCCTATATTTCCATTTCCCTCATATGCTTCTCTTGCTTCCTGTGATAGAGAATTCCACATTCTCACCACTGTTTGGGTAAAGGAATTTATTCTGAATTCCTTATTGGATTTCTTGGTCACTAACTTATACTGATGACCTCTTGTTATGCTGTTCCCCAGAAGAGGAAGCATTCTCTCTGTATCCACTCTCTCAAAACCTTTCATAATTTTAAATACCCCAATTAAGATACCCCTCAACCTTTTTTTCAAGAGAATTTCATGTCATCCACGAACTTATCGATCAACCCTCCTTCATTCATACATTCAAGTCTTTCTAATACCTCCTCTTTATCAATCATTAGCTCATCCAGTATCTCAATTGTCTTTTATTTTAACATGACTTTGGCAGCATCTTCCTTGATGAAGACAAACACTCATTTGGTATCTCAGTCATGCCCTTTGCCTCCATGAGTTGATCCTCTACGTCGCCCATAATTAGCCCTATTTCTCTTCATACTATCTGTTTATATTTCTATGTTTAAAGAAGGCTTTTGGATTCCCTTTTATGTTAATTGCTAGCCTCTTCTCAGACTTTCTCTTTGCCTCTTCTATTTTCTTTTTCATTTCCCTTTTGAACTTGTTGTATTCAGCCTTGTTCTCACTTGTATTACCAATCTGACATCTGTTACACACATCCTTTCTCTGCTTCATCTTGCTCTCAATCCCTTTCGTCACCCAAAAAGCTCGGGCTTTGGTTGCCCTGGGAATGGACCTCATCTGTACCTGAACCACCACCATTTTTAAAGCAGTCCGTTGTTCCATTACAGTTCTGCCTGCTAATCTTTGATTCCAATTTACCTGAGACAAATCAGTTCTCACCCATTGAAATCGGCTGTCCTTCAAATAAGTATCTTTACTTTAGACCGCTCCTTGTCTTTTTGCATAGCTAATGTAAACCTTATGATAATATGATCCCGAAATGCTCCCCTACTTGGTGCCCGTCTCTGTGGCCTGGGTTTGGTGTGTGTCTGTGAGGTCTGGGGGTTCAGGTGCATCTGTGTGTTCTTGGTTTGTGATGTAATATTATGGGGAGGATTTTCCCCTCAGACAGGCGGGGCGGGTGGGCCCAGGATTGGCCAATCAATGGTCCGCCACCTGCGATCAGGCTCTGACCATGATTTCAGCTGGGTGGCCAATTAACGGCCAGCCAGCGTGAAACGCGTACTGATAACCTCAGTGCTGCCTGATTGGGGGTGGGAGGAGCGCAAGCACTGAAGTGTGTGCATGCGCAGGGGTGCACTCATTCCAAGCTCCCCGAAGGCACAGAGCTGCCTCAGGGAGCTGAAGATTTTTAACATGAGAAATACAAATTTTAAAAATAAGCAAAACATGTCCCCACATGTGACCCTGTCACATGAACAGGGACATGTGAATTATGAGTTTCAAAAATTTTAGTTGTTTTTTAAGTTGCTGTTTGAAACCTCATCCTGCCCATGGATGAGGTTTTGCAAAAAATGCAAAGTCCGCCTGGCCTATTCACCTGCCCGCCAACTGTAAGGCTGGGCGGGCAGCGAAAAATTCAATCTAACTAATTGATTAAGGGGCTTAATACCCCTCTTAATTGTCAGTGGGCGTGCTGCTGACTCTCACGTGTGCCCGCCGGCTGAAATATCGCGTGCTATTTCACGCTCATGTGTGTCAGGCGTGCGTTCGCACGCTGAGCTGAAAACCCTGTCCTATGTGTCTGGCGGGGTTTTATGTTTATGTGTATTGTGAAGAGAATTTTATATATTCAACAATATATGAATATATATATGTGTATACTTTTATATGATATAACAGAACAGTATTTGTATGAAATGAGCAGTTAATTGGATTATGGAGCTGACTGTGTGAAGCTTGGTTACTTGCCCAGTTTGGGTATGATTGTGGAGTACAGATCGTCAGCCTGCAGATACCACAAATCTTCACCTTTGGTTTGAGTGGTTCTGCTGGGTAGGATGTGTAAGTTTAGTCTCTGGCGCTGATAGTGTCTAAGGATCACCAAGCTCAGCTCTCTGCTGCTCCTATCTGTTTTCCTCCAGTCAGTTTTGAACAGCTTATCCAAATGCGTCGGGTCACGTAAGTCTGAATAACTTAATTAATTGCAATGTCAATGAAAATATCAGAGATAATGACAGCACCTGTTAGTGGTGTTTCTGAAAGCATGGTGATTGGAGCTGGGAGTATTTTCGGTCTGATTCACAGACAGTGGGAATGTATACAGATTGTGGATCCATCTGTCTCCACTATCTCGCATCAGCCTAAGGAAGCCAGTCGAATAAAAACATATGAGAGCATTGTGAAGGGGAGAGAGAGATTTGTCAGCCTAGTGTCACCTCAGGCAACATTAAAATTCATTAGAAATGATGCTTGGAGCGGGCTTTTGGTTCTCTCTCTCTCTCCACACATTCCTTTGATGCTGCAATTGACTAACTTAAACACGTTTGGTTTCCACATTGTATATCAACACCCAATTACCCATCCTTGTGTCCAGATCAAGGAATGTGTGTTACTTTTCTGAATTTTGCTCATTATTAACAGAGAAGATTCTCTAGTGATATTTCCCTAGTACATGCTGCCTTCCTGGGTTCCAATGCATCATGTGGCAAACATGACCAATCTGCCTTTCTCCTGATTGGATTAGAGATTGACTGTCACCTGGAGCAATGTGATCATTCAATAGAAAAACAGTGCAATTAAGCAGAGATATCTCAGCGTGTTCAAATTATATGGGGTTTTCATAAATAAGGAGAACCTGTTTCTACTGGGAGAGGATCAGTAACCAGACAACATTGATAATAAATAACTAGCAAAATAGATGGAGAGTATCACAGAATTGTTATGGTGCAGAAGGAGGCCTTTCGGCTCATCGTGTCTGCACCAGCTCTCCAAATGAGCATTATGACTTAATGCCAATCTCCTGCTTTTTCCCCATAACCCTGCACATTGTTTCTATTCAAATAATCATCCAATTCCCTCTTGAATTCCTTGATTGAACCTGCCTCCACCACACTTCCAGGCAGTGCATTCCAGACTTGAACCAGTCGTTGTGTGAAAAAGCTTTTTCTCGCATCACACTTCCTTCTTTTGCAAATCACTTTAAATCTGTGCCCTCTCATTCTCGATCCCTTAACAAACGGGAACAGTTTCTCCCTATCTACTCTATCCAGCCCCCTCATGATCTTGAAAACCTCTATCAAATCTCCTCTTAGCTTTCTCCTCTCCAAGGAGAACAGTCCCAACCTCTTCAATCCATCTTCACATCTGAAATTTCTCACCTCTGGAACCATTCTTGTAAACCTCTTCTGCACTCTCTCCAATGCGTTCACATCCTTCCTATAGCATGGTGCCCAAAACTGTACACAATACTCCAACTGAAGTCTAATTAGTGTCTTATATAAGCTCAACATAACCCCCTTGCCCTTGTAGAATATGCCCCTGTTAATAAAGCCCAGGATACTGCATACTTTATTAACTGCTCTCTCCACCTGCCCTGCTACCTTCAATTACCTATGCACATATACATCCAGGTCCCTCTGCTCCTGCACCCCCTTAAGAATTGTACCCCTTATTTTATATTGTCTCTCCATGTTCTCCCTAACAAAATGCATCACCTCACTCTTCTCCGCATTGAACTTCATCTGCCATCCATCTGCCCACTCCTCCAATGTCCTTTTGAAGGTCTACACTGTCCCCCTCACAGTTTACAATGCTTCTAAGTTTTGTATCATCCGCAAACTTTGACATTTTCCCCTGCACACCAAGACCTAGATCATTAATATACATTAGGAAAAGCAAGGGTCCCAATACTGACCTCTGGGGAACTCTACTACAAACCTTCCTCCAGCCCAAAAAATACCCATTAACCATTACCCTCTGTTTCCTGTTATTCAGCCAGTTTTGACAGTTGCTACTGTCCCTTTTATTCCATGAGTTATATCTTTTTTCACAAGTCTGTTGTGTGGCACTATATCAAATGCTTTTTGAAAGTCCATTCCCAATGCACCCTGCTACTCCTGTTCCTATTTATTATGTTCTTATGAAAGTCACTGTTGAATCTGCTTCCACCGCCGTTTCAGGTAGTGAATTCCGGATCATAACAACTTGCTCTAATGATTTCTCCTCGTCTACTCTGGGACAGTGGTAGTGTAAAAGGCAGAGAGGGGCAAGAGTTCCTAGATTGTGTTCAGGAGAATTTTCTGCAGCAGTATCCAACAAGAAGTCCAGTCCAGTCCAACAAGAAAGGATGCACTGTTGGACCTGCTTCTTAAAAATGAGATGGGCCAAGTAGATCAAGCATCAATGGGGGAACATTTAGGAGACAGTGATCATTGTATCATAAGGTTTAGGATGACGGTAGAAGAGGACAATGTGCAATCCAAAGTAAGACTACACGCGGTGTCCGCTGGCACTGTCAAGGCCTTCTGTGCTCATTGGGCACCGGGGGGACTGGGGTGCTTCATTGACCCCTTTGATCACGTTTTGGTTTAATGTTTGTAAGTTCCCTTTAAATTTTGTCTTTTGTTTTTGCAGTTTCTCTTTAAGGGGCTGCCTTTTAATTTGTCCCCTGATTTGTTAATTTAGTTTATTTGGTTACACCACATCAACAGCATTACCCTCATCTACCCTTTCTGTTACACCTTCAAAAAACTCCAGCAATTTAGTTAAACACTATTTCCCCTTTAGAAATCCATGCTGGCTCTTTCGCATTTTCCCATGTGACTGCTAATTCTATCCCGAATAATTGTTTCTGGAATCTTTCCCATCACTGAAGTTAAACTGACAGGTCCTTAATTGCTGGACTTATCCTTATCCTTTTTTAAACAAGGGCGTAATGTTTGCTTTTCTCCAATCCTTCCTTGAGTCTAGGGAAGATTGAAAGATAATGGCCAGTGCTCCTGCAATTTCTCCTCTTACTTCCTTCAATATCCTTGGATGCATCTCATCCGTTCCCAGTGCCTTGTTACCCTTAAGTACTGACAATTTATCCGACACTTCCTCCTTATCAATTTTTAACCCTTCTATCGACAGTGTGCCTTTGTCTATCACTGTGGCCTCGGTAGCATCTGCTTCTATGGTAAAGATGTTTAACACCTCAGCCATGCCCCCTGCCTCGATGTGTAAATCCCTTTATTGATCCCTACTCCTCCTTTTACCACCCTCTTACTATTTATGTGCCGATAGAAGACTTTGGGATTCCACTTTATGTTGGCTGCCACTCATAATCCCTCTTTGCTTCTCTTATTTGATTCTTCACCTCCTCCCTGAGCCTTCTGTATTCCGCTTGGTTATCAGTTGTATTTTCTACCTGACACCTGTCATAAACAAACTTTTTCTTCTTTAATTTAATTTCTATCTCCTTTTTCATCTAGGGAGCTCTGGATTTGTTTGCTTTATCTTTCCCTTTTGAGGGAATATACATTGACTATGCCGAACCATTTCTTCTTTGAAGGTAGCCCATTGTTCAGCTACAGTTTTTCCTTCCTTTGGTTCCAGCCTTTCTGGCTCAACTCCGTTCTTGCCCTATTGAATTTGGCATTCCCTCAGTTAATTATTCTTACTTTGGATTGCACATTGTCCTTTTCTACCGTCATCCTAAACCTTATGATACAATGATCACTGTCTCCTAAATGTTCCCCCATTGAAGCATGATCCACTTGGCCCATCTCATTTCTAAGAAGCAGGTCCAACAGTGCATCCTTTCTTGTTGGACTGGACACATACTGCTGCAGAAAATTCTCCTGAACACAATCTAGGAACTCTTGCCCCTCTCTGCCTTTTACACTACCACTGTCCCAGAGTAGACAAGGAGAAATCATTAGAGCGAGTTGTTATGATCTGGAATTCACTACCTGAAATGGTGGTGGAAGCAGGTTCAACAGTGACTTTCATAAGAACATAATAAATAGGAACAGGAGTAGACTATTCGGCCTCTTGAGCCTGCTCCGCCATTCAATAAGGTCATGGCTGATCTCCTTGTGTTTCAAATTCTACATTCCCATCTAACCCTGATAACCTTAGATTCTTATTAGGCAAGGGAATCGACCTATCCCTGCCTTAAAGATATTTAATGACCCTGCCTCCACCACCTTCTGTAAAACACCACACTGATCAGCATTTCACTGTGAAACACAGCATACTAGCCCAGCACATAAATGTAGAACACAGCACACTGCCCCAGCACGTTAATGTAGAACATACCACACTGACCCAGCCCATTACTGTAAAAGACACCACACTGAGTCAGTACATTACTGTAAAACACACCAAACTGACACTGCGCATTACTGTAGAGCACACCACACTGAGCCTGCACATTATTGTAAAGCACACCACACTGAGCCAGCATATTATTGTAAATCACACCACACCGAGCCAGCACATTACTGTAAAATACACCACACTGACCCAGCACATTACTGTAGAACACTCCACACTGAGTCAGCATATTACTGTAAAGCACACCACACTGATCCAGCATATTATTGTAAAGCACACCACACTGAGCCTACACATTAGTGTAATATATACCGCACTGAGTCAGCACATTACTATAAAATACACCACACTGAGTCTGCACATTAGAGTAAAACACACCATACCGACCCAGTACATTATTGTAAAACACACCACACTCACCCAGCTCATTACTGCCAAACAGACTGCACCTACCCAGTACATTACTGTAAAACACACCATACTGACCCAGCACATTACTGTAACACACACCACAGCGAGCCAGCACATTACAGTTAAACACACCACACTGAATCAGCACAATACTGTAAAACACACCACACTGACCCAGCACATTACTGTAACACACACCACACCGAGCCAGCACATTATGGTTAAACACACCACACTGAATCAGCACATTACTGTAAAACACACCACACTGAATCCGCCCATTCCTATAAAACACACCAAACTGACCTAACCCATGACTAAGACATATGACACTCAGTTAGCACATTACGGTTAAACATCCCACACTGACCCACTACATTACCTTAAAGCACATGGCACTGAGTCAGCACATTACTGTAAATCACGTCACAATGACCCAGCACCTTACTTTCAAACACATCACACTGAGTCAGCACATTACCTTAAAACACAGCACATTGATTCAGCACATTACTGTAAAACACACCACACTGAGTCAGCACATTACTGTAAAATAGACTGCACTGAATCACATTACTGTAAAACACACCACACTCAGTCAGCACATTACTGTAAAACAGACTGCACTGAATCACATTACTGAAAAACACACCACACACTGAGTCAGCACATTACTGTAAAATACACTACACTCACCCAGCACATTACTGTAAAACACACTACACTAAGTCAGATTACTGTAAAACACCGCACATTGAGTCAGCAAATTACTGCAAAATACAGCAGGCTGACCCAGCACATGACTGTAAAACACACCACACTGACCCAGCACATTACTATAAAACACTCCATCGTGACCCAACACATTACTGTAAAACATACCACACTGAGTCAGCACCTTACTGTAAGACACACCACACTGAATCAGCACATTACTGTAACATGAGTGCGTTGAATCAGCACAACTGTAAAACACACCCTCCTGATCCAGCACATTATATAAAACTGAATCAGTATTTTACTGTAACACACAATGCACTGATACAGCAGATTACTGTAAAATGCCACACTGACCCTCAATGAGTGATTCTCCCCAATATGTGGCCAACCCTGGGAATAGTGTCTCATCTCATGCTAACTGGTGATTCCCACCAAGCATAATACCCCTTTTGGTCTAATTCACTTCTTTTCTCTTAAGGCTAACTCATTTCTAATGTGCCCAGTGAAAGCATGTTTTATTCATAACTTTAACATGGACTGCGCACAGTATATACTTTTCTGGAACTATATTTTTTTTAAAATGGACACCAACAAGACTGTTAAGATGTGCTGAGGGTCAGGTGACTTCTACAAACTCTATACAGACTACCTCAAGTTTCCAGAAAGTTTTTATTTGAATACATATAGATGGAGTGTTCCCCCCTTGAATAATACCAAGACTAATATTACCTGTGGAATTTACGCTTGCTACTGTTTGTGGATTTACCAAAAACACAAGTCCAGACTTCATGTCTCTGAGTTTGAACCTTAACAATGAGAACTGGACAGAAACCAGTTCATCCTAAATAACTGTGAACAGCTCGTCCATTACCTCATTGCGTAGCCATAGTTTAGGACTTCCTGATCATTCTGGGTGGACAGAGTTGATCATGTGACCAAAACTGCCTATGGATAATGAATTGTACTTATCTTATGATCCACAGAGCAGACTACACTGACCACCTGCTGCAGAAAATCAGCAGCAGAAAAGGCAATAGAAAACACATTTTTACACCTGGAGACTGTTGCATCTAAACAATCTCCCCACCTGATTCCCATTCCAAGCCCACCTATAAAGAAACTTCATTTCCTGCTGAGAAGAAGCTGCAAGTGACTAACTTCACAACTTTGAGAAATCCTACAGTAATCCCTGATATATGACTACAGTTATTGAAACCCTTTCAGAGTGAAAACGCTACATTCGTTAGGTCTGCAACAACTGTTTTCCTACAGTGAGCCAAATTCTGAACTATTTGTTTGTTTATAACTTGTAAAAGTGCACTATTCTCTTGAACTGTGTCTTTTTCATGTGTATGTGTGTGAGTGACGTAGAGTTCATATTTTTGGGGCAAACACATGAATAAAAAATCCTCTGTTTAAACGCGCAAAAGCTTGCTGAAAGTATTTAAATTGTCTGCCCACGCGCCAGGACTAAGTTAACACGCACATCTTCCTCTTCAAAACAACACACTGATTACGAACAGTAAGGGAAAGGATACAAGGGCTTCAGTTCTCTCCCAACCGTGTCCATAACAAATGACTAGTAAGAGATTTGAAGAAAGTGCTGATTCATTTATATAATTCGAACAGAAATAGAAAATGGATTGGAAATTAAGCAATTCCTATTATTTCAACATAGTTTTCTGACTGATCAGTATAGCCAGTAAATGCCTTTTGCATCTGTAGTAAATTATATCCTAAAATACTGAATATTTTAAATTGAAATTAGTTTCCATACGTAAAGCTGATCATATATTCAGAATATTTTTCATTTTCATTATGTTATCTGTGCTCAGGTTGTGAAAGACTTACCAGATATAGTTGTACCCGTAAGGAACGAAGTATGTTGACACCTTTTAAAATATAGTCCCCAAATACATGGGGTTTTTTAAGTATTCAATTACCTGCCCATTGAGTATTTTATTTAACATTGTTTTTTCTGGTTAAAGCTTTAGGATCCGATTTAAGATTGTATTAACTTCGAGTTAAAAAAAGTGTTATAATAATAGTTGAGATCAATGTTTAAAATTCAAAATACTATGTTGCCATTGGCTTACAAATGAGCTCAACAAATCAATAATATACAGCATATTGTGTATTAAAACCCTAAAGTCAGGGCACACTGCTTGTCAATTTCCTATGCTTACATTTGTAATGAAAACAACTTATGTAAACCTGGTGTGCTGGTGTTACCGACAGTGCTGGGGCTGCTCAGGAGAATGTAATTACAGCATGGTAGGTTTGCGTAGGCAGTTATGTAATAAACGTTGATGTAGGGATTTAAGAAAGAAGTAGAGCTTGATTTCTTGACATTAGAAATCCTGAAGTGCTTCATAACCAATAAAATGTTTTTGAAATGTGGTCATTGTAATGCTATTACTGAACTTTTCATTGTCTCTGTTACTGTGCCTTCACTCTTGGCAGTGCCATGGCTCCGTTGGTGGCTTGCTTACCTCTGAGTCAGAAGGCTTTGGGTTCAAGTCTCTCCACAATATTCGAAGTTCACACTCTAGTGCAGCACTGAGGGAGAGTTGCACTATCGGAGGTGCAGTCTTTCAGATCCGAGACCCCATGGACTATTTGAAGAAGAGCAAGAGAGTTCTCCCTGGTGTCCTGGCCAATATTTATCCCTCAACCAATATCACAAAAACAGATGATATGGTCATTATTACATTGCTGTTTGTGGAAGTTTGCTGTGTGCAAATTGACTACATTACAACAATGGCTACACTTCAAAAGTATTTCATCACTTATAAAACACTTGTGGACATCCTGAGGTTGTGAAAAGTGTTATATTTTTCATTATCACCAAGTCTTCATGCTTCCTGTAACTGAGTCTTCTCTGTTCCTTCTCACTTCTTGCCTTTACTTTCAGTCAGTCGTGTAATAATTTTAGAACAGTTTAGTTCTACTGCCAAAATACATCTCTGCTGATCCAGGCCTAAGTTGAAAGGTTCTGTTAAATCTATTGTGGCCATTCTTATGTTTAGAATTATCTTGTTAGCAAGTGTTATTTATGTATCTGAAATTATCATTTCACTTAAAGTTGGCCTCTAATTCTCATTCCTTGTGTTCCCTGTAGAGACTGGCCAAGGCTGCAGAGCAGTTTCAGAAGGAGCATCGTTGGCAAGACGATATTAAGGTATGACCATTTCAGTTTTACTTGGTTCCGAGAAGGGATCTTGATTTCCTAGTTTACTTTAGGGGTTGGTCATCTCACATCCAGATGGGTTTGCCCAGTGTAAGGAGTATTTGTCTTACATGTTGACTGGATGTAGAGATATTGTTGCAGACCAGCTTTATCCAGTATTACAAGGAACCGGGAACAAACGTGCCCCAACAGATTTACGACAGAGAATGAAATAAGTCATTTGTTTTGAGTGCTTGCGGTTTTGCCAATGTTTTCTGGCATTTCTCACTGTTTCCTGGTGATTGCTAGTGTTCGTCAATTGGATTTATCACCTTCAGGTTCAATTGTTTTCTTTCTGTGAGGTAAAGGTCATCATATTATTTTCTACACAGAACTTGGGAGCTGTGAATATTTTTTAGTTGAAAATTGAAAGTTATTGCTGGGTTTAACGGTCAAAGCTGTAGCAGCATTCCTGTATTAACATCACAAACGCAATGTACTTTCAATAATTAAATGATAGTAAAGGTTATTCGGATGATCGAGGTTGCTGTACTTTGCTATCTCTCTCTCTCTCTCATTTAGATTCAGTGCATGAGGTGCTGAGAATGGAATCTAATCTCTTTCGGGGCCAGCATTAAAAAGACAAACACGACAATTTTCAGTTTTGAGCTGCCTCAGCCCTTCATGATGATTCCCAAGCCACAATTCTACTTAAACATTGAAATACGTGTTTATACACAAGTCTATCAATTGCACTTCATACCACACCCAATGGGTGGAATTTAATGGACAACTTGGGAGCGGACTGGGAGGCTGGGGTGGGGTGTGGGGCGCTTAATCAGATGGGAAGGCTCAAGATGGATAGATTGTTGCCTTCCCAACCCACCACCGATTAAGTCCAGGGCGAGGAAGGTCAAGGTTAATCTTCCCACCCCTAGGTCAATTGAGGCCCTTAAGTTGTTAATTATGGGCTACCTATGGGCCTGATCCCACCGCTGCTGGTATTGGTGGCCTGCCTGTGAGCTGGCTGGGGCGGGGTCACTTCTGTTCAGGAACCCTGTGCTGTACGAAGGGCTCTGCCAGTGGCAAGGGCTGCCCTGCAGGAAGACATCCCAACCCTTCAAACCAACTCCCCTACCCCCCCTTGCTGGGGCCTCCCTGACTGACCCCAGTAAGATGAGCTCAATTACCTGTTTTGCTGCCTCTAGCACTGTTCCTTCTCCTAGTCCTCCTGCAATCCCAGCAGTGGTCACCGCTCCCAGTGATGCTGCTTATAGTCATCAGATCATAAGAAATAGGAGTAGGAATTGGCCATTCAGCCCATCGAGACTGCTCTGCCATTCGATAAGATTACAGCTGATCAAACCTTGGCCTTTACTCCACTTTCCTGCCTGTCCCTCATGCCCTTGATTTCCTTGTATATCAAAACTCTACAAGAGTGCCCTGAGAGGAGCCCACAGGTGCTTCTGCTCCTCTACTCTTTTAGGGCACACTTACTTCTCAGTTGAGCATGGAGGGATATGAGTACCCAGTGATGACTCTAGGTTTCGCATTTGCCTCTCACCCAGCTGTTACTCCATCAAGCTTTTGGATGAGATGAAACGCTGTGATAAGCTGGATGTGGCTATCCATGAGGGTAGTCACTCTCTGAATGGAGGAAATAATTAGAAATAATTGCAGACACTTCCACTACCAAATCAGTTTAGAGACAAATCGCAATACTGAACTACAAACTCAGGTAACCTTAGTGCAGCATAACAAGGTCCAACTGTAGGAATTTCACAAAGGAATCTCTCAAATATGGAAAGTGCTGCAGTGCAGTTTATGCAACTGAGCCTCAAAGAATGATTGATTGAATCTTCCTTAATATTTAGGCAGAGACGTTAGAGTGACTTTTGCTGACAAATATTCAAAAATCTTGGATATCCAAGCTGAACCTTACCAGATCACGGAAATCATTGCAGACAGGATTTGTGTCGAAGATTTCTCACTCCTGTAAGAACTGCCAACTGTAACCTTACAAAGAAGCTTTACAACAGGAGGAACATCAAGTGGTTAACAGAAGGAGCTGGTCATTAGCAGATATATGAAATGGAGTTAGAAGTCTGACTAATACATCAAAAGTTATTGTCTACTGCATATTGTGAGGCTGCTCCTGCTAAAATGACCCAATATATACTTGTGAATATTTGTGCTCCTTTTATTGAGGACAGGAATCCCAGTCACTAAGCCCGAATTGAACAAAAGGCACTGCCATGCTGACAGATTTGTGAGTGTCTTCGACATAATTCCAAATAAGGAAGCCCTAGCTGGAATGTCTGCCTGATGTTGTGCATGGCATCATCAATAAACCTTTGTTCTTATTCGTTCACAGAATGTAGGCAATGCTGGCAGACCAGCATTTTTAGCCCATTCCTAATTGCCCTTGAGGGGAACTGCCTTCTTGAATTGCTGCAGTCCATCTGGTGTAGATACACCCACCGTGCTGTTAGCAAGGGAATCACAGAATTTTGACCCAGCGACAGTGAAGGGACAGCAATATTGTTCCAAGCCAGGATGGTGTGATGGTGTGTGGCTTGGAGGTGAACTTGCAGATGGTGGTGCTGCCTTTGTCTTTCTCCACCTTAGCCAATTTGTTTCTCGTACCTTAATAAATTCCTTTGTTCAAATTTAACAACCTGGCTTCAGATTGAACTACCTCACTTTCAAACATAACGTAAAATTCTATCATATTATGGTCACTCACACCTAAAGGTTCTTTTACAACAAGATTATTAAATGACCCTTTTTTGTTACATAATACTAGATCCAAATTAGCCTATTCCTCAACAAAAACAGAATTACCTGGAAAAACTCAGCAGGTCTGGCAGCATCGGCGGAGAAGAGAAGAGTTGACGTTTCGAGTCCTCATGACCCTTCAACAGAACTGGTTGAATCCAAGGAGAGGGGTGAAATATAGCTGGTTTAAGGTGGAGGTGGGGGGTGGGGGGGAGAGAAGTGGAGGTGAGTGGTGTGGTTGTAGGGACAAGCAAGCAGTGGTAGGAGCAGATAATCAAAAGATGTCACAGACAAAAGAACAAAAGAACACAGAGGTGTTGAAGTTGGTGATATTATCTAAACGAATGTGCTAATTAAGAATGGATGGTAGGGCACTCAAGGTACAGCTCTAGTGGGGGTAGGGGGGCATAAAAGATTTAAAAATAATGGAAATAGGTGGGAAAAGAAAAATCTATAACAATTATTGGAAAAAACAAAAGGAAGGGGGAAGAAACAGAAAGGGGGTGGGGATGGAGGAGGGAGTTCAAGATCTAAGGTTGTTGAATTCAATATTCAGTCCGGAAGGCTAGTTGGAAGATGAGGCGCTGTTCCTCCAGTTTGCGTTGGACTTCACTGGAACAATGCAGCAAGCCAAGGACAGACATGTGGGCAAGAGAGCAGGGTGGAGTGTTAAAATGGCAAGCGACAGGGAGGTTTGGGTCATTCTTGCGGACAGACCGCAGGTGTTCTGCAAAGTGGTCGCCCAGTTTACGTTTGGTCTCTCCAATGTAGAGGAGACCGCAGTGGGAGTAACGAATACAGTAGACTAAGTTGGGGGAAAGGCAAGTGAAATGCTGCTTCACTTGAAAGGAGTGTTTGGGTCCTTGGACGGTGAGGAGAGAGGAAGTGAAGGGGCAGGTGTTGCATCTTTTGCGTGGGCATGGGTGGTGCCATAGGTGGAGGTTGAGGAGTAGGGGGTGATGGTGGACCAGGGTGTCCTGGAGGGAACGATCCCTATGGAATGCCGCCGGGGGGGGGTGAAGGGAAGATGTGTTTGGTGGTGGCATCATGCTGGAGTTGGCGGAAATGGCGGAGGATGATCCTTTGAATGCGGAGGCTGGTGGGGTGATAAGTGAGGACAAGGGGGACCCTATCATGTTTCTGGGATGGAGGAGAAGGCGTGAGGGCGGATGCGCGAAAGATGGGCCGGACACGGTTGAGGGCCCTGTCAACGACCATGGGTGGAAAACCTCAGTTAAGGAAGAAGGAGAACATGTCAGAGGAACTGTTTTTGATGGTAGCATCATCAGAACAGATGCGACGGAGGCGAAGGAACTGAGAGAATGGGATGGAGTCCTTACAGGAAGCGGGGTGTGAGGAGCTGTAGTCGAGGTAGCTGTGGGAGTCGGTAGGCTTGTAATGGATATTGGTGGACAGTCTATCACTAGAGATTGAGACAGAGAGGTCAAGGAAGGACACTTCCCAAAAGCAAACTGGGTGACCGCTTTGCAGAACACCTGCGGTCTGTCCGCAAGAATGACCCAAACCTCCCTGTCACTTGCCATTTTAACTCTCCACCCTGCTTTGTTGCCCACATGTCTGTCCTTGGCTTGCTGCATTGTTCCAGTGAAGCCCAACCGCAAACTGGAGGAACAGCACCTCATCTTCCGACTAGGCACTTTACAGCCTTCTGGACTGAATATTAAATGCAACAACTTTAGATCTTGAACTCCCGCCTCCATCCCCACCCCCTTTCTGTTTCTTCCCCCTTTTGTTTTTTTCCAATACTTTATATAGATTTTTCTTTTCCCACCTATTTCCATTATTTTTAAATTTTTTATGCCCCCCACCCCCACTAGAGCTGTACCTTGAGTGCCCTACCATCCATTCTTAATTAGCACATTCGTTTAGATAATATCACCAACTTCAACACCTCTGTGTTCTTTTGTTCTTTTGTCTGTAACATCTTTTGATTATCTGCTCCTATCACTGCTTGCTTGTCCCTACAATCTCCCCACCCCCTCCACCCTAAACCAGCTTATATTTCATCCCTCTCCTTGGATTCGCCTAGTTCTGTTGAAGGGTCATGAATACTCGAAACGTCAACTCTTTTCTTCTCCGCCGATGCTGCCAGACCTGCTGAGTTTTTCCAGGTAATTCTGTTTTTGTTTTGGATTTCCAGCATCCGCAGTTTTTTGTTTCTATTCCTCAACATACTGCTCTAGAAAACTATCCTTATCACAGCCCGGAAACTCGTCCTCTACAGCAGTGCTCACTAGATTTTTACAGCCGATTGAAGTCAACTATGATTACTTCATTTCCGATATTACATGTTTCTCTAAACTCCTGATTAATACCATGCCCCACAGTGCCACTACTGTTTGTTAGCCAATAAAGAACTCCTACCAATGTTTGCTGCTCCACACTTTGTTCTTCAGATCTGAAATCCTCCCTTACTGTCCTTCCTAAATGTTGAATATCCTTGAATATTCATATCCCAGTTTGGTCATCCTGTAGCTACATTTCTGTAATGGCAATTACATCATACCCATTTACCTCTATTTGTGCCTTGTAATCATCTACCTTGTTGCAAACTTTGATGGTGCTGTTAATGTCTTTTTGACATTATTCCACATTCCGCTTGCCTTTGCTTCGCCTGTCTTCTTTTTTCTTATTCATTCACAGGATGTGGGCTTCGCTGGCTAGGCCAGCATTTAATGCCCATCCCTAGTTGTCCTTGAGAAGGTGGTGGTGAGCTGCCTCCTTGAGGCACTGCAGTCCATGTGGTGTAGGTACACCCACTGTGCTGTTAGGAAGGGGGTTCCAGGATTTTGACCCAGTGAAAGTGAAGGTCGTTTCCAGTGCCTAAATTGATGTCGGGTGGTCCATTTGGTTTCATTCCTTTTTTTCAGACTTTGTAGCAGGTTGATACAACTGAGTGGCTTGCTAGGCCATGTCTGGAATCACATGTAGTCCAGGTAAGGACGGCAAGTCCCTAAAGGACATTAGTGAACCAGATCGGTTTTTACAACAATCGACAATAGTCATCATTAGACTTTTAATTCCAGATTTTTATTGAATTCAAACTCCACTATCTACTGTGATGAGATTTGAACCCGGGTCCCGAGAGCATTACCCTGGGTCTTTGGATTATTAGTCCAATGACAATACCACTATGCCATCACCTCCCCTTTTCTCACTGCTGCTTCTCCCTGATGGTTCACAGTTTATTGGCACAGAATTTTGAATGTAGTAGAACATGATCTTGACAGTTTGAAGGAATTTGAAAGCTGAGATAGTTTTCTTGAGAACTTTCTGCTTGTCGTCTCTCAACAAAAGTGTCCTAGCTGTCGGTTGCACTTATTCACATCAAAAGCCCTGGTGGAGGACGGGAGGCCAGCCAGTAGAGCATTGGTGTAATCAGTCTTGAGTGACAAAGGCATGGACAATGGTATCAGCAATGGATGGACTAAGGCAGGGATAGAGATGGATTATGATAGGCTGAATGTTTGTTGGAGGGACTATGGGGGAAGGAAACTCTGTTCAGGATAAAATATGATGCTGAGATTACAAGCAGCCTGGCTCAGCCTGAGATCGACCGTGTGGTCGATAAGTGAGGAAGGTATGGGGCCAAACATAAGAATTTGAATCTCCCCTATGTCTAGCTGGAGGAAACTTGCTGTTCATATATGACTGAGTCCACAGCCCAGCAGCAATGAAGAGCAGAGAAAGGCTGGAGCGAAATAGTTATGTGTCATCATATTGGTAGCTGACCTCAGATCTATAGATGATGTTACCAATGTGTAGAGGAGGGACCAACGTTTAGGGGATAATGTGGAGTGAAAAGCAATGGATAGAGATTCTCTCCTATGATCGGGTAGTCAAGATTGGAATCAAGAGAGGCAGTCTTCAGAAACTGGACCATTGTTTTGATCTCAAGGGAGACCATTAATTTTTAAAGAAATTCAAACTCCCTCGTTTTTAACTGAAATAATCATACAACAAGATTTCATGCTTTAAACAGGAAACTTTTAGTATACAAGAATTAACCAAAGCAAGTACCGCAAACTTGATACTATATTTTGTAAACACTTATTATTTTAGCCTGAAAATCTCAACAAGACATTCACTGTTCTAGTTTATTTCCACCCGAGAGTCCTCCCCTATATTGCAGGATCTTCATGGTTCATTCAGTTCTCTTGGTACCAAACCAGGGTGTGCCACTGGTCTTAGGAATTCACTTTGACTCCCCTCAGTTTCCCAGTCTGGCAGGAAGACTCCCAAAGCTCACTCTGCGAGGAATCCATTGGCTTTACCAGGCAGATCTGACTATTTTAATTCCTCAGGAATTTGGACTTTTCACTGAGCACAGGCCCCTCTCACAATTTCTGCTTAGTCGCTCCTGGTCAGGAACACCCCCATTTCCTAATGGCCTCTCTGCTCCTTGTTCTGCCTGCCAGCAGATACACCACTGCCTTCTCACAGCCTTCCAAGCTGACTGACTGTGTTTTTGTGCAAAAACACACAGATAAACCCAAACCAAAGAGTAGTTCCTTGCAACCTATCTGCATGACAATGTGGTCCACTCTGGATATCCCATATAGAGATCCAAACCAATCATCCACAATTCCCAAACTGGTCCTTTGATCTGAAAAAATTATGGATACCTTAAGATCTTCTCTTGTTTACCCTTTGCTTTCAAATCTTTCTTGACCTGGGACCCACATGAATAACTTACACCTCTTATGAAGACAACTGTAGACATCTTGTCTCTGCCAATATTCAGAAAGGGGTTCGGTGTTTTCAGCGTTTTCACACTTCTAATTCTAATGTTATAAAATGATCCATCCTGGTCTCCTCCTGGGGTCGCCAGCGTCACAGATGCCAGTCTTCAGTCAGTTTGATTCACTCCATGTGATAACAAGAAACGGCTAAAGGCACTGGATGCTTCAAAGGTGATGGGCCCTGACAACATTCTGGTATTAGCACTGAAGACTTGTGCTCTGGAATTTGCCACACCCCTAGCCAACCTGTTCCAGTACAGCTACAACACTGGCATCTACCTGGCTATGTGGTAAAATGCCCAGGTATGTCCTGTACACAAAAAGCAGGACAAATCCAACCCAGTCAATTATCACCCCACCAGTCCACTCTCGATCATCAACAAAAGAATAGAAGGTGTTTTTGACAGTGCCATCAAGCAGCACTTACTCAGCAATAACTTTCTCACTAACATTCAGTTTGGGTTCTGCCAGGGCCACTCAGCTCCTGACCTCATTACAGCCTTGGTTCAAACATGGACAAAAGAGCTGAACTCCAGAAGTGAGGTGAGAGTGACTGCCCTTGACATCAAGGCTGCATTTGACTGAGTGTAGCATCAAGGAGCCCCAGCAACACTGGCTTCAATGGGAATCGGGGAAAAATTCTCTGCTAAGGATAGTGTTCTAGGCCCAACCACCTTCAACTGTTTCATCAATGACCTTCCCTCCATTATAAGTTCAGAATTGAGGATGGTTGCTGATAATTGCACAATTTTCATCACCATTCGCAACTCCTCAGATACTGAAGCAGTCCCTGTCCATATGCAGCAAGACCTGGGCAACATTCGGGCTTTGGCTGATATGGGGCAAGTACTATTTGTGCCACGCAAGTGCCAGGCAATTACTATCCCCAACAAGAGAGATTCTAACCATTTCCTCTTCACATTCAATGGCATTGCTAAATCCCACTATCAGCATCCTGGTGATTACCATTGATCAGAAACTGAACTGGACTAGCCATATAAATACTGTGGCTACTAGGACAGGCAAAGGTTGGGACTTCTGCGGCAAGTAACTCCACCTCCTGGCTCCCCAAAGCCTGTGCATCATCTACAAGGCACAAGTAAGGAGTGTGATAAAATACTGTCCATTTGCCTGGATGACTGCAGCTCCAACAACACTCAAGAAGCTTGACACCATCCAGGACAAAGCAGCCCACTTGACTGGCACTCCATTCACTACCTTAAACATTCATTCCCTCTACCTTCTACGCACAGTGGCAGCAGCATGTACCATCTGCAAGATGCACTGCAGCAACTCACCAAGGCTCCTTTGACAGCACCTTCCAGCCCGTGACCATTACCACCTAGAAGGACAAGGGCAGCTGATACATGAGAACACCACCAACTGGAAGTTTCCCTCTAAGCCACTCACCATCCTGACTTAGAAATATATCGCCATTCCTTCACTGTCACTGGGTCAAAATCCTGGAACTCCCTCCCTAAAAGCACTGTGGGTGTACCTACACCACATGGACTGCAGTGGTTCAAGAAGGCAGCTCACCACCACCATCTCAAGGGCAATTAGGATGGACAGTAATGCTGGCCTAGCCAGTGATGCCATCCGGTGAAAGAATGCAAAAATACAAGCTCCCTTTGAACTGCAATGATTTTAAGCTTTGTTTATCGGCCACTCATCCAGGTTTTTCCCACCTATCTTACATTTAAAAATTCAATTGCCAATCAAACATTATACACCTAAAACATATGAATATGTAATTACAGATTCATAATACAATGGAGGGAAGCCATTTGCAGAATAATGGTACAGCCAACCATGTCAGAATGCAGATTGGTCATGGAGTGATAAAGCACCATAGTCACAGAGAATATTGTTTGTGATTTTGCTTAGATCTCTTTCAATGCTGTGGGATGAATGGAAGCATCATCAGAAGAATTCAGGCCTCAAGATGCAGGAGAGATAGGCTCAGATTTGGGAGGCAATCACATGTTCTGGAACCTTGGGCAAGAAAAGGAGATCAAAGATGTGGCTGGTGGGACAGAGGGATCATTTAGAAGGCAGTGAAACGAATAGGGTGTAAGAAGGTTCAGGAGACAATATAGATATTTTTCTGGAGAAAGAAAGGATCTGGTGAGAAGGCAGGAAAGTAGCATTGAAATAAAGCAAAAAGGGATGGGCTTGTCTGGACCAAGTCATTTCTTGCTTGTTCTAAAATTTCCACGGGTGGGATGAGGTTTCGTGAAGGTTTGTAAAGCTTAATAAAAATTTTTAATAAAATTCATTGATAGGTCCCAGGTCATGTGACACTGTCACATAAGGGGATATGTCTTAAAAATTTTTTTTCTTTATTAAAATTTCCAAAAGTCAAAATAATCTCCCTGAGGCAGCTCTGTGCCTCAGGGAGATTTCTGCGCTCTTTTGCATGCATGCCTACTCCTCCTGCCCGCACAGGGAGCACATAGAACTTCTGGGGGCGCATCACGCTGGGCGGGCCTTAATTGGCCCACCCACGTAAGATGGCAGTGCCCAGCCAATTGCGGGCGGCGACCGGCTATGCGCCCGCCCACACCCGCTTCCATCCAACCCCCGACGGGGAGAAAATTCTCCCCAGGGAGTTTTTGTATAGTACTGTTCAGAGCGGTTGGAAAAGGCTTATACATCACATACATAGCGATTGAAAAGAACGACGTACATTTATCTAGCAATCTACATGACCACAGACCTTCATAAGTGCTTCAGGTCAATGAAGCATTTTTTGGAGTCTAATCACTGTTATAAAGTAGCGTGGCAACCAATTGAAATGCATAATAGAGTTTAAAATAGAAGCTGTAGGATCTGTACATTCCAAAGTAGTTCTTTGGATGTACTGTTAGTTTGTATAGGCAAAAGCCTGAAAAGATAAATCCATTTCTACAGACTCATGAACTTGTGTTCTGACCATGCAAAGAAAATGTAAAGACTTTGGGTGGAAGTTGGTCCTAATTAGCAGCAATGATCCCAGAAGGATATTTAGATAGAGGATACAGGTAATAAAAGCAATGAAAGTACTGACCTTAATCAATGCCATACTTTTGGAGCCTTAAAATTGGGACACGTTGTTAAAGTAATGTAGGTCGCATTTATGGATGAGCAAGTTATCTAGAGGGTCTGTAGATAATGAAACTAGGGCAAACACAGTAATACTCAACTTCCTTATTGCCAATGCCTCCAGGAATTAATCCCCGCCACCTCCTCATAGACATACCACAAACCTCCCTCCACCCCACACACTCCATATTGTTATGACCGAGGTGGGGACACTTGCAAATACTTAATTCCAGCACATGGAGCAACTTAGGAGCAACTTATATTCACATCCGGCTGTGGACTGCTAAAAGGCTGCTGCCTTTTCACAAGCAGTTGGTCCTTCCTTTTTAAAGCAAAGACAAAACCAACTTTTAAACATAGCTTTCCAGACATTTTTTTTTCAGCGCATAACCACCATGTGACCCCCTTTGTACACAGTCCACCAGGGTCAAGAGGTGCTGCTTAATTACCTTTTCTTGTAAAAGGATGTCTTTTCCTGGACCATTTTTTGTGGTTAGTATTCATAACAATACACAAGCACACATACACACGCGCACACACACAGACACACTCCTTAATCCCCCCACATGCACAAATCTAACCCCCCCCTCCACCTCACACAAATCCACCCCCACCTCTCTCACACGTACCATGCACGCTATGATATGGTGTAAGGAGATGAGAAGCTACTCCCTTGCTTAGGTGATGTTGACTTCCGCTGTTCTGAAAAATGAAAGAACACAGGCTCACTTTACTGGTTCAGAGTCAGGTCAGTGTGTATTTGGCAGAGTGTCTCTGTAGCTTTAATTTTACATGATAGTCTGCTCATTCCTCGAGCTGAGCAAAGTACCTGTCACATCCAGTGCATCTCAGGAGATTTTGATGCCTGTTTTCAGACTTGCTCAACCATTCATGTCATGTGTGGAGCATGCATTTAACAAGAATATGGAACGTGGAATCTTTACAGTGTGGCACTGAAGAGTTGGTTGTTGCATTGATTAAATTAGTGGCTTCCTTTCTGATGCTTTTCTTTGCTCTATGAAAAGCAGTTATTTTAATAATACTGTGAGGAATTCAAACTTTTTACTCATCCAAAACACTGCTGCCCATATCCTATCCTGCACCAAGTCCCACTCAAATGTCACTTAAATATGTTAGCATGCCATGTGGCTATTTTGTTCCTGTGATTGGATGATGATCATAGCATCTTGTAGCAATGTACAGGGCCGAGCAATACTGACACTGTCTTACGCAGGACTGAATAATACAGAAACGCGACTGACACAGGACTGAAGAATGCTGATTGTCCTGACAAAGGACTGAGCAATACTGATACTGTTGTCATGAACACTTCATCGTAGAAAATGGGTCATCTTCAAGGACCAAGAACATTCTGGAAGAATTTGTATTTTAAAAGACCATGTCCCTTAAAGGGTTGATGCAGGACTCTGATTCCTATTCCTGGATAAGACATTATTTTACAAGAAAAGGTAACTAAGCAGTTTTAAAGAAACTGGAGACCTCTTGATCCTGGAGAACTGTGTGGAAAGGGGGTCACATAGTAGTTTATGGCTCGGGGTAAAAACATAGCTGGAACTCTGTTTAAAAGTTGGCTTTGATTTAAAAAAAGAAAGACGAACTGCTTGTGAAAAGAAGACAACAGCCTTTTTGCATTCCAGAGCCAGTCAACAGCCGGATATGAACATAAGCTGCTTCTAAGTTGTTCTACGTTCTGGAATTGAGTACTTGCAAGTGTTCCTCAAGTCTGCCTGAAAAGCCGTGCAAGAGTCATCGATTGTTTCATATAACCCTATAACCCAGATGTCATTTCAAGGACTCCACCATCTATCCTTTTCCCTTCAACCATTGACCGTTAACCTTTGGCAGAATTTCTCTCTTTTTTGGGGGTGTGTGTGTGACTTAAGGTATTTTGAAAGAGTAATTAGGAAACTTCCATATTTCATACAGTATGTTAATAAGTTTTGCCTTTCTATTTGACAAGACTGGTTTTATAATGAAATAGTAATTTTGTTGTTTACTGAAGAAACCTGTTCATTGAGTGATCATTCTGAGATTAGTAGAGAAATCACATATTTGGCCATATAATTTAAATATATGTTGTGATCGTGGAATAGTGGGACTAGAGACAGACAGTGCACTCCTCCTATCCCGGTTGTAACACTGTGCGAAGATAGCATGAAGAATATTGACACTGCACTAACGCAGGAATGAAGAATACTGACTGTACTGACAGAGGACTAAGCAATGCTGAACCTGTATTAAGACAGCATGAACAATGCTGACACTGTGCTAACACAGGACTGAATGATTAAATAGTCACAGCTCAAAAGGAGATCACTCAACTCGTCATGCCATGCTAGCTGTCTGCAAGAGCAACTCGGATTGTCCCACTCCCTGGCCTGTCACTTTGCAAACTCTGGCTTTAACTGCTGGCATACTCGTAAGTTTGTAGACGCTACCTCAGCAAGACTGAGCAAAACTGAGTGCACTGACACAGGACTGAGCAATATCGCTGGTGTATTAATATGAGACTGAACAATGATACTGTGGTAACACAGAACTGAACAATACTATAAGACATAGGAGCAGAAATTAGGCCATTCGGCCCATCGAGTCTGCTCCACCATTCAATCATGGCTGATAAATTTCTCAACCCCATTCTTCCCGTAACCTTTGATCTCCTTACCAATCAAGAACCTATCTCTCTCGGTCTTAAATACACTCAATGACCTGGCCTCCACAGCCTTCTGTGGCAATGAATTCCATAGATTCACCACTCTCTGGCTAAAGAAGTTTCTCCTCATCTCTGTTCTAAAAGGTCTTCCCTTTACTCTGAGGCTGTGCCCTCAGGTCCTAGTCTCTCCGACTAATGGAAACATCTTTCCCACGTCCACTCCATCCAGGCCTTTCAGTATCCTGTAAGTTTCAAACAGATCCCCTCTCATCCTTCTAAACTCCATCGAGTATTGACCCAGAGTCCTCAAACGTTCCTCATATGTTAAGCCTTTCGTTCCTGGGATCGTTCTCGTGAACCTCCTCTGGACTCTCTCCAGGGCCAGCACATCCTTCCTGAGATACGGGGCCCAAAATTGCTCACAATATTCTAAATGTGGTCTGACCAGAGCCTTATAAAGCCTCAGCAGCACATCCCTGCTTTTATATTCTAGTCCTCTCGAAATAAATGCCAACATTGCATTTGCCTTCCTAACTATTGACTCAACCTGCAAGTTAACCTTAAGAGAATCCTGGACTAGGACTCCCAAGTCCCTTTGCACTTCAGACTTCTGAATTCTCTCCCCATTTAGAAAATAGTCTATGTCTCTATTCTTCCTACCAAAGTGCATGACCTCACACTTCCCCACGTTGTATTCCATCTGCCACTTCTTTGCCCCTTCTCCTAACCTGTCCAAGTCCTTCTGCAGCTTCCCCGCCTCCTCAATACTACCTGTCCCTCCACCTATCTTTGTATCAGTTGCAAACTTAGCCAGGATGCCCTCAGTTCCTTCATCTAGATCATTAATGTATAAAGTGAAATGTTGTGTCCCATCACTGACCCCTGCGGAACTCCACTAGTCACCGGCCGCCATCCTGAGAAGGACCACCTTATCCCCGCTCTCTGCCTCCTGCCAGACAGCCAATCTTCTATCCATGCTAGTACCTTGCCTCTAACACCATGGGCTCTTATCTTACTGATCAGCCTCCTGTGTGGCACCTTGTCAAAGGCCTTCTGGCAGTCCAAGTAGATAACATCCATTGGCTCTCCTTTATCTAACCTACTCGTTACCTTCTCAAAGAATTCTAACCGATTTGTCAGGCATGACCTCCCTTTGATGAAACCATGCTGACTTTGCCTAAATATAAAAACAAAAAACTGTGGATGCTGGAAATCCAAAACAAAAACAGAAATACCTGGAAAAACTCAGCAGGTCAGGCAGCATCTGTTGAAGGGTCATGAGGACTCAAAACGTCAACTTTGTTCTTCTCCGCCGATGCTGCCAGACCTGCTGAGTTTTTCCAGGTATTTCTGACTTTGCCCAATTTTACCATGCACTTCCAAGTATTCTGAAATCTCATCCTTAATAATGGACTCTATAATCTTACCAACGACCGAGGTCAGGCTAATCAGCCTGTAATTTCTCATCTTTTGCCTCACTCCCTTCTTAAACAGGGGGGTTACATTAGCGATTTTCCAGTCCTCTGGGACCCTCCCTGACTCCAGTGATTCCTGAAAGATCACCACTAACGCCTCCACTATCTCTTCCGCTATCTCCTTCAGAACTCTGGGGTGTAATCCATCTGGTCCAGGTAGTTTGTCTACCTTCAGACCTTTCAGTTTTCCTAGCACCTTCTCCTTGGTAATGCCCACCATACTCACCTCTGCCACGATACAATGACAGGACTTAAAAATATTAATGCTATAATAACAATGGACTCAGCAATAATTATACCATACTAACACATGTCTAAATTGTCATTGAAAGAGGCGTGATTTTATCAAGGACAACCAACATTGATTTTTTTTAAGGGAATGTCTTGGTTGACTAATTTGAATGTTTTGAGCAGGAAAAATGATGGTCAATGAGAGTAGCGCATTTGATGTCGTCTACATGAATTTTAGCAAGACTTTTTACAAGGTCCCACATGGCAGACTGATTGGCAAATTAAAAGCTCATAGGATACAAGGGAAGGCAGCAAGTTGGATCCATAATTAGTTCCGTGCAAGAAGCAAAAGTTAAGCTGAGCAGGTGTTTATGTGTCTCAAAAGCTAGGGTATGACAGGGCTCAGTATTGGTTCACCTGTTGTTCGTGGTATATATCAATAATTTAGACGTAATTGTAGGGGTCAGGATTAAGAATTCTTCAGATGATGTGAAAATTGGTAGAGTGAGAAAGAAAGCTATAGATTGCAGGAAGATATTAATGTACTGGTCAGGTGGGCAGGAAAATGGCAAATGGAATTCAGTCCAGAGAAGTGTGAGGTATCGTATTTGGTGAGGAAAATCAAAGGATACATAATGAATAGTAGAATTCTGAAAAGTGTAGAGAACAGAGACCTTGCAGCATATGTCTACAGATCTTTGAGGGTAGCAGGACAGTTGATAAGGTGGTATATATTTCATTTAGCTGGGGAAGCAATTATAGTTTGACCTCAAGCTTAGCAATCCAGTCAACAGCTTCAGGTGACTCAGTGTGAATGGTTGTAGTGTCACCAGGAATGGATCTCTCTGGGCAGGAGTTCAGTAGGGGGGCGATGGTGTGACCTGGATGGCCATGGTCACAATTTGAGCTGTTCCTCATGTTCCACATGTGGAGCAAGTAGCCACATCTTCCTTGGGTCATCCTCAAGGGGTTGAGGGTTTTCCAGATTTTCCGTAGAAGTTTGAAACCTGGGACTTCACTCAGGTTAAAACATAGAAACATAGAAAATAGGAACAGGAGTAGGCCATTTGGCCCTTCGAGCCTACTCCGCCATTCATTATGATCATGGCTGATCATCCAACTCAGTAGCTTGCTCCTGCTTTTTCCCTATATCCTTTGATCCCTTTCGCCCCAAATGGTTAGTTGCCATGTTATGGGTGGTGATGTTTGCAGTCAGCCAGGAGGTGTGCCATCGAAAGGTGGAGCTGTCATCAGTTTGTAGGATGTGGAATGTGTTCCAGTAGAGGCCAGGGATTTCAGATGGCTGTGTGGGTTTTTTGAGGTCCTGTGTCAAAGCGCTTTGTTTGCTGTCAGACAGTGGTTTTCTTTGACAAGGATGGTGTGTTCTTTGGGAGAAAGCAACCTTCAAGAGGTCCTTCTATTAAAGGAAGTTTCCTAACTTGAAAACATGCAAACTAATGCTGTCAAGAAGTTTACCGACCTCCGGCCACCAGGCTGTCAGTCCAAGCTGCAGAAACCCATTGGAAAACAGATAAGGTCGTCAAGAAGGCATACTTTCCTTTACAAAAACAGATTTACCTGGAAAAACTCAGCAAGTCTGGCAGCATCGGTGGAGAAGAACAGAGTTGACGTTTCAAGTCCTCATGACCCTTCAACAGAACTGAGTGAATCTTAGGAAAGGGGTGAAATATAAACTGGTTTAAGGTGGTGGGGGCGGCGGTGGGTGCGGGGGGAGAAGTGGGGGGATGGTGGTGTGGTTGTAGGGGCAAGCAAGCAGTGATAGGAGCAGATAATCAAAAGATGTCACAGACAAAAGAACACAGAGGTGTTGAAGGTAGTGAAATTATCTAAACGAATGTGCTAATTAAGAATGGATGGTAGGGCACTCAAGGTACAGCTCTATTGGGGGTGGGGGGCATAAAAGATTTAAAAATAATGAAAATAGGTGGGAAAAGAAAAATCTATAACCAATTATTGGAAAAAACAAAAGGAAGGGGGAAGAAACAGAAAGGGGGTGGGGATGGAGGAGGGAGTTCAAGATCTAAAGTTGTTGAAATAATATTCAGTCCGGAAGGCTGTAAAGTGCCTAGTCGGAAGATGAGGTGCAGTTCCTCCAGTTTACGGTTGGGCTTCACTGGAACAATGCAGCAAGCCAAGAACAGACATGTGGACAAGAGAGCAGGGTGGAGTGTTAAAATGGCAAGCGACAGGGAGGTTTGGGTCATTCTTGCGGACAGGCCGCAGGTGTTCTGCAAAGCGGTCACCCAGTTTAAATTTGGTCTCTCCAATGTAGAGGAAACACTTGAAAGGAGTGTTTGGGCCCTTGGACGGTGAGGAGAGAGGAAGTGAAGGGGCAGGTGTTGCATCTTTTGCGTGGGCATGGGGAGGTGCCATAGGTGGGGGTTGAGGAGTAGGGGGTGATGGAGGAGTGGAATTCCTTTCTTGGTTGAAACCTAGTGTATAAGAGTAAGCAGGTTATGCTCGAACTGTTTAAAACACTAGTTGCACCATTGCTAGAGCACTGCATACAGTTCAGGTCATGCATTGCAGGAACGATGTCATCACAATAGAGAGGGGACAAATGAAATTTGAGAGGATGTTGTCTAGAATGGAATTTTTTTTTAACTCATTCAAGGGAAGTGGGCTTCGCTGGCTGGCCCAGCATTATTGCCCATCCCTAGTTGTCCTTGAGAAGGCGGTGATGAGCTGCCTTTTTGAACCGCTGCAGTACATGTGGTGCAGGTACACTCACAGTACTGTTAGGAAGGGAGTTCCAGGATTTTGACCCAGCGACAGTGAAGGAACGATGATATATTTCCAAGTCAGGATGGTGAGTGACTTGGGGGAGAGCTTCCAGGTGGTGGTGTTCCCATCTATCTGCTGCCCTTGTCCTTCTAGGTGGTAGTGGTTGTGGGTTTGGAAGGTGCTGTCTAAGGAGCCTTGGTGAATTCCTGCAGTGCATCTTGTCGATGATACACACTGCTGCTACTGTGAGTTAATGGTGGAGCTAGTGAATGCTTGTGGATGTGGTGCCAATCAAGCCGGCTGCTTTGTCCTGGACGGTGTCAAGCTTTTCAAGAGTTGTGGGAGCTGCACTCATTCCAGGCAAGTGGGGAATATTCCATCACAGTCCTGACTTGTGCCTTGTAAATGAAGAGGAGGAACTGGCACAGGTTAGACCAGGGCTAGGTGGAGGAATTGGCTGAGCAGCAAGAGGCAGCTCAAGAAGGTCAGGAGACTGGTGACTAGGGGCCAGTGTGACAGCAAACATTGGCCCCACCTGAGCTACATCACAGGCAGTACAGCTACCTGCAGATGAATGAAAGCCAATGCTGGAGGCACCTCGGGATGTGGTTGTTCACATCTGCCAGCTTCTCCATAAGGACTTCAAGAACTTGGAGGTAATCCCACGCCAGTGCATTAAAAGTCGCCACCGCTTTAAGCGTCTTTGCCAGTCACTCATTCCAGGACTCCACTGAGGATCTTGCAGCATCTCTCAGACAGCAATATACAAGTGCATCCAGGAGGTGACAGATGCCCTGTTAGAAGAGATCACCAATTTGTCAAGTTCTGCCTGGATCCCGAAAGCCAGGCTGCCAGAGCTTTGGGTTTTGCAGCAATTACAAGTTTCCTGTACGTGCAAGGGGCTATTGACTGCAGACATGTGGCCTTGAAAGCTCCCTGGCATCAGCCAGTCATATTCATCAATAGGTAAGGTTTCCATTCTTTGAACATGCAGCTGATGTGTGATCACACCTGACAAATCCTGCATGTTTATGTTCAGTTTCCATGGAGCTCTCATGAAGCCTACATTCTGAACCACTCTCAGGTGCCACAAGTTTTTGAATGAACTCAGCAAGATCTCGACAATTGCAGATATCTCCTCTGACAATAAGGATGGTGAAGGGGATAGTGATAACAAGGGTTAGGGAGATGTCATGTGGGCAGTGGCAGAGACCATTGCAAGGGTACTACACAGCAAAGAGGTCCCTGACAATCTGAGAGTAAGCAGCTGATACATTTCTTTTACTATTTGGTTTTTATCCTCTGTTGGCTTGTAGGCCACAGCTCCTTTTTAGTAACACACGTTAAACTTTGCTGTCATGTACCTTGATTTATGAAAGCTGAATTAAATTGCACTATTTTATATCTGCCCTGCTGGTGGTTTGATCCTTTGTGAAGAATCCTGTTTTGGACACCATGAAATAGGCTTCGTAGTCTTGTGTATATTAACAGCAAGTTTTTATGAGCAACTCATAACTATGTACATATTTACAGTAGAGGGTACAGGAAAGGAGCTACTTCTGTCTAGGTCTTTACCCAACTCTGTCCAACTTTAGATTGGAAGAAATAGATGAAACCATACTCAAATACGAGTCAAACCTCCTAGCTAACAACAAGAACAAGAAACACCAGAGCTTACCATTCTCCTGACAGAATGGTAAACGAGATGTGGAAGGGTTATAAGGCCTCCAGACCGCCTGAACCTCTAACTTCAAGAACTCGAAGGGGGGAGATGGGGTAGTGAGAATGTTGCTAATGTTGTTAATGTTAAGACTGTAATGGAAAAAATTTAGAATAGCATTAACGTTGTAGCAATAAGGTTAATGCACAAGACTTATAACAATATAATACTTGGAAGTAAACTAAAGTAACTCTATATCCATGGGATAAAGACTTGTGGGGGGGGGGTGTAGTAGTAGGGTCTGGTATATAAAGGGTTAATGTGGAACTGAGTACAGTACTGCCCATACAGTGATGTAAGAAGACACATGACCCACAGCCAGGAGGAAAGGAGCTATTTCTTCCATTGTGAAGGTTAAACCATGCCTGGTTGGTCTGACTGGCTTGGCAGCGTATGGTTGTTGTTTGTCTTGACCATTGCTTGCAGGGTTGGGTGAAAATGGTATTTATCTACTTGGCTGTATTTTTTTTTCTTTCTTTTCCATTTAGGTCGTCTGGAAGCTCGCTCATGCCAAGGAAGAGCATTCCTGTGGCAAGAAGAAGATTGAGTAGCATGCTCACCAAGCTTTTTGTTGTTGATGGTGTGCAACTATTACCAGGTTACAGCATCGCTTGTAGTTTTGGCATGCTGGCTGGAAGTTGCTGTGTGTGCACAGTGGTTGGTGTGTCTACCGACTGTACCATCATTGCAGTGGCTCCTCAGACTGTTGATCTTTCTCTGCTATCACTTCCACTGGAGGTGCAGTGATAATCTCGTCAACCTCAGAGAGCTTCCACACGGCCTAAACGGAAAAGGAAGAAGAAAAAAAACAGCCAAGTAGATGCATACCATTTTCATCCACTTAAGCAATGGTCAAGACAATGAACAACCATACACTGCCAAGCCAGTAGGTTGGTCTGACCACTTTCAGGAGTCTGGAATGATGATGGACAAACCTGTTCCATAAAAGGAAGACATCCCAGGTGAAATCAGAGTCTGATACTCTTTAGTGTTTGAGGACTCAGGACTGTGCTTTTCTGGCTGGCTAATGACTGTGGTAGTCTTGACAACTTCTGCTGGCTGGAGAAGATCAAGGATTACACAGGCATCCCTGCTCAGAGGAGAGAATGCTGATTGTGGACAACGTAACATCAGCTGAAAGATTTGTTCATCACCATACCTCAGTCGTTCAAGGATCGTGCCAATGACCAGGAGTTAGACTTCTCCTGCTCCATACAGTCGTGTGTCTGTCATTGGATTCCAAAGGCGTTGGAGCCATGCTTCCTTATCTGACAGGAATGTCACTTTGGCACCTGAATCTAATTTAAAATTTGTTAGAAGACCATTTACCAGGATATCAGCAATCCAAAACAAAGAACCACATTCTCTGATGTCCCCAAGAAGAATGGCTGTGCGTCATCTGTGTCTATGGTCTCAAATTCATGGATGATCTTTGGGATGTCTGTGCGGTGCTGGGGCTTTGACTTGCACAATTCACCAAAGTGCCCTGTCTCTTGCAATGGAAGCATTGAGCAGTACTTGCAGGACACTGAGCTTTTTTGTGAGTACACTTTGCACTGCAGTTTTGGCAAAGTGGCTCTGCTGAGTGGTTCTAGTGTTGCATTCCCTGACTTGGGTGGACCTGCACTTTTGTGACTTGATATGGTGGACTGGGAGTTGATTTCTGCCCCATGAAGTGTTCTCTTCCCTTTCAGTGGTCCTGTGTTGTTCACGAAGCTCAGACAGTCTAGCTAGCTGGATTGCTTTGTCGAGGGTAAGATCATCTTTAGTTTGTAGGAGGTCAAAGAGTGAATCATCTGCAACACCCACCATGATTCTGTCTCAGATGTGCTCAGACTTTTAAATTGCCACATTCACATTCCTCTGCCATCCTATAGAGATTGTTAGTGAAGGAATCGACAGGTTCCCTAGAGAGTTGGACTCTTATTAAATTTAGCTCTCTCCAGTATTTTATTGGATCTCAAGTTGAAATACACATTGGAAGATTTCAGATTATCATCAAATTTGGCTGATGATTCATCAGAAGCCTGTCATGCAATGATGTTGTTTGCTATTGGCCCAATCGAGCAAAGAAGTACACTAACTTGTTCTGCCTATGATTTTTTATTGAGAGTTGTAGCAATGTTGTATCTTAAAAATCCTCTCCCGCAAAGACTGCAGTTGTGTGACTGCTCTAGGATATAGCTGAATCCCAGTAGAGCTGGAAGTGTGGAATTGCAATTCATTTTTGATGATTTTAAAAAGTGTGGGTACAGTTTTAAGAGATTGTAAGCTTCCAAGATGATATTGCCAGTTAATGCTGAACAAAGCATCTTCCTGCACTTGCTGTTTTTTGGCGGGATTTTCAAAATGGTGGCAACATGCTTCTGCTGGGGAACCACAATGGCGGTGGAGGTAGCTGACTGCCATTTTAATTCATTCAGCGGTATCATGTTATGAGTCAGGACTCTTAGAAAGGAACCATGGTCTTGCTGTTTTTCGAATATGGACGGTCGCAAGGTTCCAGGAGTGGACAAAATTAATTATTAATGATTTTTTTGGGCTGTTTTTGCCAAACTTGGCGCCACGTGTTGAGACTCAGTGTCTAGGATCAGGTTTAGTGATGGATTGCTTTCAAACAACGCTTCTGACTAAATTACTTAAAAGGAGTTTCTCAGGACTAGCTGGCCTGTAATTTGATTTTATCTCACCCTTGCAGGCTGCAAGCTCTGCTTGTTGAAGCTAGTTTTCCAAGATGGATGAAGTCAAATCGTCAGCTTGAGTAAAACATAAGAAATAGGAGCAGGAGTAGGCCATTCGGCCCCTCAAGCCTGCCCTGCCATTCAATAAGATCATGGCTGATCTGCCCTAGGCCTCAACTCCTCTTTCATGCCAGCTCCTCATAGCCCTCAACTCCCCGATATTTCAAAAATCTGTCCACCTGCTCTTTAAGTACTTTCAGTGATTTAGTCTCCATGACTCTCTGGGGTAGAGAATTCCAGACATTCACTACCCTCTGACAGAAGAAATTATTTTGCATCTGAGTTTTAAATGAGTGTCCTCTTATTCTGTAAGTTCAAGATTCCCTCACTAGTGGAAATATCTTCTCAACATCTACTTTGTCAAGCCCCCTCAGAATCTTGTACATTTCAATAATATCACCCCTCATTCTTCTAAACTCTAATGAATAAAGACCTAACCTGTTTAGCCGTTCTTGATAAGTCAACCCCTTCATCCCAGGAATCAGCCCAGTGAATCTTTTTTGAACTGCCTCCAGTGCCAGTATATTCTTTCTTAAATACGGGGACCAAAACTGTACACAGTACTCCAGATGTGACCTCACCAACATCCTGTAGAACTTCTACCTTTCTTGTTTGCTTCTGTCTCTGGAATTTTTTAGATTTTTTTTCTCTCTGGTGAGTTTTCTCAGTACCTGTAACTTCAGTTGGGAGCTGGGTTCAGTGCAAAATCCATTGAAGGTGCCCTTATTCTTTGTTTCTCAGAATTCTTGTTGGGGTTCGAGGTTTTAATCCCAATGCTGCCAGAATCCTGCTTCGGACTCCATGAAGTAGACTTCATTGTCCTGAGTACATTAACAGCAAATCTTTATTAACAACTCATAACTCATATATATATTTACAGTAGAGGGTACAGATATGGAGCTGAGTCCAGTCTAGGTCTGTACCCAACTCTGTCCGTCTTTAGATTGACCCTGGCTCTGGATCATGTGTCTTCTTACATTACTGTGTGGACGGTATTGTACTCAGTCCCACGTTAACCCTTTATGTACCAAACCCCGCTACTACGCTTTGCACACTTCAAACTGTGCTGGTATATAGAACCCTGGCTCTAAATGTGCGCATTAGAACCTGTGCAACACTCCATTCTCCCACTACCTCGGGCACCTGTTAGTAGAGATGAGATTTTTCCCATGCCCTCAAAAGTCCACATGCATGGCACCTTGAAAGCAACATGAAATCTTATCTCGGCAGGGATGTCACCCTTACACCTGCTCCCGATGGGGTGGCGGACCTCAGAGAACTCTTTCAGGTGGAACCAGATATTTGAGTGCACAGGGAGGAGCAGCATGAGAATGTAATCTGTCATCTGGTGATCGCTCCTACACATGGATTGATCAGGAAAGTTTGTGTTCCTGCTCCTCGAACACCTCTCATCCATAGTAACCACATATCCCTTGACATCTTTATAATGCTGAAAAGTTTCGAGGTTACTTTGGCGTTCATTCAATGACAATGCCTTTCTTGCACTGAGTTGTTGAGTAGCAACCATTCCAGACCCTCCAATTGCAGAGACTCCTACAAATCTCAGTCCTAGATGGCCTAGTATTAGTGCGAAGCTGTGATTAGTCATCCTGTACACCCCAGCCAAGTTAAACATCTTTCTTGTGTGGAGGCTGCAGAGCCCTGTAGGAGCTGTTGATGCTTCACATGGAGAACCTCACAGTCCTCGGAATGGTCCAGCACACGGGCCCATTTAACTCTCACCTCGTGGAATAATACTCCAATCCTTCAGTGAGGTCTGGTGTACTTTGGTTTAGATCCCTTTAAGTGAGGTTTATTGCTTCCCTTGAGAAGGAGACGAGCAGAATGAACAATTCTCCGTTTGACATTTCACAAAGGCTTCAGTCAAATGCATGCACACCTCTTTGATCCTACACTCAATCCCTCTTGCAGTCAAGGCTAACTTGTTCATTGCCTCCTTACTTGCAGCCATCGCCTGCATATTACCTCAAAATTACAAATCATCAAGGACAGCCAGTAACAATTGGGAGTGCCCACCACAGCATTCTCCAAGCATGTAGGGAAAGCCTCTGCTTTTCTATTGTTAAGTCAATGTAGAACTTAATTCTTTCAACCCTGCATCTACAGTGTTCCTTGTCACTCGCATAGGATGTTTAACTCCCCTTAATACTGTTTGCATCCATCCACATCTCACATCAGGGTAACAGTAGCAGGAGATGCAATGACCTTGCTAAACATCATTTTCAGAGCACGGTGAGCTGCAAGTAATGGAATGCATGCTGCGTGCTCAGGCCACATACTCACAAATGATGGCTAGTGCTTAATCATGCACATGTGGGATTATTGAGTGATCACTATGTTGGTAATATGAGAGAAGTGAATCTATAGGGCTTCATTATCGAACTCTGATGGGTCCAAATTCCACATCCTTAGATGCCCACGACCAGTGAAGCAACTAGCAGCAGAATAAGAATCCAGGATACTTCCAAGCAGTGAAAGTGAACATATATTTACAAGTGCCAAAACTATATACAGTGGTTGAACACCTGTGTCACCTGTGTGCCTTCAAAACTTATTTATCTTTCTTTTCCTATTACTATGTCTAGGTGCAGCCCCGACATCCGCAGCTGAAGTGGAGGCATCTTGCTAACTGCTTTGCACTGTTGGCTGTGAAGACTTTGGTGGGTGTCCTCTGGTGGCCCGAGGCCTAAAGGGCCCCAACCTGCTAACGGTCTCCTGTGCAGGTGCACCCTCCTTGGCCTGACTTGCTGGATAGGGCATGGAGTGGCAGGGCACCTTTGGATGAATACCCCTGGGAGCCTGGCTGGCGTCCTGCCTCCTTGACTACTTGAGAAGGGGCATCTGGAGGGAGGCCGAGGTCCCCCTCTCACCTATCCATTGCTGCACAACACCCATGGCTAGAGCAACGGAGTGCAGGCCTGAGCGCATATCCGGCAGACACTGAGTGTTTTGCTGGACCTGGGTCTCTAAGGTGACCGCCACCCTTTCCATGGAGCCACAGAATAACAGCAGACAGACGGACTCCTCCAGCCTTCAGTCCAATCTGCACATGGCCTCTGGCATCTCTGCCTGATGTTCCCCTGCCTGTCTCTGCATCTCCATCAGATAAGACCATAAGACATAGGAGCTGAAATTAGGCCATTCGGCCCATCGAGTCTGCTCTGCCATTCAATCATGGCTGATAACTTTCTCAACCCCATTCTCCCGCCTTCTCCCCGTAACCTTTGATCCCCTTACCAATCAAGAACCTTTCTGTCTCGGTCTTAAATACACGCAATGACCTGGCCTCCACAGCCTTCTGTGGCAATGAATTCCATAGATTCACCACTCTCTGGCTAAAGAAGTTTCTCCTCATCTCTGTTCTAAAAGGTCTTCCTTTAATTCTGAGGCTGTGCCCTCGGGTCCTAGTCTCTCCTACTAATGGAAACATCTTCCCCACGTCCACTCTATCCAGGCCTTTCAGTATTCTGTAAGTTTCAATCAGATCCCCCCCTCATCCTTCTAAACTCCATCGAGTATAGACACAGAGTCCTCAAACGTTCCTCATATGTTAAACCTTTCATTCCTGGGATCGTTCTCATGAACCTCCTCTGGACCCTCTCCAGGGCCAGAACATCCTTCCTGAGATCTCTTAAGGCTGAGTCCAGAGGCTCATCATCTGCATGGGGCTCAGCAGGAGCCTGGTGTCCAGCAGTCCTCAGTGTCAGAGACCTTGGCTATCACCACCTCTGCCAGCTGTGGCCCATGTCAGTGATGTGCTCACCAGATTGTGACCCCCAAGCCTATTCTAGAATGTGCAGCCAGCGAGGTGAATGTCTCTGTGCTTGTGGAGAGTGTATGTGAATGCCTTGACAGTGCATCCGCTGAGGATTGAAAGTCATCATCTCAGAGGTGGGGTGGTGCTGGTTTGGTGGCTGGTCTCCCTTGTGGGCCTCCCCCTTACTGGTACCTGGAACAGATCAAAGAAAGATTTAGAGGATGCCTATGCAGGCTCCCTTAATAAAGCAATGTCTCACTCTGTGAGTGCATTTGACAACTGCACATTGAAGGCATCCTCACTGATTTCCCAGTAGAGTACTATCTCGCTTGCTCCTCCCCCAGCTAGTTTGATGGCCTCCTCCATGACTGAGGTGAGGATTCGAATATCAGGCAGGTTGCTACCACTCTTGACTTGCTCCCTTCTGTTCTACGTGTTCTTGTCCTGCAAATTGATAGAAGGATTGACTGTCACCCCAACAGAAGCATGCCAGCTCCTGAGCCCTCCCCATGAGGTAATGGCAAGAACAGCGACTTCCTGTCCACCCCTGCTGCGACATTCTCCGAGTTCCTTGCAGATGTAGAGGTAATGAGCTGAACAGTGCAAGTTTGCATGTGGCCAGCCATCCTGCGCCCCTCACCCCAGCCCAGCAAAAAGCACTCCGATTTCTGCTCCATCACCAAACTTATACTCCAGAATGGAAAATTCTGCCCAACATTTATTTTTATGTTTCTAATTGTGAACACATTTGAAACTGCCCTAACACATAATTCTATAACAGTATTACTGTATGAGCACAGGACTTAAATATTGAACAATTTTGATGCTGTATTAAGACGATAAGAATTACCAAAAATTACTGACACTGTACTAACATTGGACTGAACAATGCTCATGTTGTATTAACATTGAGGTAGAAAATCAGTCATGATCTAGTTGAATGGCCAAAGCAGGCTTGAGGGACCGAATGGCTTAGGCCTGCTCCTATTTCCTATGTTCCTATATAAGTTCCTAACATAGGACTGATCAATAATGACTAATACTGAAGCTGTGCTAACAGAGTTCTGCGCAATACTGGAAACACACTAACATAGGACTGAATAAAACTGAGTGAAATAGCAGGACTGATAAATTATACTGTACTAATAAGACTGAGAATTGCTGATATGGTACCTACTGGAATGGATAATGATAATATTCTAACACTATGATTAGGGAGAGTATGGCATAGTGGTAATGGCGCTGGCCTAGTAATCGCAAGGTCTAGGCTAATTCTTTGGGGGCACCAGTTCAAATCCCACAGCAGCTGGTGGAATTTAAGTTCAGCGAATACAATCTTGAAAGTTAGTCTTAGTAATAGTAACATGAAACTATAATTGATTTTTGTAAAAGCCCATCAGGTTCGCTAGCATCCTTTAGGGAAGGAAATCTGCCATCCTTACTTGGCCTGGCCTACATGTGACTCCAGACCACAGCAATGTGGTTGACACTTAGCTGCCCTCTAAAATGGCCTAGCAAACCACTCAGTTCAAGGCCAATTAGGGATGCGCAACAAATGATGGCTGTGCCTTCAACACCCACATCTCCTGAAAGTGTATGAATGGGACTGAGCAATGTTGCTCCATGTTGAATATATTTTAAGGCTGGGATAGACATATTTTTGGTCTGTCAGAGAATTAAGGGATATGGGGAATGGGCAGGAAAGTAGAGTTGAGCCCAAGATCAGCCATGATCATATTGAATGGTGGAGTGAGCTCAACGGGCTATATGGTCTACTCCTGATCCTTTTTCTTATGTTCTTGATACTGTTATGTTAGATGCAGCAAAAAAAAAAACACAGAAAAGAGCAGTACTGATACTATATTAATGAGGGACTGAAAATATGAAAACAGGGCTGAGAAGTGCTGAACAATACAGATACTGTACTAACACAGAAGTGAGCTATACTGATATTGGATAGAACTGAGGAATACCAACACTGTAATAGAAGAGGTCTGGCCAACACCAAAACTGTGCTGACACAGGGCTATACATTACTAATACTGTACTGACACAGGACTGAGCAATGCTGATTCTATATTTAGACAGAACTGAGCAACACTGATATTCTACCCAGATAGGAAACAACAGTACTAACGCTGTACAAACAGAACTAAGCAATATTGATACTGTACTAAATCAGGACTGAGTAATACAGATAGTATACTAACTTAAAACATTGTGCCAGCATAGGTTTGAGCAATATTAATACCTGGTCAATACAGGACTGAACAAAATGAACTTTTTGAATTCATTCATAGGACGTGGGAGTTGCTGGCAAGACAATTTTGCCCATCTCTAATTGCCCTTGAGAAGGTGGTGGTGAGCCGCCTTCTTGAACGGCAGCAGTCCATGTGGCCTAGGTTCACCTACAGTGCTGCTAGGAAAGCAGTTCCAAGATTTTGACCCAGTGACAGTGAAGGAACAGCGATATAGTTCCAAGCCAGGATGGTGTGTGGCTTGGAGGGGAGCTTGCAGGCAATGGTGTTCCCAAGCATCTGCTGCCCTTATCCTTCCAGGTGGGAGAGGTTGTGTGTTGGTGTGATGGAAGGTACTGTCAAAGGAGGCTTGGCAAGTTACTGAGGTGCATCTTGTAGACGGTACACATTGCTGCCACTGTGTGTTGATGGTAGAGGGAATGAATGTTTAAGATAGTGAATGGGGTGCTAATCAAGCGGGCTGCGTTGTCCTGGATGGTGTTGAGCTTTTTGAGTGTTGTTGGAGCTGCACTCATCCAGACAAGAGTATTCTATCCAGAGAGTATTCCATCACACCCCTGACTTTGTCTTGTAGATGGCTGACAGGTTTTGGGGAGTCAGGAGGGCTGAGGAGAATGAAGGTGCTGCCCGCCAAGGGCACCATTTATCATCCTTGGCCTCCTTGTCTCCTGTGTCAATGGGAGCCACTGCAACAGGACTCAGTGGCAAGGGCTGCCCCCGAAATGATGCAGGTGTGGTAGGCTCTGGACATGTCCCCATGGCACCTCCACAATAAGGATGACAGCCAAGTGCACATCAACCACTTAACAGAGACTAGTCAGCAGGCTGCCTCCACTTCCTTCAAGGCCAAAATTGGTGTAAGAGTGTCTAAGCACGCATGCCAATGTGTAGTGCAAAGCACTTAGTGGGTCACTGGGTTGTCTTCTTACTGTCTCTGAACATAATATCCATTTCTTTTCACTATAAATAATGACACTTTAAGCCACATATCTGACATGACAAGGAAAGTAGTATGAGGTGGTGAAGAAAATCAGGTGTTCCTCAATGGTGATGGCAAAACCTCTGGTCATATGCATCATTCGTGGACTTAAGTGATCAGATCTTTCAGGATATGTCTTGCATGGATGTGTTGGCACAAGTACCTCAGACTGATGCCCATATCATGCCCTTCATCCTGGGTCAGAGGAACTCAGCCTAATGTTCCAGAATCAAATGATCCCTGACATTCTTGTCAACCTGCCAAGATATTTATAACATTGCATCATGCCCTGCCATCTCCCCGTGCAGCCAGAGCACCTTGGTATTCTGTATCCTCCCCCCCAGCCTCCACTCCCTTCTCCTCTCTCACTCCCTGCTCCAGTGAGCTATGTGATTCCAGGTCCTCACCGTCCTCAAGGTCCACACCTCTCTGGAGCGCCATGTTATGGAGGGCCCAGAAGACTACGACAATGACTGAGACACTTAAGGGAGTATTTTGGAGGGCGCCACCCAACTACTCAAGCCACTACAATCGCATCTCCGGAAACCTGGTGGCCTATTCAGTGGTGGACCTAGTGAGCAGGTTGTATCACCTTTGTGCCTCTGTTTAGGACTCTCATAGATGGGTGAGTAGCCATTTTTTCAAGGGATATCTCTTCTTCCGATGGACCCATCTTCAGACTTGAGGTGTTGGATGAAGATCTGAGGCAGCATGAACTGGGAGAGGACGAAGGAGTCACGATAGCTGCCAGGAAAGCTAGCACGCACATGGAGAAAGCTCATGTTGTGGTTGCAGACCAGTTGCTCGTTGAGGGAACGGAAGCCCTTCCTGTTCATGAATCTGACTGCTGATTATTGGCTGCCTTGCTGGCCACATGGGTTCAATTGATGAATCCCACCACCTGAGGGAATACAACAATTGCAGCAAAACCCAACGCCTCAGTGCCTGCAAATCGCCATCTGTCGTGAAATAAATACAAGATGCAGTGGTGTGCATCTGTTCTTGGAGATACCACTAAGGTCCGCCGCAGCTGCTCCTTGAAAAGAGCCAGAAGCAAAGAGGTTTAAGGCCACAATGATGTTTACTGCTGCTGGCAGGTCATAGTGACCAACGCTGTGAGGTATGAGACTTTCAACGATGAGCCCAGAGATGTCTGTGACCATCTGTCCAGTGAGTTACAGTCGCCTGCGGCACTGTGTCTTGGTCATTGTCAGGAGCTCCATCTTTATCGGTAGATCCTATGTGGAGGGTATAGCCTCTGTGTCCTTCTGGACCCTCGTTCCTCTCTCCTGTCCTGCTATCCCAGGGTTCCACCTTTCCAGCAGAGGATGTTGCCCCTCATCATCACTGGGCCCAAAACCTGAGAGTTGTGCTCCATTTCCAACTGCTGCCTGCCTTGTGCTCAGCTGGTTGTCTTTGGCAGCCTTGTCCCCAGTCTTCTGCCTCCGTGATGCCAGGAGGACAATGACCCTTACACTGCTCAAGTGCTGACTACCCACACTGCCCGGCACCTATCTACCAATGATGGAGTCCCCTCTGCGCTGCTGACATTTTTATACCTCTGGGGTGATTCCCTGGTCGGTCATGACTGTCTCTCTTTTCTATATCCTATACCTTTTATGTGGTCTGCCCCCAACAACAGTGTTCCCATGAAACTCAACAATCTCTATTAATAAGTCCTGCAAGCACTTTAACTGGCTTTAATAGGAGATGTGATAGGATTGCAATCCCAGCCCTCATGGTCATTGCTGGCACCAGGAACAGCACAGGAAACTGGCACACCGGCCAGTGCCAGTATTTTTGGACCCATCTGCCTCCTTTCCTGAACTTAGCGGGGTCCAAAAATTAAGCCCTCTGTCTCCACTCTATATCTCCCCATTACCTCGCTATTTCTGTGTCCTCTTAAATGCCTCTCTGTTCTCTTTGTATGCCTTTCACATCTGGGCGGAATTGTCCAGCCCCGTTGGCGGCGGGCGTATTGGTGGGCGTGAGCAGACAATATGGCGAGAAGGCCAAAAATTGGTTTTAAGCCATCTTGAAATCAGTTTGCGACCTTCTGCTCTGCCTGTCAATGGCAGGCCTCGGTTCCCGTCATCCAATATCAGGAACCTAATTTTAATGCATTTCATTATCTATGCCAGAATCACCACCCCCCTCCCACCCACCCCCCACTCCCCGCATCAAATTTACTGATCACATCGGCATGACTTCAGAATGACTTGATTCACATCTATCTTTATGAGGCATGCACCTGGCGAGCTGAACTTCAAAGGGAACTCGGTGGTGAGTGCACCCAACCTTGCACAGCACTCACGAACGTTGTGCATAAGAGAGCAAGGAAGAGGTGCTACACATTCATGGGCGGGTACAGGCAAGTTGCTATTTCCCAGCTGGCTTTCAATACTGTGCTGGGCAAGGGCTCCAGTATGAATGAGGCTGGGGGCAGGGGTGGTGGCAAGGCAGCACAGATGAAGGAAGTGCATAAGCACATGGGGTGGGGGGTGGTGGGGGATGAGGGAAGCGGCCACACACTTGGAAAAGCTTGTCAAGAGTGAGCGTTCTTCCGCAGCTGAGATTGTTCAACAGCAGCTCCATTGACATGCTTGGAGTCGGCCCTCTGAAACTTTTCTGCTCACTCCATCAACTCAAAAGCATGCATGTGCCATCAAGTGCTCCAAAAAGTTTGACCCCTCGGGCGCAGACTGCAAGTTAATGAGTGTTTTAGGGGGCGGCAGAACAATTGGCCAATTGGGCCACTTGTAGAATCCCCTTGCGAAAGGTGGCTCTGGTGGAGGCACTCACAGCCCCTTACAATGTCTTTATTAAGGTTTGGACCGAAATCTCTCATGGTTCAAGGTAACAGCACAGCCTTGCAGTGTGAGTTAGGCCTGAGCTGAGAGCACAGCATGCAGTCCAGTGGCTGAAGCTGCCTCAATCGGTCAAGTGGAGTGGGGCGGAGGGGTGGGGTTTTGGACAGCGATGAAGCGCACTACACACTGGCCAACCAATTGTGGCCAGTACTCTCTGGCATGCGTGAAGGGGTCTTCAGACTTAACTAAGAGAGGTTCTTAGGACAGATAGGCTAACCCACACATCTCTCTTTGAGCCTGCAGGAGGAGAACATCAGCGTCATGAATCCTGGTTATTTAGCGGTATGCCTCATGGCTTACAGGGAGCAGAGAAGAAGGAGTGTAGCAGAGGTGCCTGGTTCAGCAAACGGAGGAGCATCTCCCTCAAAATGAAAGGGTGGTCGGGCCTGCTGCACATGCAGCTGAAGATCCACAGGGAGCCGTTGCTCATAGGCACTTTGCTAGACCCAGGGTCTATAGACGGCAGTCGTCATTCCTGCAGATGACTGAGAACCAGTGTCACTGAAGACTGTGCATGTGCCAGGGAACTGGCCAGTCACATATGCTGCCTGCTGCATGATTTGACGCCGTGGGGACATGGAGGGCATCCATTGCTAGTGGCCATGAACGTTCAGTTTTTACACCAGTGGCTCCTTCTAGGGCTTCGCAGGTGACTTGTGCAGGATCTTGCAAGCCTCCATGCACAATTGTATCCAGGAGGCCATGGACGTTATCTTTGCGAAGGCACAGAATTGCCCAAAATCAGAAAAGCCAGGAAGCAAGAGCGCTGGGTTTTGCATAGATCTCCGGTTTCCCACAGGTGCAGGGTGCCATCAACTACACTCACGTGGCACTTAGGTCTCCGTAGAAACAAGCAGTCAACTATGTCGACCGCATGGGCTTCCACTCACTGAATGTTCAGCTGCTCTGCGACCACCACAAACGCACCCTACCATTCTGTATATGATTCCCAGGGAGCATCCACGACCCTACATCCTTAGCTGGTCTCAGATCCCTGACATTTTCCAGGGTCCAGGGAGGCAACGGCTACCCACAGATAACGTGGCTGATGCCACCCTTGGGGCAGCCTCAGACTGCTGCAGAGTGATGGTATAACAAGACTCATGCTGCGACCCGGACTTTGGTGGAGCAAACGATAGGCATCTTGAAGATGAGGTTCCAGTGCCTCGACAGGTCCAGTAGAGCATTGCGACACAGTCCCCATAGGGTGTCACATTTGAGTGACACAAGCACTGCTCATCATAACAAGGAGCCATTGACGAGGAGACATTCTTGAGAGTTTATTTAAAATAGTGAACATCATATAGAAGCGATTAACACCTTTGCCCACCCTGTGCAACCACATCTTCTTAACTATCCCTCATTTTGCTGATTTAGTTTATTTGGTTGACTCTGAAAGAGTTACATCTTCTTAACCTTCCTAAACCTGCTGCTACATCTTAGTGCTCCCCCGACATCCACAGCGGAGCTGGAGGCGGCCTGCTGACTGCAGCGCACTGTCTGTGATGATGACTTCAATGTGCACCCTCTGAAGGGCCCTGGCTTGCTTTGGATGTCCTCCTGTGGGCCAGGTGCACCCTCCTCGGCTTGTGGAGCTGGAGCTGCTTGGGCCACAGGAAGAGGGGATTTGGATCAGCGAGATATTCCCGGAGTCACCTGGATGGCCCTGGGGTGTGGAGCTGCTGGACTTCCTTTTGGGTGCAAAACGGCCCCTGACTGACTCCTTTAGGAGAAGGGAGAGCTGGAGTGAGATCAAGTTGCCTGCATCCCTCTCACGTTGACACCGTTGAAGGCCAACTATGGCATTAGTGATGGAGTTCAGCCTGTGCAGCAGGGCAGGACTGATGTTCTAGGCCAAGGTCTCCATGGCGGCCGCCATCCTGTCAGCGTTGACCTCGGTGCATCGGCATACTGGCGCTAACACTTCGGACTGAAGATGGACGGACTCCTCCATCGTCCCTTGCAACCTGAGGAGTGCACCAGACATCCCTTCCTGATGTTGCCGTAATTGCCTTTACAGCTCCACCAACTGATTGAGGACGAGTCCAGAGGCTCATCATCTGACTTGGACTCAGGAGATTCTGTGCCTCCAGCAGTCCTCTGAGTACTAGCAACCAAGGATGTCCCTGCCTCTGCCTGCTGCTGAACTGGTTGTGTGCTGTACTCATCAAATTGTGATCCCATGGCTGCTCTACATCTAGGTCCCACCGAAGTGTGTGTCATTGCGCTATTAGAGGGTGTGGTGAGCGCGTGACGGGTCATCAAAGGTGTTGCCCTCAGGGTCCTCATCCAAGGTGCTCTTGGCGCTGGAGTTGGGGTCAAGGTTGATTGAGGAAATATGTGCCTAGGACAGAAAGTGGAGATTATTCATGCTTGGCATCCGTGTTGAAGACAGAACAGTGGGCTCAGAGTAGTTGTCTCAGAGTGTTGAGAGAGGGATAATGCAGGAACCTCATGTGGGTGTTTGCCGCTGACTTCTCCGTTGCCGCAGGAACGGTCCACGCCCTCCCTGGCCAACTCCAACACCAAGTGAGGACCTTGATGACTAGCATTCTGCCTCCCACCCTGGTCTGGGACCTCTCCCAGTAATTGTGCGTGATCTTGTCCTGAATAAAGACAGATAGAGAGTTTGAGCAAGGCGCATGCCAGGTCAAATAAGAAGGATGCCAGGTGTGCATATGTGCTGAGTGGAGCCATGGATGGGATGAGGAGGCAATCTGCAGAGGAGATGAAGCTAGATGGAGATGTGAGGGTGTGTGAGAGAGAGTGAGTGCTGATGTCCCTTGAGATGCCATTGAATGTGTGATGGGCTTGTAAGGGGGTGAGTTGAGATTGAAAGAGTTAGTTGACTTATCCGGTCACACATATGAGAGTATTCATCCTTTTTTTGCACTGGCTGGCCGACCACTTATGAGCAGCATTGGCAATGACCACCTCTGCCACCTTCTCCCAAGCCAGAGCGGTGAGACTGATGGGCTTCTTACAGCCAGAGTGGGGATAGAGGATATCACGGCAGGCTTTCACGGTGTCCAGAAGGCATTCTAGGGATGCGTCACTGAAACGGGGAGCTGTACTCTACCTGGCATTTTGGGCCATGTCTTCACCAGAGCAGTCCTGGGCTGCAAGGATTGAGAACTGAGCACACAGTTGCAGTTTAAATATGGCGCCCAGCGTGAGGAAGCAGTGAGGTAACAATGTGGCGGGCAAGTCGAAGGCCCCCCGTCAGCAATCTGACATGCTTCCCTTGACTGCATAATTTATGAGGCAGGAGGGGAATGATACGGCACGGAAACCTGCCATTGTGGCCAGCGAGTAAAATGTCTTTTTCCACGCCCACTATACTTAGTGCAAATCTGAGATGATTTTTTGTTTTTATCTCTGAGATGATTCTGTCGTCTGCCTTTCTGCCTACACCTGTGTCTCTCTTTTTTGCCTTCTCCTTTAAGAAGCCCAGTCCTGTTTCATATTAATTAGTGATTGGTTCCACATTATTTTTTGAGACTATTAAGTGGGGTTGCAAAATACTCCATAAATAAGACAGACACGCTGAAAGTGAAAAACAAGTGCCCTGTCCTGCTACAAAATGGCGAACATTCTGTGCCGAGTGAGAAACAAATTGGAATGCATTGTACCCAAGCTGTGCAAATGCATGCACGCACGGGCAAACACACACACACAGTGTAATAATGCATTCCATGGAGTGTATTGCATTTACAACACAATACACACAGTGGCTTGCACAGATGCACAACATATTCTACACACAGCATACTTTGCTCAGTGTGTTATGCAGATTTGAAATTGTACAATCTGAATTGTAACCTGAAGCACTGCCTGGTTTTGAAAGCAATTGGGAGCTGCTCTTTTCCAATCTATTTCCCACCAAAGCTCCTCATTCATTGTCATTTGGCAGGTCCAAGTATTTTAGACAACGACCTTCAGCAACGAAGGAGAGAAGCTATTGTAGAATTTAGATTCAATAGAAATGTGAGGCCAAATATGTGTCTCCAAGCTTGTGAGCCATCTCAGGCGGCATGACTGCTTGCGTGTCTGTGTGAAATCTTTTCATTGCAGTTCACTGTGACCAATGACAATATTCCTGCTGCTCTCACTCTCCAGTCCTGGCAAGAATACCTGGTGATCACAGGCATTCAACTGAGCTTTGTTTTTGCAGCAGAATCAATTCAATTTCTCTTCAAGTTAAACCAATGACATCAAAGCACAGAATTTGGTATAACTCACAGTTAACAAATATGTCTTTGTAAGTATGCTGTGAATGTGATAATGTTTGCACAGGGTGGTGTAAACGAGAGCAAAGCCCATGCAGACAGGCAGCATTATAAATCTGTCTCGGTAGATTCAGTTCATCTGCAGTGGTCACTCAGGCGTGGTACGAGCACAGTATTTAGCAGGCCGACAGGCTGTGGGTTAGGTCCTGTGGGACAGGCATGTCACTTTCACTCAGGTTGTCCCTTATCACAGACCATTGGAGTCCATCCTGAATTAGAGCTACCAATCATTTTCTATCATCTGCTTGTTCTTGCCTTATCTCTGCTTTTCAGGAAATCAGACAAACAGAGGCTGTTCTTTCAGCAAGTCGTTGACACCAGTTTCATAAGGCTCGCAGCTTGTAGACTAAGTACATACAATCATCACTTCATGGACATTTAACCTGTTAGATACAGAAGGCCAGGACTTCTATTCTTTACATTTGTATGTGGATTTACTCCACCTGCTTATCTACACCTCTAAATAATGAAGGGTTTAAACCTACAAGGGTTCCTTTCTCTGGCTGATTGCTTCCTCCTGAAAAACCTGTTGGGCATATCTTGACGAATCTTCCAGCGTTGTTCAGAATTTAGATGAACCTTTCTGATCTGTTTCTGACAGTTCATAAGTGTTGATGCAATGAAAACCTTAATTTCCAATCACTGTCTTTTTACTGCTTGCTTGGGCTCTGCAGCTTCAAGATCTAAGAAGTACAATAACATAAGCTGTATAAAAAATTTGAATTCATTGATGATTTCTAGTGCCTTGCAATTGATAACTGATATGTCATTGTCTTGGCGTCAAAATTTCTTGCTCCTCGAGAATTCTCTTTCCCAAGGCCCTTAAATAACTTTTTCTTGATGGGAAAAAAAGACAATGCAGGTCTACTGTGCCTGCAGCACTGGACCTCTGCCATGCCCCAGGCTCTATGGCTGCAGCGCAGGGCTCTCTGCAATGGGAACTCCACCCATAGAGTTCTTTTCGGTGGGAAAATCTCAACAATGCTCAATGGCTCTGCAGTCTTGCAGCCCCAATTCCAGCCTGATTCTGCCAGAATACTGCCTGTCGACCACCACTCCATTGCACCTCTCCTTCAATTACTCACTCTCAGAACACCGATTCTCAAGGGTGATTCCCAGACCGGGTCTCAAACTTTGCTGTAGCTACTTCTTGCAGCTGTTTGTCAGTGTTATCCCGGACTTTATGGCGCCTCCTGTTGCCCAATAATATTACTGTTTGTGATTGCTGCCACCATGTTGTGCACCATTGCCAGCATGTTGTGTATTAGCTCTTAACACAAACATACAAACACAATGACAATGATTGGTAATCTAATGAAGGGTTCTTTATTGAAGAATAATAGGATTCCAGGAGAATTCTTTATTAATATGTTACCTGTTGATCAACACTGGTCCAACTTCTATTAAAATGATAACTTGCATCACTTTCTGCAGATGATGTATACTGAACAATTTAGATATGCAGTAGTATGTTAATCAGCAATATCACATTGGGTATTTGGCAGGCCCCTTGCCTGTCGGTATGAACAGCTGCCCAATTCTGTGCTCACCTGACATGCATTTAACCTAAGAGTTATGGTCAACTTCAGAATCCATTGACTTGAACTGATAGTTTATAGACAACAATCCAAAGAAGCTAATGACTAGCTTGTTAGTCGATGTTGAGACAAAGGCAGAGATTGCAAATTTTTAAAGGCTGAGAGAATAATGGAGCCTGTAATCATATCAACCCCAAAGGAGCTTTCCAAAAGGACCTGCTTGACCCTGAAAAAGGGACACAACATTGACAGTCTTACATAAAGATGGCAGATAAAATGAGGCTAATTGCAGACAGGCAGTATCTGCAAGCTTTTGGAGCAGCAACAGCCATGGGTGAGGTATCCAAGGCATCCAGACTGGGCAAGTCACGCAGCAAGTTCAGTCTAATGCATCAGCCACATAACTTTCCTTGCATTTGGAGATACCTATAAGGCGTGTGATCTGAAGGGACAAAGGGAAAGATTATGTAGAAAGCCTGACAGTGTGAAAGCGATTAGAAGCACAGCAAGCTACAGTTCAGAAAAAAGCAGAAGCTGCATAGTGGCAAGAATATGAAAGCGTTCATCAAACGTTACTATGTCCACGAGACGGAGAGAGACCTGGCTGCAGAGGAGGCACTGAGAGAGATGAACAAAATTTCAAAAGCGAATAAGCTTTCCTTACAATGACAGTCGAGCAGCATGTGGATGCAATCGCCCAACTGGAAGCTTTCACCACAAATGAGACCATATTTCCAAGTAAAAATGGCATGCACAAGCTATGACTGAAGATAAATATAGGGGATAAGTGTCAACATTTTACCATTGCAGATACTCAAAGATGTACCTAGCAAAATGGGAGTCTGTGTTACAGCCAGTAAGAGCAGGGCTCACTGCATTTAACAGTTCAGAATCTACTGCGTGGGAGCATTGACATTGAAGTGCAAATATGGATGTTCTGCATGGTCATCACAAATCTTCTACATCTTTGACACCAATGGACCAGTGGTAGCAGGACTGCCAGCATGCTGTGAACTCTGGATCATATTGATTCACGAGATCAATAAAGTACTAATGCTAGATAGTCAAGGAAAGCGTGACCTATTGAGTCTATTCAAGATCTGTAACAGAAATACCCAGATAGACTTTACAGCATGGGCAATTTTATGGGAGATGCCGTTCTTCACCTGAAAGATAAAGCAGTTCCTTCCAAAGATCCACCTCGAAAGTGCAATGTTCAAGTGGACAAAGTAGATGTATGACAGAGCCGATGGTAAACTACTGTCATAATCCATTTTTGAAATTTGTATGTTTTGACATGCAGGCTTTGAATTCAATAGTAATAAGACCATCAAGTCTGTAGGTTTTTTTTATAAAACTAAATTAAACATTTATTAATACAAGGAAGATTGTAAGCACATACATATGTCTACAAAATTACTACTATAATAACCATAAAAATCCCCTAATTAATCTGAATCTCAGTTAGACACCCGATAAGGCAACAGTAAAACACAGATTTAAACAGACGTCTGGCAAAGCACACCCTGTGACAGTCACATTCAAAATGAGCTTTTTTCAGCTCTTTCAAACATCCTTTGCTGTTCCTTACATCCTGTTGAATCGTCTGGTCTTCCACCTATCTTGCATAAGTATATACTTTCGTTAAGTTTGATACTATCTTTAGCCTTTCTACTTAACCATGGATGGTGTGTCCGCCCCTTGGACTTTTTCTTACTTGTTGGAATGTATCTATTCTGTGTATTCTGAAATATCTCCTTAAATGTTTGCTACAGCAACTCTATAGAACTGTCCCTTAACCTAATTTGCTGATTCACTTTAGCCAGTTCAGCTTTCATGCCCTCATAATTGCCCTTATTTAAGCTTAAAAACATAGTCTCAGACCCACTCCTCTCTCCCTCAAACTGAATGTAAAATTCAATCATATTATGGTTGTTGTTACCGAGGGGTGATTTCACTATGAGATCATTCATTAATCCCATCTCATTGCACAATACCAGGTCTAGTATAGCCTGCTCTCTGGTTGGCTCCAGAACATGCTGTTCTAAGAAACTATCCTAGAAACATTCTATGAACTCAACACGTAGGCTACCTTTGCCCACCTGACTTTTCCAGTCTACTGTAGATTAAAACTCCCATGATTATCGCCATGCCTTTCTGACAAGCTCCCATTATTTCTTCCTTTATGCTCCATTCTACCATGTGGTTACTATTAGGGGGCCAGTACATGACTTCCACAAGTGACTTCTTATCTTTACCATTTCTTATCTCTACCCAAACCGGTTCCACATCCTGGCTTCCTGAACTTGGGTCATTCCCCTCTACTCTGTTAATACCATCATTAACCAACAGAGCCACCCTTCCACCTTTTTCTCACTTCCTGTCTTTGCTAAGTGTCCTATACCCTTTGCTATTCAGGTCCAAATCCATGTCTTCCTGCAGCCATGTCTCTGTAATGGCTATCAAATAGTATTTAATTATTTCTATGTGTGCTCTCAGGTCATTTGTTTTGTTTTGAATGCTTCATGCATTCAGATTCAGAGCCTTTCATTTTATCTCTTCATTCTTTTTATAGCCTGTAGCCCCAATTGTTCATTTACTGTTAGATCTGTACTCTCTATCCCTTCCCATCATGGTCTGTTTTTCATTTCCCGTAATAATACCTTTCTCTTTTGCCTTGTCTCTACTGTTTGATTTACCACATCTTCCCATATTCATATCTTTGCCCCATTACTTAGCTTAAAACCCTCCCTACTTCCCTAATTATGTGGTTCCCACAGACCTCAGAATTTTTTTGCCATATTGTGATGAAATTGACATTTCAAACAGAGTGATTTTTAAGGGCAGACAAGTGCTGATATCAAAAGCACTTGGTCAAGATAACTTATCTGGTTACATCAAGGTCAAATGGGCATTGGAAGAGTGAGATGACTTGCATGTGAGACAGTTTATTGGCCAGGGATTAATAATGACATAGATTGAGCTATGAGGATGTGTAACACATGTCAGGAGCATCAGCCAAGTCAACACAGAGCCACTTCACCCTCACAATGTTCCATCAAGTCCATGGTTAAGAATAACAACTGGAGTTTGTTGACTGTCAGAGGTGATGACTTCTTGCTTGTTAACAACTACCTCTCCAAATTTCTTATCATTTGCCAACTGAGGGATACATCAATATGATCAGCACAATTTTCAAATTTTTTTTGGTGTCCCAGAGGCAATAGTGTTGGATAACAGTCCACAGTATAGCGGTAAACTTTTCCAAGACGTGTGCAAATTGGGCTGCAAACCCCATACTATCTAAGGTCAAATGAGTTAGCTGAAAGGATGGGGCAGACAGTAAAGCCAATGATTTTGAAATGCAAGAAGATTTTCAAGCAGCAATGTTGTACCTAAGAGTAACACGACTAAATACGGGATTACCATCCCAGCAGAGGTTATGTTTGGAAAGCAAGTCAGGACAACTGTTCTGAGTCATCACCTGATCAAACTGTTGTCAGTCTAATAAAATTATTAGAAAGTCAAGAGAAAATAATAATCACACATGACAAAATGCAGGTCTGAATCTGTCTCCTCTGCATATAGGGCAGAAGATCAGAGTGATCCACCTGTAAGAGAGAACATGAAGATGTCAAAAATCTGTAATGAGCCATAGTCATATGAGGTGACCATCCCAAATGGAGCGACATTGAGGAGGAACAGATGTCATTTGAGAGAGTTATCCAACAGCACAATAACACTCCTGTGGAATCAAGAATGAATGCACATTCAAGTTCTGAGAGTGGAGTTAAGGGAGGTGACATGCACAATACTTGAGTGCAAGATAATTTGTCAGTCCATATTTAGGAGTCAAGAGAAAAGAGTTGACGATTCCAAATCTCAGCAAAGTTTCACTGTTTCCAGATCAGGCTGAGTCACTTGAACAATTAATGTGACAGTCAATACATGTGTAATTACAGATTACAATTATCCTATTGTATTATGTACATAGCTTATAACGTTGTGTTTTTCTATTTAAGGAAAGGGGAATATTGTGATATTACTCTCTGGTGCATTGAGTTTAACATACTGATTAACATACTGCTGGATATGCAAGTAGTTTGGTATACATCATGACAGGAAGTGATGGAAGTTAGCGTGTGATATAGTTGGTGCAGCATTGATCAGCAGTTAATACATTAATGAAGAGCTCTCCTGGAACCCTGTTATCATTCAATAAAGAACCTTTTGTTTAGATTACCAATCATTGTGTTTGGTACGTTTGTGTTAAGAGCTAATAACACGACAGAGGGTACATGGTCCCGATGAAATTGGATCCTGGTGATCCCTTCACCAGGCAGTGGGTAATAATTGCAGGGAAAAACTTAAGTCCTCCCCCTATCAGTACCATGTACTGTAAACCTGGCCCAGTCATAGAACTCTCAGATTTGAGTGTAAATGTTGTGAGCCCACACTATGCACTGCATCTTATGGTCCAGGCTCACTGCCTTGCTCTTCGCCTTCAATTCACTAAAATATTTCTCAGCTGACGATCTGCTAAAGCAGTCCCTCACCTCCATCTTGGATTCCCTTGTTCCAGCAAAGTGTTTACACTATCTCCTCCTGGTTAGTATTCCTGGTACGGCCTCCATCCTTGCTCCCAGTGTCCAGGCTGGTGCATTCTTAGGCAGTCCCTCGGGATCGAGGATGACTTGTTTCCACACTAAAAGTGAGATCTCAGGTGATTGAAGAGTCCAATGTGTTACCTACAGTCTCTGTCATAGATGGGGCATAGGGCGATAGGGGGAATGGGGGGGTGGGGTGCCCAGGTTCCCTCATGCTCCTTTTGCTGTTGACGCTTGGCTTCAGCTAGCCCTTGGCGATGAGACTCGAGATGTTCAACACCTTCCCAGATGCTTTCCCTCCACTTTTGGTGGTCTTGGGCCAGGGATTCCTAGATGTTGGTGGGGGTTCTGCGTTTTTTCAAGGAGAGTTTGAGGGTGTCCTCCAGGGGCTCATTTACCATGTCGAAGCTCTGAGTAGAGTGCTTGTTTCAGGAGTCTTGTGTCAGGCATGTGGACAATGTGGCCTGCCCAGCGGAGCTAATTGAGCGTCGTCAATGCTTCGATGCTGGAGATGTTGGCCTGTGCGAGAACACTGACATTGGCGCACCTACCCTGCCAATGGATTTGCAGGATCTTGTGGAGGCGTTGCTTCTCCAGGTACTTCTCCACAGAGTTTTGAAGTGCCTGCTGTACATAGTTCACATCTCTGAGCCATATAGGAGGGTGGGTATCACAACTGCTCTGTAGACCATGAGCTTGGTGATGGATTTGAGGTCCTGGTCTTCAAACACCCTCTTCCTCAGGCAGCCGAAGGCTGCGCTGGCACAATGAAGGCAGTGTTGAATCTCATTGTCAATATCTACCCATGTTGACTGAAAGTTTCCAAGGTGTGGAAAGCAGTCCACGTTGTCCAAGACCTTGTCGTGGATTTTGGTAACAGGGGATCAGTGCAGTGTGGAGGGGGCAGGTTAATAGAGGAGCTTTGTCTTACGGATGTTTAGTGTAAGGCCCATGCTCTTGTACGCCTCGGTGAAGGTGTTGACGATGGCTTGGAGCTCAGCCTCCGAGCGTGCACAGACGCAAGCATCATCTGCATATTGTAGTTCAATGACAGAGGATGGGATGACCTTGAATCTGGCCTGCAGGCGGCAGAGTTTGAACAGGTTCCCGCTTGTTCTGTATTTTAGCTCCACTCCAGTGGGGACCTTCCTGAGGGTGAGATGGAGCATTGGGACAAGAATGATCAAGAAGGCCGTCGATGCGATGACACAGCCTTGCTTGACCCCAGTTCAAATGTGAGTTAGGTCATTGGTCAGAATCACAGCTTTCATGTCATCATGGTGCAGGCAGAGAATGGTGACAAACTTTTGGGGGCAGCCGAAGCAGAGAAGGGTCTTTGAGTCCCTCAGACATCCGCTTTCAATGCTATAATATTTCTTTGATCAATACTACCACACACCTTCATTTCCAACCCTATCTTTTCTGAATAATTTGTAGCCAGGAATGCTAAGTTCACAATCCTCCATTTATTTGAGTCAGATCTTTGTTACTGCCACTATATCATAATCCCACGTGGCGACTTCCAGCTGCAGCTCACTAACCAGATTTACCTTGCTTTATGCATTTTACACATGGGCTCTCCAAACCAATCTTGGACTGCCTCATGAAACAAAAACAGAAAATGCTGGAAAAACTCAGTAGGTCTAACAGCATCTGTGGAGAAATAAAAAGAGAGTTAACATTTCGAGTCCTTATGACTCTTCTTCAGAGCTGGATGAGGATGAATGATGAAGGAGCGTCATAAGGACTCTGAAGAAGAGTCATAAGGACTCCAAACGTTAACTCTGTTTTTTTTCTCTCCACAGATGCTGTTAGACCTGCTGAATTTTTCCAGCTTTTTCTGTTTTTGTTTCAGATTTCCAGCATCCGCAGTATTTTGCTTTTATATTGGACTGCCTCATATTTGTCCCCTATCTTTTCCTTCCTATTTTTTCACTATTCTTTATTCCAGTGTTGTTTGCCTCTTCCAGTCCTCTGTGCACTCGATTCATCTGAATAATGTTTCATCCTGATGTTCAGCCGCTTCCCCACAGCTGGCAGGACAGGTTGAGAAGACCCCATACTCTATACACAGGAAATGATCGAGGCAAATTCCATTGTATCCTTCAAGGGGAAAAAAAACATTTGTAGTCCTGCCCACTGCAGCCAAAGAAAAATTTGTTTGGACGTTTCAGAAGCTCTAGTGGCGAATGTGAATCAAGTGCCAATATAACAGAGATTGAGGAACTGGGTGAAAGTGGTGGATTCTTTACAGGAAATGGTGAAAAGATGGGCATGGGAATTTGCTGGTTTATCTCTGTAATGGCTGACTGTACTTCAAGTGAGGGGAAGTGCACTTTGAGATGTTTCTCAGACACGTTGAAGAATTATGTAAATATAACTCCCTTTTGTTTATGGAGATTTCTCTGGAAAGCTCTCGAAAGGGGCTCGCTTGTTTTGATTTCTGATCAGGGGTCTATGCTTGAAATATTAGCCTTTTCTCTTTACAGGTGCTGATGAACAGGCTTTGCACTTGCAACACTCTGTACTGTCTGAAGTGAAATTGCAGGTACCTGCCTGCTGTACTCTTTTCTTGTATTGGTTAAGTTTTCTGTCTGGGTGTTTTTAAGAGGGTTCCTAGTACAAGACATTTGTTTTTCTAGGTTACAATTATTCTTTAGATTTTACTGTAAGGCCCCAATTTATTGAACTCACATCACAAAGCTGTTCAAAACAATTGGTTTTCTGACTATTTACAGGAATTTATTATATCATAAAATGCATTCTAAATGTCACACTGAATTGTCACTGCGAAAGGAATTTGTCAACTGCGTATGAAGCAGACTGAATGTTGCAGAACAAATTGGTTATTTAGGGATAAAAGAATGGCTGATAAATTAAAATGTTTAGCCATGGTTAAGGATGATAGTTGACAAGTTCCATATCAAGTCCAAATGGCTGAGGAATCTTTTACCGATAAAAAGGTCAGTAAAAGCATATTTCACAGCGTAAAATGAAACATTAACTGCCTACAGGGGACCTAAAGCAGCCAACACTCCTCAAGCAGAGGAAAACATGCATCTATATAACATCCTATCATCTCTTTCAGAAATATTTGAAAGCGCTTCACTTGCACTGAATTGCTTTCAAGTGTTGTTGCAACCATTTTGTGCACAAAAGAATCTCATCAACAGCAATACTGAATGAGTGGCCACTTAAATTATTTTTCTTGGTGGTGCTGGTTGAAGGAATGGTGTGCAACAGGAAACATATAGGGAACTTCCTGCTATTCTTTAAATTGAACCCACCCCTGTCTCAGATGAATCATCTATCATTTAGTTGCTTGGTAGTACAGAACTTAAATATTTCTATAAAAAGAGACATGCTGTCAAAGCTTTTCGCCTTGCGTTCACCAGGACAGATGTAAGAATGCCAATTTTTTAAAGAGAACAACAATTTATACTGCATAAGAAGAGCATGCTGATTGATTGGCAAGTGGACTCTAGTCGAGGCGTTGCCATGGAGAACGTACCAGGGAGTAGTTAACTACCAAACTTTTGTTTAAATTCAAGCAAGGCAAGTCGACTCATTGGTTAAGGTATTGCCGTGGGGAATGAACCAGGGAATGGCTATCCCCCAAGCTTTTGTTTAGCTGAGAAAGGTGTAATGCCTAGACATGTTCTATGATATCGAAATGGGACACCTCAAAGCTATCTTGTGAGAAAATGTGTACCCCGATTAGATCATTGCTCGCTGTATATCATGAAAACTCATGAATGGGCCAATGGCTGTCACTTTCAGTCCTGAAAAGTGCTCAGTCTACCTAAGATTTGAGTAAAGTGTCTCAAAAATTTGAACAACAGTTGAAGCTTGCCATTTCATTCTGTTCATATGCAGTTGCAATACAAGTGGTATTCTGCACTAATAGGATGCTGCCGTCAAGCCAAAAAGATATCTGCCTACCACACAAATGAGTAATGCGGTATATGAATTTCAGTGCCGATGTGATGCCAGGTATGTAGGTTGTACGTCCCAACGATTGGTGGATCATATCAAACAGCATGTGTCTTCAGTTATTCGCAACAGGCAAAGCACTGATGGTCCTCAACCAGTCTGTGTTTGCAAAACTCAAAACATCGTATCCGACATTAGATGTGATTCGGCGATTGGATAATACTTAAAAACAATCCTGATATTGCAATTCTTAGCACAAACAACCAATTGAAGACAATCATTTGGGCTCGCAGTGTGGCTCACTTATATGTGCTAGAAGCTACGTATATTCACATACAGGGCTGTTTCTTTTGCAAACAAAAAAAACATGTCCACACATTGTGCTTTTTTCAACTAAATTAAAGCTCGGGGGATAGCCATTCCCTGGTCCCCCACGGCAATACCTTGACCAATCAGAATCGACTTGTTTGGCAGTTAGCTGTTCCCTGGTGCATTCCCCATGGCAATGCTTCTACTGATCAGAGTCCACTTACCAACCAATCAGCACCCTCTTCTCATGCAGTATAAATTGTTGTTCTCCTTGAGATTTATTATTAGGAACATAAGAAGTAGGCCATTTGATCTGTTGAGCCTGCTCCACCATTCAAACAGATCACAGTTAATCATCTATCTTTACACCATTTTGCCCCACTATCCCCATATCCCTTGATATCATTAGTATCCAGAAATCTATCAATTTCTGTCTTGAACATGATTAATAATTGAGCTTTCAAAGCTCTGTGGGTAGAGAATTCCAAAAATTCACCACCCTCTGAGTGAAGAGATTTCTCCTCATCTCAGTCTTAAGTGGCCTGCCCCTTATTCTGAAATTATGTCCCCTGGTTCTGGGCTCACCAATCAGGGAAAACATCTACATCTAGCCAGCCACAACTAAGAATTTTGTAAGTTTCAGTGAGATCATCTTTCATTCTTTCAAACTCTAGAGAATACAGGCCTAGTTTCCTCAATCTCTTCATAAGACCATCCTGTCATCTCAGGGATTAGTCTGGTGAACCTCCGTTGCACCTTCTCTATGGTGAGTATTCTTGTCAACAAAAAAAATATAATATGCTGGAATAACTCAGTAGGCCCGACAGCATCTGTGGAGAGAAAGACAGAGTCAATGTTTCGAGTCCATATGACTCTTTTTCAGAACACAGAGTCATACGGAATCGAAACATTGACTCTGTCTTTCTCTCCACAGATGTTGTCAGACCTGCTGAGTTTTTCCAGCACCTTTTGTTTTTGTTAAAGATTTCCAGCATCCACATAGTTTGCATTTATCTAAGTATTCTTGTGTGTGTCCTGATGAGTGCAAGTTGAAAAGCTTCCACAGCATGTCTCTTTATTTTCAGCAATACACATCTATCATTTATTACTTAAAGCTCTGTCTCATCCCCTGTCCTCTTCATTCACTCTGGACTGCTTGCTTGTAGCTACCTTCTTTCAGATAGAGCTTTCTCGTTTCCAGATTGGAATAGGAGATGCATCTATTTGCCTTTATATTACTTTACCTTAAATGGCTCTATTCCCATTGACTGCTGACCAGGATCTTCTCCACTTGTTCCATACAGTAAGAACCTAGCTTCTGTTCATGGTTAAACAACACCATATCCTGCAGCCAACGTGCATCTGCACCTTCTTATATTTGAAGAAATCATTAAACTTCCGGGCTAAAAGAGCTAAATTACGACGACTGGTTTCATAGAATGGGCATGTACGCTCTTGAGCATAGAAGATTACTGAGTAATATAATTGAAGTGCTTAAGGTAATTAAAAGGAGTTCATAGGGTAGATAAAGTGAAACATTTCTTCTGGTGGGGAGTCCAGAACAACGGGGCATAAAATTAGAGTGTTCTGACAAGGAGTTATCAACTGGAAATATTGTTTCTGTCTCCATATGTTCTGGCAGACATGCTGAGTATTTCCAGCATTTTCTGTTTTATCTTAGGGCATAAAATTAGAGTTTTGCCGTTCACAGGTGATGTAAGGAAGCCCAGTTGCTTCACACAAAGAGTAGTGGAAATCTGGAACATTCCCCACCCCCCCACCCCCTGCCCCCCAACCCCACAAAGCTGCTGAGGCTGGAGGTCAATTATAAACTTCAAAACTCAGATTTTTGTTAGGCAAGGATATAAAGAGCAACAGAACCAAGGCAGATAGATGGAGTTATGATACAGATAAGCCAGGAGCTAATTGACTGACTGGCAGAACTGCCTAGAGAGATTGAATGGCCTGCTTCTCTTCCTATATTCCTAGAGTCCTGACTGTTATAAGATCTTTTTCAGCTTTTTAAAGCACTCTGAGCAGCTCACTCTGCTAGCCACGTGTAAAGTGTGAAATTGAAATGCATCTGTTCCATTGTGCCACATGAAAAGGACGATAATGTAACCTGTTTTTGATGTTTGATTTTTTTTCTCTCCAAATGTCAGCCTTCCATTTTCTCCCTTGAAGGCTCAGGATTTTGTTATTGATCCTTAGGATCTCTGCTAAAAACCAATACTCATAGAATGTGATAAAAATGTGTTAGATTTCTGTTTATTTTTCTTCCAAACTACAGGCACATGATAATTAAATAGTGTTTGCTGAAATGTCAAATACAAGCAGTCTGTATTCCAAACCACGTTTCATTCAACTGTTTAGCTTGGCAGCCACAAGTAATCAATAAAGAGCAGCACACAGCTCCAAACAGAATAACCATGAGTCTGTTGGCTATGTGGACAGGGATTAGAGACAGCTGGACATTAGGAGTGTGAGAAATTGCTCTTGGACTACGTGCTGTTGTTCCTGTCAGATACAGGCTGTACTTATACAGTTAAAACTGACAAATCTGTAGGCTTGTTCCTGTGAGATACTTTATTTCTAGTTCTATTTTCCTATGAGATGTTAGCTTTTTTGATGTGAATTTAGATTGACAGAAGGGGCTCTGTGGAAGGAGTATTATAAATGAGAAATACTGCCCTGAAATGTAGTCCCCATGTTTGTTGCTTCAGGTTCCACATGATCACCTTTAACAGGCTTTAGTCACAAAACACTGACCCTTCGCCCCTAGGATCCTAACAAGTAGAAGCAACACCTTCAGCTGGGTTGCCAACCCTTCAGAATTGTTGTGGAGTCTCCAGGAATTGAAGATTAATCTACATGAGACTACTGGGAGCAACCTAGCAGAAAGATATTAAAAACATATCATTTTCTTTCAACACGTTTGTTTATTAGTTATAAAAATATTGGTGAAAGCAAAGTACTGCAGGTGCTGGAAACCTGAAATAAAAACAAAAAACACTGGAAAAGCTCAGCAGATCTGTGGAGAGAGAAATAGAGTTAACTTTTCGAATCCGCTCTGAAGAAGGGTCATACGGACTTGAAATGTTAACACTGTTTCTCTCTCCATAGATGCCGACAGACCCGCTGAGTTTTTCCAGCATTTGTTTTTGTATTATATAAAAACATTGGTGTTAGGAAAATAAAGACTTGTTTGACTGATGATCAAAAATCATCCAATCTGTTTCCAATTGGCAGTGGGAAGGCATCATGCCATTTGAATGGACATGTTGGGAATCAGTGGCAGAAATGTGGGGGTGGAGCAGTTGGAGGGAGGAGGCCATGTGATGAAATCTCCAGAATTACATGCAGTCAGAGTTAGCAAGTTAGCTACAGTGTTGAAGTGGAAGGCCTCAAATTATCCTGTACTTGTCTGAAATGAGAGAGGCTCTGCGCTCCTATTCCTTTTCAGTTGTACACTGCAGTGAGCATGTAATAGGACAATTTTGAACTGCAAAGCCAACCGACGGAGAAGCAGTTACACTGAAAGGGTTAACAGCACATAGAGTCATAGAGTTATACAGCACAGAAACAGGCCCTTCGGCCCATCGTGTCCATGCCTATCATCAAGCACCTATCTATTCTAATCGCATTTTTCAGCACTTGGCCCATAATCCTGTATGCTATGGCGTTTCGAGTGCTCATCTAAGTACTAATTAAATGTTGTGAGGGTTCCTGCTTCTACCACCCCTTCAGGCAGTGTAATTGCAACCACCCTCTGAGTAAAAAAAACTTTTCCTCAACCCCGTCTAAACCTCCTGCCCCTTACCTTAAATCTATGCCCCCTGGTTATTGACACCGCCACTAAGGGGAAAAGTTTCTTCCTATCTATGCCCTCATAATTTTGTATACCTCTATCAGGTACCCCTTCCGCCTTCTTTGTTCTAAGGAAAACAACCCTAACCTAACCAGTCTTTCTTCATAGCTGAAACACTCCCGCCCTGGTGAATATCCTCTGCACTCTCTCTAGTGCAATCACATCCTTCCTATAGTGTGGCGACCAGAACTGCACACAGTACTCCAAGTGTGGCCTAACTAGCGTTTTATACACTCCAACATAACTTCCCTGCTCTTATGTTCTATCCCTTGGCTAATAAAGGCGAGTATCCTCTATGCCTTCTTACCCACCTTATTTACCTTTTTTGCTGCCTTCAGGGATCTATGGACATGTACACCAAGTTCCCTCTGATCCTCTGTACTTCCTAGGGTCCTATCATTCATTGTGTATTCTCTTGCTGTCTTAGCCTTCCCAAAATGCATCACCTCACATTTCTCAGGATTAAATTCCATTTGCCACTGCTCTGCCCATCTTACCAGCCTATTTATATCATCCTGTAATCTAAGACTTTCCTTTTCACTAGTTACAACACCACCAATTTTCGTATCATCTGCAAACTTACTGATCACTATATTCACGTCTAAATCATTAATGTACACTACAAACAGCAAGGGTTCCAGCACCGATCCCTGTGATACACCAGTTGTCACAGGCTTCCAATTGCAAAAACAACCTTCGACCATCACCCTCTGCTTCCTGCCATTAAGCCAATTTTGGATCCAATTTGTCAAATTGCCATGGATCCCATGGGCTCTTACGTTCTTGATCATTCTCCCATGTGGGACCTTGTCAAAAGCCTTACTGAAGCCCATGTAGACTACATCAACTGTACTACCCTCATCTGCAAACCTAGAAAAATTCAGTCAAATTTGTTAGACATGATCTCCCCCTGACGAAGCCATGCTGACTATCCCTGATTAACCTCTGTTTCTCTGAGTGGAGATTAATCCTGTCCCTCAGAAATTTTTCCAATAATTTCCCCACCACTGATGTTAGACTCACTGGTCTGTAATTACCTGGTTTATCCCTACTACCCTTCTTGATTAATAGTATCACATTCACTGTCCTCCAGCCCTCTGGCACCTCTCCTGTGGCCAGAGAGGATTTGAAAATTAGTGTCAGAGCCCCTGTAATCTCCTCCCTTGTCTCACATAGCAGCCTGTACATCTCATCTGGCCTGGGGATTTATCCAATTTTAAGCCTACTAAAACCGCTAATACCTCCTTCCTTTTAATGCTAATTTGTTCAAGTATATCACAGTCTTCCTCCCTGATTTCGGCACCTACACAGATGAAAAGTAATCATTTAAAGCCTCACCTACGCCTTTCAGATTCACACACAGATTGCCACTTTTGTCCCTAATGGACTCTACTCTTTCCCTGGTTATCCTCTTGCCCTTAATATATTTATAAAATGCCTTGGGATTTTCCTTTATCTTGCCTGCCAGCAGTTATTCATACTCCCTCTTCGCTCTCCTAATTACCTTTTTTAAGTACCCCCCTACACTTTCTATACTCCTCTCGGGTTTCCGTTGTTTTCAGCCTTCTGTATCTGCCGTAAGCCTCCTGGTTTTGCTTTATCCAATCCTCTATATCCCTTAACATCCAGGGTTCCCTGGACTTGTTGGTCCTACCCTTCACCTTTGTCACTGAGTCTTGCAATTTCTGGAGTCAAACACACCTTACCTAGCACCACCAAAAAAGGCAGTTTGGTCATTGCAACTTGTGGGATGCTGCTGTGCACAACTTCATTTCCACAGACTGTCTACTACACTTCAAAGTAATCTACTGTATTTGGAGGGTGTGAAACTATCTGTGAGACATGATAAAGACATTGTATTTCTATTATATACCCAGCTGTCTATTTTCCAAAGCAACAAATAGCAGCCATTTTGATTGCCACTGATTTTCTATTAAGTTACTAAGGCAGCAGCAAATTGATGCTATTTGAATTTTTGCTGTCTTAATGGGGGAGCATGACTGTTTAAGTGGTGTATGTAATGGGACTTACTGTGCTAGTGCATCACTAACACAGACTAGCTAATCACTCATAGCTGTATAATGCATACATATTTGTGCAGACTAGCATCTTTAACATAATACAATGTCTCAACATGTTTCACAGGAGCATTATAAAACAAAATATGATGAAGAGTCACAAAAGGCGATTTTGGGTCAGTTGATCAAAAGTTTGCTCAGAGATGTAGAGCTTTGCAAGTATTTTAAAGGAGGAAAGTGAGGTAGTGATGCAGAGATGGTAGGGAGTTTATGGCCCTAGCAACTAAAGGCATGGCCAACAATGGTGGAGCAGTTAAAATCAAGGATACTCAAGAGTCCAGAATTAGATAAATGCAGATATTTTGGAGGGTTCTGGGGCTGGAGGAGTTTACTAAGACAGGACGGGGCAAGGCCATGAAGGGATTTGAACACAATTATGAGATATTTAAGATCAAGATATTGCTGATCTGGGAGCCATTGTCGGTCATCAAGCACAGGAATGATAGGAGAACAAAACTTGGGGGAGGATTTTCCCCTCGTTGGGCAGGCGCGGCAGCAAGACCAACCGCCAACCACGATTGGGCTCTGACTGTGATTTCACGCTGGCTGGTCAATTAATGGCCAGTCAGCATGAAAGGTGCGCTAAGAGCCTCAGCGCACAGAGCTGCCTCAGGGAGCTGACGGGTTTCACATGAAGAGGGACATGTAGAAAAGGATGTTAAAAATTTTAATTTGTTTTAGTAAGTGTTGGAAACCCCATTCCACCCACGGATGAAGTTTTGTTAAAAATGCAAAGGCCGCCTGACCTTTTCGCCCGCCAACCAAACATTTGAGCAGGCAGCAAAATTGCAGCTTAATTATTTACTTAAGGGCCTTAATAGGCCTCTCAATTGTCGGCAGGCACACTGCCGCCTCTTGCTGTGTCTGCCAACCAAAAAATCACGAGTGTGTGATGACGTTGTCACGCTCGCCCAATATCATCACACATTATTTCATGCCCGTTCGGTTTGGGTGCGCGCCTGCACACGGGACGAAAAATTCTGCCCTTGGTATCAGTTAAGACACGAGCAGCAGAATTCTGGATGACTTCAAGTTGACAGAGGGCTGAATGTGGGAGACCAGCTAAGAGTGAATTGAAATAGTCAGGCCTAAAGGTAACAAAGGCATGAATGAGGGGTTCAGCATCAAATGAGCTGAGGCTGGGACAAAGTCGAACGATGTTATATAGGTGAAAATAGGCAGACTTCGTGATGGAATGAATATAGAAACATAGAAAAGTTACAGCAGAGAAGTCAGCCATCTTGCCCATGCCAGCCCAAAGACACCCAGGTGCCCTTTCTAATCCCACCCTTCTGCACCCGGCCCATAGCCCTGCAGCTTACAGCACTTTAGGTGCAGATCCAGGTACTTTTTAAATGAGTTTAAAGTTTCTGCTTCTACAACCAACTTGAGCTGCGAATTCCAGACACCCACTACCCTCTGCGTAAAAAAGTTCTTCCTCATGTCCCCCTACACCTTCTGCCACTTATCTTGAATCTATATATAGTCAGAAGCTCATCTCACAGTCAAACATAATGCCAAGATTGTGAACAGAATGCTTTAGTCGTAGACTGTTGCCAAGGAGAGGGATGGAGTTGGTAATTAGGGAATGGAGTTTAGAGCAGTGACCGAAAACAGTGGCTTTAGTTTTCACAAAATTTAATTGGAGGAAATTCCTGCTCATCCAATGTGCTGGATATCAGATAAGCAGTGCGATAATTTAGCAACAGTGAAGGAGTCTAGAGAGATGGTGGTGATTAAGAGTTGGATGTTGTTGGCATATATGTGAAAACTAACAGTGTGCTTGTGGATGATATTGCCAAGGGACAGTAGCAAAGCCTCCACATTTTCTTTCAATATTGATTTTTTTCCTGATGCACAATACAACAGGCTATGTATTGCTTGAAGCGTGTCAGCAGTAATGTAACGAGGTCCAACTGTCACACATTCAGGTGCTTGCAAAAAAGATCCAAAATGTCATGTAATGGTAAACTTACTTAGTCCTTAGTAACTGGCTCGAATGGTGTTTTTAGTCCATTAGCAGGAAGTATTTATCATTGAGTTGAATCTGCGATAGGTGTTGACATTTTAATTCAAGAGTGTCATTCACTTCTTGTCATTAAGTCATTGCATAATTAACTGACATTTAAAAATACACATGTGTTGTAAGCCCCATTTGTGAATAGGGCTTATATTCTGTCTTTCGCTTTCTGTAATCCAAATCAAACCCCATCCTCTGCTCTAACCGAAGCTCTAATTCTCACCCTCTTCTTATATTCAAATGAGATCTGAATTTCCATCCCCCTGTCACCTTCAAATCCCAAGGGAACTCAAACCTTTGTTGTGTATCCTTAGCTCCAAAAGAAACCTTCAAGAAATGCCAGCAAAGTCTGTTGGTGGGCCGATGGACAGTTGTAAAGGGGGAAGGACATTTGGCTTCCCAGCCAGAAAGCACTTAGCATTGTGCTGAGTAGCTAAATGGACTGCCTCAGGATGAGGACAATTTTAGCTGATGCATATTAATAGGACATCCATTATTATTTGTTCTTTGGTTGTGAGGAACACTGACAAGGCTGTATTCATTCTCCATCTCTATTTACCCTGACAAGGTTTGGTGAACCATCTCCCCAAACTGACTTTATTTAACCAGCTTGCCACAGAGAGCATTAAGGGTCAACCATGTCATTGTGGGTTTGAATCACAGTGTCAGGTTCCCTTCTTTGAAGGACCTCGACATGTCCTTTGGCTTCTAATGACAATCTGACCATTTCCATGATCATTTTCAAGGTGCCAGTGCAAAAATTAGCTTCTCTATTGAATTCAATTTCACACCTCTTTATGGTGACATTTCAAGTTATAGGTCCCAATATTAATCTGAAAGTGGCCTCCCGGTAAGGGGGTGGGGGCGGGGGCGAATGAGGGATAGTGACAGAAAAATTGGGTGGTTGAAATGGAAATCAAATCAGTGGATTGGCATCTATAATTGCAACTGAATTGAAACAATACGTTTTGACTTCCAGGTTTCACACCTCCAAGCTGTGCATGGGTGTGATGTACACCCACAGGACACAATCTCGTGAACAATGCAGAAATGGAAATGTAGTTTGCAATGGATGGTATACAGAGAACAATGGCAGCAAGTTTCATAATGCAGCACTGGAATTACTGCTGGATGCAGTCAGGGAGAGGTGGGGCATACTTTTCCCCTGTGGCTTTCACCAAGGAGTGGCTGGAGGTAGCTGAGGAAGTGAGCAGCAGGAGCATATTGCCAAGGTCATGGATTATATGTAGGAAGTTGTTTAATGACATGATCAGATCAGGAAAAGTGAATACACTTGCTGATGCACTTAGATCCTGTGCTGTAAGACCTCTGTCCCTTCACTCTGTCTTGCTAAATTTTCTTCATCACATCACCTCTTGGACTCACTCAACTTTCAGCAGCATCTAGCCTTCACTTCATGTGTACTTCATTACTTCACCATTTATCCATCCATCATTGACAGTCATGCTAATCCCTATGCAGTGTGATGCATCAGTCTCATAATCTCCCTGAGTATACTGTATCCATCAGGTGAATCCCTCAACTTCACTCGCTGGTCTGTTTTTATCTATTGTAGAAGAGAGTGCAAAACGTGAGGGAGGACTGGAGGTGGGCTGCATAAGTAGTCCAGCTCACTGATACACAGGAGATGGAATGGAGATAAGTAGTACATCTACATCCTTCTCAGTCAGAAATGGAGAGACTGGAAACTCCCAGATAGCTTGTGACAGAATTACAAATATCTCTGACACACATGCTGACTTAATTTTATCAATGCCTGAACTATGACTATGGTAATTGTCATGATTGTGACTTTACCTTAACTAATTTATATCCCCTTCTTTCAGTCACTTTCATGCTCAGAACAAGTATCACAGGGCATCCATGAAGACGATTTCTGAAAGAATCTCATTCCATCTGAGAATCCGTCATAGGATGCCGAGCCACACACCAGCACAGAGAATCATACTTTTTTGGTTCTCTTGGACCGTTAGTTGAATTTTTGCCTTGTGGTTCACATCTCACAAGAAAAAGTAGATCCTAACCAAGCTCTACTCAGCTGGACACAGATGTCAAATCTCAAGGGCTATCATTGAGAAGGAGATTGCTAGAGATGCATCAGCAATTTAGCCAGATAGAGAAAAACATACCATAATAGTAGGGATGATGAGGAAGTCCAACTTGATCACTGTTGCAGTGATGACACTGGGAATTGGGAGAATGTTTGCCATGGAGAGAGTGGCCACCTCCATGGAGTTTGAAACACTGTTCTCCAATGAGTTAATGCATGGCATGCAGATGTTGCGTATCACTGCATTTGCTACCTGAAGCAGGGTAAAAGATACTTAATCTGTGGCAATGTATCACTGATCTAAACCAAGCTGGTCTTCAGCAGAATGGTCAGAGTAACTTGGTGCTGATCCAGGAGAAGAACAATGGCAAAAGAAAACATGGAAGTGGGAACTCCACTCAATGTACTCCCATTTCACACCCATTGCCCGAGTCTCAGCCAGAACCTGATATGGTCTCAATATCTCCCAATAGCTAAGTCTACCCACGCATGTACAGATGGAGCAGTTTTTGATGGGGCCCTGGAGTTCCAAAGCCCAAAGGTTGTAGGCCAAGAACATCTCATCAGTCAGAGCAGGGATCTGAGCAGTTATGTTAAAAGCAAAAAAAATTGTGGATGCTGGAAATCCAAAGCAAAAACAATAATACCTGGAAAAACTCAGCAGGTCTGGCAGCATCTGCGGAGAGGAGCACAGTTAACTATGTTCATTGGATGAATGCATGACTGAATGACAGTTTTATGTAAAGGGAATAGGAGTGGTGATGGTTATTGCTGGTAGTGATTTCAGACAACACTTGATTAGACGTGGCACCAGGACCTCAATTGGTAGCACCCTTGCTTCTTGCGTCAGAAGGTTGTGGATTCAAATTCTACTACAGGACCTGAGCTCAAAAGCCCAGGCTGACATTCCACTGCAGTACTGAGGGAGGGCTACAATTTCAGTCATGCCATTTTTCAGATGAGATGTTAAACCTTCTGAGGTGGATGCAAAAGATTCCATGGCAATACTTCGAAGAGGAGCAGGGAAGTTATACTAGTTTTGTGACCAATATTTATCCCTCAATCAACACTACAAGGAACAGATTATCTGGTTGTTATCACACTGCTGCAAAATTGTCTTGATAGGTTTCCTACATTACAGCAGTGACTACACTTCAAGAGTAATTCATTAGCAGTAAACACTTTGGGAAGTCTTAGGTTGTGGAATGCACTACATAAATACAAGTATTTTCTTTCAACCCTGGAAGCAGTGTACTCGAGTCTGGTAAGGAGTGGCCCATCTTCTCCTCTTCAATGGTGAAGTGATGAGCCCCTTAATCCTCCTCCACCTGCAACTCTCTCTGCTGTGTTATGTTGTGCAGTACAGAGCGTACCACAATTATTCTGGGTACCATTTCTGGCGACCACTGAAGAGTACCTCCAGCTGGATAAAGGAGCCAAAAAGATTGTTATTCTTAGAGATATGGGGTCAGCTCAATCCCTGATTTTAGCAAAATACATGAATTTCTCTCCAGAGAGTTAGCTAAATAAGGGTGTATTGATACAGGGCATTGATAGAAATTGTTTACCTGTTCCATTTGTGTAGAGTGAATTTAAACTGTGTTTTAATCAATGGTTCTGGTTTTGTTGAGGAGGTGTCAAAATTTCCTATCAATGATGTTGACCTTATCTTAGGAAATGATCTAGATGGAGACAGCATACTGTCTCCAGCTGCAAAACAAAAACAGAATTACCCGGAAAAACTCAGCAGGTCTGGCAGCATCGGCGGAGAAGAAAAGAGTTGACGTTTCGAGTCCTCATGACCTCTTGGGTAATTCTGTTTTTGTTTTGGATTTCCAGCATCAGCAGTTTTTTGTTTTTATTACTGTCTCCAGCTGGTTCAACAAAGTCCATTGAAGTTATTGGAGATAGGGATTTATCAGAAAGATCAAAGGGCTTGGGAAAACATATGATGTTTCTGAATCGGATGCAAGAACAATGGTTTGGTTCAGGAGGCTTCAACAAAATCAGCTTTTCGAACTGCCAAATCTGAAATGGCAGTTGATGATGAACTGACATTGTCTGAATTAAGAATGTAAAAACTGCAAAAGCAAGACATGACAAACCCAAATTCACAGGTGTCAAAGCAGAATATAATAACAGCACTCATGGCTGATAGGGGAATAAAGGATGCCGATGCTTTACAACAGATTGACTTGGCTGTAACTAAGTGTTGATACTGTGGAGCTACGAGGAAGAATTCTGGTTCTGAGACATAAGTTAAAACTTCAGAATGATGAAGCTCTTGCTCTTGTGAGAGAGGAATTGAGAAAAGTTAATATAGAGTGGGGGAAAAAATTAAAACAATTCATGAACTGGCTAGAAAAGAATACCAGGGATTTTTTGACTGATCATTGACATGACCTCAATGAGATTCTTAAAGCAGTGAAGGATTTAAACAGGAACATAAGAATTAGGAGCAGGAGTAGGCAATTCAGCCCCACGAGCCTGCCCCACCATTCATTACGATCATGGCTGATCTCATTTCGGCCTCAACTCCAATTTCCCACCCTCTCCCCAGAACCTTTCAACCCGTTACTAATTAAAAATCTGTCTGTCTCCTCCTTAAATTTATTCAGCGTCCCAGCATCCACTGCACTCTTGAGGTAGTGAATTCCACAGATTCACGACCCTTTGAGAAAAGTAATTCCTCCTCGTCTCTGATTTAAATCTACCACCCCTTAGCCTAAAACTATGGCCTCTCATTCTAGAATGCCCCACAAGGGGAAACATCCTCTTCATGTCTACTTTGTCTATCCCCTTTAGCTTCTGATATACCTTAATTAGATCTCCTCTCATCCTTCTGAACTCTAGCGAGTATAGGCCTAAACTGCTCAATCTCCCCTCATAAGACAAGCCCCGCATCTTTGGAATCAATCTAGTGAATCTCCTCTGCACCGCCTCCAGTGCAACTACATCCTTCCTCAAGTAAGGGGACCAAAACTGTGCCCAGTACTCCAGGTGCGGCCTCACCAGTGCCTTGTACAGTTGCAACAACACTTCCCTATTTTTATACTCTATTCCTTTAGCAATAAATGCCAAGATTCCATTTGCCTTCCTTATTACTTGATGTACCTGCATACTAGCTTTCAGCGATTCATGCACGAGGACACCCAGATTTGTAAATTTCTTATTTCTTCAATGCAACTTACTTTCTCACCTAATTTGATGTCATCTGCAAATTTAGCTATAGTACCTTCTATCCCTGAATTCACGTCATTAATACAGATTGTAAATAGTTGGGGCCCAAGGACCAAGCCCTATGGCACCCCACTAGTTACAGCTTGCCATTCAGAAAAAGACCCATTTATCCTGAATCTCTGCTTTTTGTTGGTTAGCCACTCCTCTATCCAAGCTAATATATTACTCCGAACTCCGTGTGACCTTAACTTGTGTATTAATCTTTTGTGCAGCACCTTATCAAAGGCCTTCTGGAAGTCCAAATATACTACATCCACAGGATCCCCATTTCCACTTTGCTTGTCACATCTTCAAAGAACTCTAGCAAATTAGTCAAACACGATTTATTCTTCATAAAATGGAGGATGATCCAGTTGCTTGGCTGGCTGAAACTTTCTTTAAAGACCTACAGCTTTGAAAGAGAATGGAGATCTGCAGTTAAAATCTGGACAAGGTAGTTCAAAGACTATGTTTAAAAGCCAATACCTTGATGACGATATAGTGTCTGTTTGCAAAGAAGAACAAAGGGACATACTAAAGCCACGTGAGAAGAGGAGCTGTGATGGAGGATTTCATCTTAATTTACAGTTCTTACCTAATAGAATTTTAAAAACACAGGATAGTCAGCAATTAACAATGTGGGTTTGAACAAAAATACCCAGACTGAACCGATTGTGCCATCTTTCAATCTAGAACACCAGAAGACTGTACAATCTGTGCTGAGTGAGAAGGGTGATATTCTGAGAGGGAGGGAGCAGGAGACAGAGGCAGCTAGTCCTGCAACTGAAGCAGTAAAAATGCTGGCTCTATTGTTCACCATGCAGAATGCGGATAGGAGATTGTGTTCAGATTGAAGAGACCGAGTTTGTGAAGATTTAAAGCAGATTGGAAGATTCGCCTAGCTTGAGCTAGAGAGAAGAAAATTCCAGTGCAACTTTCACAGTGAAAGTCAGCTCTGGGACTAGAAGTTACCTGGCTGGGAAAAGAAAAAGGAAGCAAAACTTCGGGAGCTGATAATAGCTTTTGACTGGTTCCTGGAGAATGAAGTGTCTACTTGGGGGCAGTGTAAAGTATAACCAAGGTTGGGGATTTTCAGTCATCTTAAAAATTAAATGGGAAAACTTTTCTGTAGTTTAGAGAATAAATTGCCCACAAAAAGAATGTTTAGTCAATGTTGCTTTCAGTTTGTTTATTACAGTAAAAATATTCAAACTTGAAATGTTGTATGATTCTTTCAGTTTGGTCACTGGAAATTCAAATATCTTTTTAAAAGTTATCGTCTCGAAAGAGATTGTAACATTCCCTTTTAGATCTCCTTTGTACTTTATTTGGCTTGGTTCTCTATTATATATTATGAACATTGCAGTTATCATAAGCCTTCTTTTACTGTCTCATTTTAACCCTTGTATCTTCAATCATCCATAAAACTTTAGTTTTGCATGCCCTGCCTTTCTCCCTCATGGAAACATGTCTGTATCTGAATTATCTCCTCTTTGAAGGCCTTTACCTGTGCAGTGCTCACCAGATTCTGCCATCTGTTCTACAAAGCCCATAAATTTGAGTGTATTTGTGCTGGTTGGGGCGGGGGGGGGGGGGTGCAATGAAGGAAAGGAAAGCATCATCTGAGCTTTCCAGTGTAGCAGGAACCCTGGTCTGCTCCTCATCTGCTGCTGTACCTGATGGAGATTATCATTTCAATGAAACAGCTCCTCCTTTATCCAACCCCTGAAACTTCCCCACCTTCAGGAGCTTCTAGTAGTGTTAAAAGCCCACAAAGGTGCCACAGGCCTCACATGGTCTAGGGAATGTTGGACACAACCCCATTGCTTTGCTCACTCCCCATAGCTTCTACAACAGCCTCGACCTCAGCAGCAGGTATACTGCCTGACTGCCCTGACCCATCTACTCTTCATTGTCTCCTCAGCCATTGTTATCACCACGGCACTGAAGGACATTCCGCCTCCTATGCGCTGATACTGCCTGGCATTCTGAGCTCACTTCTTCTGCAAGCACAGACTTATGCAGCCCCATCTGTGCTGGCCACTCTGAGGCACTATAAATGTGCAGCACTGCGCTGCTGAGTTGGTACTGGTAAGGCAGCCATTCAGCCATCTCAGTTCAGCATTCACCCATCATGGGGTGTGGGTGTGTGTGAACAGGGTACCCCAGTATTGATGTTGAAGCCTAGTGTTGCCCAATGCATGGGCCTACCACCGGGCCTCACATTTCATGAGTGCTTTTTAATTCATGCTGGGCTTCCAATTTGCAACTGGTCAATAAACCCCTTCTTGCACCCGATCCAGGTTCTCGCATCAACTGCCTCCAGTGCCTGCTACCTGCAGCCCTTCCTCCTTGATGAAGTTTGTTGGCTCCCTCCTCCTATCTGCTGGAGATAGGACTAGACTCTTTTCCCTGACTGCTTGCAAAAGCACTTTTCAGGGAAGTGTCGCTGAATAGTGGAGCAGCCAAGCAGCCTTTCTTGCTCTGATGCCATTCCTTTGCTTCTTTCTTTGCTGATTGCCCTTCCTCTTTGCCTTTATCTTCAATCTGCCTGAATGCTTCACATGTGCCTTTAAAAACATGTGAGCTGACAACACTAGGACCTACCACTGATTAGCCAGTTTCCTTGCCTGAGGCCCTTAATTCGCTCTTGATGGTGAAGCCCCACCTGGAGTATTGTGTTCAATTCTGGGCACCACACTTTAGGGAGGATGTCAAGACCTTAGAGAGGGTGCCGAAGAGATTTATTAGAACGGTATGGGGGGGGAGTGACATACCAGTTATGTGACAAGATTGGAGAAGATGTTGGTGTTCTCTTTAGAATAAAGAGGATTAGGAGGTTTGATAGAAGCGTTCAAAATCATGCATGTTTTTGATTGAGTAAATAAAGAGAAACTGTTTTCAGTGGTAGAAGGTCAGTAACTAGAGGGCAGAGATGGTCAAAGAACAGAGGTGATATGAAGAAATATTTTTTACAGAGCGACCCTGGAATACACTGCTTGAAAGGGTGATGGAAGCAGATTCAATTGGAATATTCAAAAGTAAATTGGATTAAAACTTAGAGGGAAGAAATTCACAATGGGTCGGTGATTAATTGGACTGCTCTGCCAATGAACCAACACAGACACGATGGGCTGAATGACCACCTCCTGGGGTGTATTATTCTATGAAATTGTAGTCTACTAATGTTGTTGACAGTCTAACCCCAAGGGAAAGCAGTTTGATAAAGAAGAGAGGTGACATGAAGCAACATTTTTTACAGAGCGACCCTGGAATACACTGCTTGAAAGGGTGATGGAAGCAGATAAATACTTGCATTTATAATGCGTCTTTCATGGGTCAAGACATCCCAAAGCGCTTAATAGACAATGAAATATTTTGGAAGTGGGTCACTGTTATAATGTAGGAAACATGACAGCCAATTTCCGCACAGCAAACTCCAACAAAACGGCAATGTGGGCAATGACCAGATAAAATGGCAATGACCAAATAATCTGTTTTCAGCCTCCATCACTGAATCATTGAGTGTCCAACATGCTCCCCGGCCACTAATAGACAGGCTCATTTAACATCATGTCGCGTGTCACACACTGATAGGACACAAGGTCGGGACGCAAGAATGTGCCCAGCTTTGAAGTCCTGACCTTGGACCCAAAATTCTGCCCTAAGGATCCACTACTCATAGTGACTCTCTCACCCTGGATCCATTACAATGAGGGCTGAATAAAATGGAACAAAAACACCTGCACCGACGTATTATCGGGCGTGATGATGTCAGGTCACGTTACTGACATCATCACACCCAAGTGGGATAATACAGCAGGCGGGTTGGCCCAGAAATCAGGAGCCCATCCACCTTATTCAAAATAAATTGCTTGTGAATGTGCCAGTTGACTCAAATAATACGTGTTGGAAGCAATAAAACGCATGGAGAGTGTGATTAATGCCAGGTGGGGATCTTGTTTTTATAGCTGTAAGCTTGTAAGTACGGATTTAAAGTCTCCGACTGACCTTATTTTGAACTAACAGTTCAGGGTGCTGTGACTGTTGGCAGTGCTTCATATCAAAAGCTGTGTTTCCATGGTAAGCATTTGTTATTTCGAGGCCTTATTTTTCCTGCTGGGAGGTGACCCTCAACTGCACCTCAGTCTTTTCGCGAAAAACTAGGAAACAGTTGCCTCTGTGAGTGACACATCCTCCAGTGAGGACAGGAGGAGGGGAACAAAAAAGGGCAGATGGAGAGGTCGAAGATGCATTGTTGCTGCATGAGGGTGGCAGAGCTACGCCAGAGCAAGAAGGTTATGCAGGCATAATGATGCATCAACGGAGGCGCAGAAAGACATGCTTTTTTTAAAAACTCATCCATGGGATGTGGGCTTCGCTGGCTGGGCCGGCATTTATTGCCCATCCTTAGGTGCCCTTGAGAAGGTGGTGGTGAGCTGCCTTCCTGAACGGTGGCAGTCGATGGTGCCACTAGTTATGTAGGCAGAGAATGAATTACCTTCAGATGTCAAAGAAACAGTGCTGGAAGACATTTAGGCTCTCAAGATGCACAGTGGACTCTCTTTGTGACATACTGGCAGTGGAGATCTCTTCCAACTGCATTGGTGGTCACCCGATGCCATTTGCTATGACTGTTGCACTGAATTACTTTGCAACAGAATCCTTTTAGAGTGCAAGTGAAGACCTCAATGGCATTTCACAGCCTGCTGCACATCATTGCATCTGTGAAGACCTTAATACCATGTTCAGAAGGGCAGGAAATTACATTTCATTCTCACTGGGCTGCCAAAGTCAACTCGAAAGAGCCAGAGGCTTTGTGGTGATTATAGGTTTCCCAAGGGTCCAGGGAGCGATTGACTGTATGCATGTCACCATAAAGGCTCCAGCTGGCCAGCCCTGTACACTTAGTAACAGGAAGGGATATCACTCCTTGAACATCCAGCTGGCTTATGACCACAACCAACGTAGCATGCAGGTATGCAAGAGGTACCCGGGTAACAGCCACGACTCATACATTCTGCATAACTCCCAGCTGGCAGACATGTTCAACGGACCTGATGCCCTGCATGGTTGGCTTCTAGGTGATGAGGATTATCCCACGTAAGGCTCATGACTCTAGTAAGGGCTCCAAGAACAGACATGAAGAGGAGATATGACGATAATCATGGTACCACCAGGGTCATCATAGAGCAGACACTTGGGCTACTGAGGATGAGGTTCAGATGCCTTGACAGATCAGGAGGACCATTGCAGTTTGCTCCATCACAAGTGTCACGAGTGTCATTCATAGTTGTAGTGTGCTGTGCACTCCTTAACCTCACCATTCAGAGAGAGGATGCCCTTGAGGAAGAAGGGACGCTAGATAGTGGTCATTCCTCTGATGATGAGGGAAAAGACGAGGTGAGGGCACGCCCCAATGTAGAGATGCAAGGCCCTGAACGTGACCGATTGGATAGCCATGACACAAGGGATGCCTTGATGAGGCAAGGGTTCCAATAGGTTTGGATTTCTCGGTCTCAGAGATGCATGCACTGCATGTGTCTCAAAGTCATTCCATGTGGAATGTGAGAATCATAAGATTCTTAAACACTGTCAACGCTCACTGTTTTGAGTTCTTTACATTCGAGGCATCCTGACCGCCATCGATACAGGAAAGTCATGTACATCTCCCAAAAGAAGTTCAACGGCACATACAGATTGAATGAACCTCTGCAAGAGGGATAGTAGACATAAGGTTTATTGGCATATTCACTATGACACATCTAATTAACAAATATACCATATGCACCCATGTGACCAGCTTGGTGATTATTGTGGAGTTCTCTTAAATTGTTTCCTAGTGTGCTCCACCCTTTACTTGCTGCTGTACTAGAGAGAGACTCCTGATCTGCTATTCCCTTTGCCCTGACTTTGGCGGCTGTTCTTTGTGAGGCTGAGGCCTTGAGGGCCCTGCCACGTTAGAAGACTCCTGCTGCATTGAGGAGTAGTTTCTGCCACCGTGGCAATCTTTGAGGCCTGCGTTAATGGTGGAGGGGTGGAGGAAAGGCTGCCCCCATCAGAAGTGCCCTGAGAAGTGCTTCCAGATGGCGGCAGCAGCTATTCATCCTCGGCTGCCAGGGCCAGGTGGTCCTCCATACCTTCCCATGTGGTCCCAGGAGCTGGCTCAGTGTCCAGGCTCTAAGCCCCGCTATTGCCTAGCTCTGGGCCCCTGAGCTCAGAGCCAGGGTGATGGATTCAGGTTGAAACACACACCCACAATTGAGTCTGCAATACGGTAGGTTTACCCCTCCAGGACAGTTGCTAGTCTGTCCACGGAGAAAACTCGGTGTGCCAAAAAGTGGCTGATTGCAGTGCACATAGCCTGGATGAACACCTCCACCTTTAGTGTATCCACCAAATCTTCACACATTTCATGCTGGACATCCAGCATCGGCCGCCTCATGAATTACTCCAGAGGCTCACCATCTGACTTGGAATCAGTCTCTGGATAAGCTCAAACACTCCTCCCACTGCCCGAGGCCTGCTCCACCACACTACACCACTAGCACTGTGGGTGTACCTACACCACATGGACTGCAGTGGGTCAAGAAGGCAGCTCACCACCACCTTCTCAAAGACAATTAAGAATGAGCCATAAATACTGGCCTATCCAGCGATACCCACATCCCGTAAATTAATTTAAAAAAGCTATCTATCAGCTGCATCTGTGGCTGTAAAGCTCCCTCACCAGATTGGGCCTTGTTGCGATACACTAATCCCTGCCAGTATCTGCACTAGTGCTTGGTCCAGATCATGGGAGAGGAAGTGACGCTGTACCCTCCAAGGGTTTTTTTACATTCTCAGACGCAAAAGTCGGACCGATGGGTCTGGCGGGTTCTGGAGAAGAGGCTTCATCTGCACAGGAGACACAGAAAAAAGGACAGCAGTTCGCATTTGAAAGCACTCAAAGAGTGTACAAGGTCACAATGCTCAGCAGCATTAGCAACAGGTATATTATGAGATATGACACATAGCAACCATTGAAGCACACTTGCAGCAACATCATAGGTTTCCACCACGCAGCTTCCCTGCCTTTGAGCCCAGAAAAGACACATTTACCATTTATAAAAGCATTCCAAGCATCAATACCCCACCCATTTTCCCTCTCCTCCTCTTGTGTCCCAGTTTCAGCCCCTTGCAATCTCACCAGAACCACCCCTTCCTCCAATCTCACCTCTGCCAATGGACCAAGTAGACTCTATTAAGGTCAGCAGGACAACTGCCTTCTCCTGCAGCATCAGGATTGCCAGATCTGGCACTGCACCTCTCATCCTGCTGCTTTCCCTGGAATTGTGGGCCCTTTTCTCCTGAAAATAGGTGTTACATTGCAATGATTATCACTCTTAGGTTACTCCAAGGTAAGAGAGGAATACAAGACATTGTGCATCTTCCTCATGTGTAAGCACCCCTCCCCAACCCTGGAACCATGATACCTCCATAGAGGCATTGGGCCTTGGGACCTCAGACATCCTCACAAGGCTCCAGCATTTTCAAGCCTTCCCTGTTGCTTCCTGGGACAAGAATACACATAGTGAGACTTACTCACCTTTGCCGATCTTGAGGTCATTCAGCCTCTTCCTGCATTGTGTCCAGGTGCAAGGTACAATGCCCACATTGCTGACCCCTGTGGCCACCTCCTCCCAGGTTGAACACCTAACAGAGGGAGGTCTTCCCTTCCCATTTTCTGGCATTAGGACCACACACATGGTGGACACAGCCTGGTGGAGTGCGCGGAGGGATTCATGATTGAAAGGCAGGGCAGTTCTTGCCCTCCTTCCCCAGCTCGCCCTTCACACCTTTGTCTCGGCCATCTATGGAGGAAAACATGCTAAAACTAAACAGCTCCTGTATGTTAAGATCTTGAAAGCATTTACGTGATCTGATTGTATGTCATCTGTGTTCGCTGGCAAGAAACAACTGAAACTGTGGACATCTCAAGGCAATTTACATAAGAATCACGCTCACCTTTGACACTCACACTCTGACAAATAAATAGTGTTTTTGGATTGGAGACTCTCATATTTGCTGGGTCACATAAAACCTACCCGCAGGCCCACAATTGGCTACTTACTATTTTATATGGCATTCTTTACCGCAGGGGTGGGAGTCGGAAAGCCACCAATTCTGGGTGCTGAGACGTATTATCAGCCCTGAATCTCTCACTCTGGACCCATTCCTCACTGTGAATCTGTCACCCTGAATCCATTTCTCGAGTCTGCCACTCTGGATCCACTTCTCACAGTGAGTCTTTCACTTTGGGTCCATTACTCACAGTGATTTTCACTCAAAATCCATTTCTCACAGTGAGTTTCTCACTCTGGGTCCATTACTCACAGTGATTTTCACTCGGAATCCATTACTCACAGTGAGTCTCTCACACTAGATCCATTATCCACACTGATTCTCACTCTGAATCCATTACTCACAGTGAATCTTTCACTCTGGATCCATTACTAACAGTGAGTTTCTTACACTGGATCCATTACTCACATCGAGTCTGTCACATTGGATCCACTACTCTCAGACAGTCTCTCACTCTGGATCCATTTCATGAGTTTGTCACCGGATCCAATTCTCACAGTGGGTCTCTAACACTGGGTATATTACTCATACTGATTCTCACACTGGATCCATTACTCACGGTGAGGCTCTCAACTCTGGATCCATTACTCACAGTGAATATCTCACTTTGGATCTATTACTCACAGTGAGTCTCTCACTGTAGATCCATTACTCACAGTGAGCCTGTCACTCTGGATCCATTACTCAGAATGCGTCTGTCACTCTGAATCAATTTCTTGAGTTTGTAAATCTGGATCCATTATTCGCACTGTGTCTCTCACACTTGATACATTAGTCACGGAGAGTCTCTCACACTGGATCCATGGCTCACAAGGAGACTCTCATTCTGATTCCCACAACTCACAGTGAATCTCTCACTCTGGATCCATTGCTCACAGTGAGTCTCTCACACTGGATCCACTACTCACAATGAGTTTCACACTGGATCCATTACTCATAGTGAGTCTGTCACTTTGGATCTATTTCTCGAGCGTGTCACTCTGATTCAATTACTCACAGTGCATCTATCGCTCTGAATCTATTACTCACAATGAATCTCTCACACTGGATCCGTTACTCACAGTGAGTCTTTCACTTTGGATCCATTACTCACAGTGAATCTCTCTCTGTAGATCCATTACTCAGCGAGTCACTCGCACTGGATCCATTATTCGCACTGTGTCTCTCATTCTGGATATATTACTCATGGTGAGTCTCTCACACTGGATCCATTACTCATAGTGAGTCTCTCACTCTGATTCCATTAGTCACAATGAGTGTCTCACTCTGGATCCATTACTCACAGCGAGTCTCTCACACTGGAACTATTAGTCACGTTGAGTCTTACTCTCTGGAACCATGACTCATAGTGAGTCTATCACACTAGATCCTTTACTCACAGTGAATCTCTCTCTGGACCCATTACTCGCATTGAGTCTGTCACCCTGGATTCATTTCTCACAATGAATCTGTCACTCTGGATCATTTCACACAGTGAGTCTGTCACTCTGCATCCATTACACACAGTGAATCTCTCACTCTGATTGCATTACTCACAGTGAATCTCCTACTCTAGATCCATTACTCACAGTGAGGTTAATACATTGGATCTATTAGTCACAGTGAGTCTCTAACATGGTACATTACTCACATTGATTCTCAAACTTGATCCATTATTCACAATGAGGCTCTCACTCTGGATCCATTACTCACAGTAAGTCTCTTACACTGGATACATTTCTCACAGTGAATCTGTCACTCTGGATCCATTACTCACGGTGAGTCTCTCACTCTGGATCCATTATTCAGTGAGTCTCTCACTCTAGATCCATTACTCACAGTGAATCTCTCACTCTGGATCCATTATTCAGTGTGTCTCTCACTCTGGATCCATTACTCACAGTAAATCTCTCAAACTCGATCTATTACTCACAGTGAATCCCTCATTCTGCATCTATTACAGAGTGAATTTCTCACTCTGGACCTATTAGTCACAGCGTGTCTCTCTCATTGGATCTTTTACTTACAGTGAGTCTCACTTGATTCATTACTCAGACTGAGTCTGTCACTTCGGATCAATTTCTCAAGACTGTCACTGGATCTGATGACCATGAAACCATTGTCGATTGTTGTAAAAACCCATCTGCTTCACTTTTGTCCTTTTGGGAAGGAAATCTGCCATCCTTACCTGATCTGGCCTACATGTGACTCCAGACTCACAGCAATGTGGTTGACTCTTAACTGCCCTCTGAAATGGCCTAGCAGCTACTAAGTTGTATCAAGCCGCTACAAAGTCACAAAAAAGAATTAAACTGGACGGACCATCTTGCATCAACCTAGGCACCCGAAACGACAACGGCAATCTCAGCCCTACTGACTCATAGTCATCCTCATGGAATGATACCTTACAGATAATGTCCCAGACAGCACCATCATCATCCCTGGGTATATCCTGTCCCATAGGCAGGACAGGCCCAGCAGAGGTGGCGGCACAGCGGTATACAGTCGGGAGGGAGTTGCCCTGAGAGTCCTCAACATCGACTCCAGACCCCATGAAGTCTCATGGCATCAGGTCAAACATGGGCAAGGAAACCTTCTGCTGATTACCACGTACCACCCTCCCTCAGCTGATGAATCAGTGCTCCTCCATGTTGAACACCACTTGGAGGAAGCACTTAGGGTGGCAAGAGCACAGAATATACTCTTCAATGTCCATCACTAAGAGTGGCTCAATAGCAGCACGACTGACCGAGCTGGCCGAGTCCTAAATGACATAGCTGCTAGACTGGGTCTGCGGCAGGTGGTGAGGGAACTAACAAGAGGGAAAAACATACTTGACCTCATCCTCACCAACCTGCCTGCCGCTGATGCATCTGTCCATGACAGTATCGGTAGGAGTGACCCACCGCGCAGTATTTATGGAGACGAAGTCCCGCCTTCACATTGAGGATACCCTCCATCGTCTTGTGTGGCACTACCACCATGCTAAATGGGATAGGTTTCAAACAGATCTAACAACTCAAGCCTGGGCAGCCATGAGGCGCTGTGGGCCATCAGCAGCAGCAGAATTGTACTCAGCCACAATCTGTAACCTCGTGACCTGACATATCCCCCACTCTACCATTACTATCAAGCCAGAGGATCAACCCTGGTTCAATGGAGAGTGCAGGAGGCATGCCAGGAGCAGCACCAGGCAAACCTAAAAATGAGGTGTCAACCCAGTGAAGCTATAACACAGGACTGCTTGCGTTGCAAACAGCATAATCAGTAAGGGATAGACAGAGCTATGTGATCCCACAACCAACGGATCAGATCTATTCTCTGCAATCCTGCCACATACAGTCATGGTTGGTGGTGGACAATTAAACAACTCACTGGAGGAGGCGATTCCACAAATATCCTCATCCTCAATGATGGAGGAGCCTAGAATCAGTGTAAAAGATAAGGCTGAAGCATTTGCTACAATCTTCAACCAGAAGTGCTGAGAGGGTGATCCATCTCAGCCTCCTCCGGAAGTCCCCAGCATCACAGGTGCCAGTCTTCAGCCAATTCGACTCATTCCACATGATATCAAGAAATGCTGAAGGCACTGGATACTGCAAAGGCTATGGGCCCTGACAATATTCTAGCAATAGTACTGAAAGCTTGCGCTCCAAAACTTGCCGCGCCCCTAGCCAAGTTGTTCCAGTACAGCTACAACACTGGCATCTACCCGACTATGTGGAAAATTGCCCAGCTATGTCCTGTACACAAAAGCAGGACAAATCCAACCTGACCAATTACCGCCCCATCAGTCTACACTCAGTCGTCAGTAAATTAATAGAAGGAGTCATCAGCAGTGCTCTCAAACAGCATTTGCTTATCAATAACCTGCTCACTGACACTCAGTTTGGGTTCTGCTCAGGGTCACTCAGCTCCTGACCTCATTACAGCTTTGGTTCAAACATGGACAAAAGAGCTGAACTCCCGAGGTGAGAGTGAATGCCCTTGGCATCAAGGCAGCATTTGACCAAGTGTGGCAGCGAGGAGCCGTAGCAAAACCAGAGTCAATGGGAATCAGGGGGAAAACTGTCTTCTGGCTGGAGTCATACCTAACACAAATGAAGATGGTTGTGGTTGTTGGAGATCAGTCATCTCAGCTCCAAGACAACACTGCAGGAGTTCCTCAGCGTAGTGTCATTGGCCTAACCATCTTCAGCTGCTTCATCAATGACCTTCCTTCCATCATAAGGTCAGAAGTGGGGATGTTTGCACCATTCACTGCTCCTCAGATACTGAAGCAGTCCATGTCCAAATCTAGCAAGACCTGGACAATATGCAGGCTTGTGCTGATAAGTGGCAAGTAACATTCAGGCCACACAAGTGTCAAGCAATGACCATCTCGAACAAGAGAGAATCCAACCATCACCCCTTGATGTTCAATGGCATTACCATCACCGAATCCCTTACTATCAACATCATGGGGGTTACCATTGACCCAAAACTGAACTGGACTAGCCATATAAATACTGTGCTACAAGAGCAGGTCAGAGGCAAGGAATCATGCAACCAGTAACCCACCTAAACAAAAACAGAATTACCTGGAAAAACTCAGCAGGTCTGGCAGCATCGGCGGAGAAGAAAAGAGTTGACGTTTCGAGTCCTCGTGACCCTTCAACAGAACTCAAGTTCTGTTGAAGGGTCATGAGGAGTCGAAACGTCAACTCTTTTCTTCTCCGCCGATGCTGCCAGACCTGCTGAGTTTTTCCAGGTAATTCTGTTTTTGTTTTGGATTTCCAGCATCCGCAGTTTTTTGTTTTTATCTCTGAGTAACCCACCTCCTGACTCCTCAAAGCCTGTCCACTGTCTACAAGGCACAAGTCAGGAGTGTGATGGAATACCCCCCCCCCCCCCCCCCCCCCCCCCCCCCCCCCCCCCCCCCCCACCCACCCACTTGCCTGGATGAGTGCAACTTCCACAACACTCAAGAAGCTTGGCACCATACAGGACAAAGCAGCCTGCTTGATTGGCACCACATCCACAAACATTCACTCCCTCCACCACCGACGCACAGTAGCAGCAGTGCGTACCATCTACAAGCTGCATTGCAGGAATTCACCAAGGCTCCTTCGGCAGCACCTTCCAAACCCACAACCCACTACCATTTAGAAGGACAAGGGCAGCAGATAGATGGGAACACCACCTGGAAGTTCTGCTCCAAGTCACTCACCATCCTGAATTGGAAATATATCGCCATCCCTTCACTGTTACTGGGTCAAAATCCTGTAACTCCCTCCCTAACAGCACTGTGTTTGTACCTGCATCACATGAGCTGCAGCAGTTCAAGAAGGCAGCTCACTACCACCTTCTCAAGGGCAATTAAGGATGGGCAATAAATGCTGGCTCAACCACCAAAGCCCACATCCCATGAATGATTTTTTTTTTATAAAATCCAGTACCCACAATGAATCTATCACTCTGGATCCTTTACTCACAGTGAGTCTGTCACTCTGGATCGATTTCTTGAGTCTGTCACTGGATCCATTACTCACAGTGAATCTCTCACTTTGGATCCATCACTCATGGTAAGTCTATCACTGAATCCATTACTCACAGTGAGTCTATCACACTGAATCCATTACTCACAGTGAGTCTATCACACTGAATCCATTACTCACAATAATTCTCTCATGCTGGATTTATTACTCACAGTGAGTCTCTTACTCTGGATTCATTACTTGGAGTGAGTCTCTCACTCTGGATCCATTACATATAGTGAATCTCTCACTGTAGATCCATTACATACAGCGAATCTCTCATTGTGGATCCATTATTCACAGTGAGTCTCTCACACTGGATCCATTACTCACAGTGAGTCTGCCACACTGGATCCATGACTTGCAGTGAATCTCTCATACTGAATCCATTACTCACAGAGGCTCTCACTCTGGAACCATTACTCGCAGTGAGTCTGTCACTCTGGTTCGATTACTCAGAATGAGTCTGTCTCTCTGCATCCATTACTCACAATAAATCTCTCACTCTGTATCCATTACTTGCCGTGAGCCTGTCACTTTGGATCCATTACTCACGGTGAGCCTCTCATCTGGATCCATTACTCAGAGTGAGACTCGCACTCTGGATCCATTACTCTCAGTGAGTGTTCATTGCTCACATTCCTCACTAAATCGCTTAACATTACCATGAGCGCCATTACTTAACTGAGGGGTTTATTTATATTTGCAATTGGCACTTGCTGTGTGGATGAAGCCCCATTACTGTGAGACTTTTGCCTAGTGAGATATCAGTTATAATTTCATAAAGGGCCTGGAAGTGCAGTGAAAATCAGTGTTTTTTTTACACATTTCGTGGTGCAGATCTGAACTCTCCTGTATCACCAAGGCTTATATCCAGCACCATGCATGTAAAATGTGGGAAATATTTGGAGCAGGAATTGTTAACAATGTTTCCTCTAAGTTGCACTACCGCAACCCAAAAGTTCCTGTGCACAATTCGGCCCAATTAACGCATGTGCAAGGCATGCAAAAGAATTGTCTGCACGCTCCAAAAGAAAAATTAAATTGGTTGCAATCTCAATATATTTGAAAAGGTCGTGTTCACTGTCAGCAGCAATGACGTCCTGTTCTAGTGCGATGGCGAGAGATACAATGATTAAAATATTTAAGATCATCTTTTGAAAATGGTCATCTTTTGAAGATCAGCTTTAGTGGTATGTCATTTTTGCTCGATTCCACATACCTGAGCCCACAGGGAACCATTGTCTCTGTGACTAATCACTTAGAAACACCCAATTAAGCAGGGCCATTGTAGCGAGTAGTTGAACAGCATCACCAGAGAGCTAAGAAACACACTGAAGTTGTTGTCTGTATTACGCCCATGCAGAGGTGTTAATATATTCATTCGTTATCTAGTCTAGCATTCAATATTTTAAAGCAATGATAGATTGGTGAAGGAATCTGATTCTAAATTGAAAATACTTTTAATTCTACTGTGATAGAAGTAATGGTTTCATTGGTGAGAATAACTGGGGGGGGGTGATAATATTGTGGTTGGAACAGTAGGAATGTGAAAATAATAGTGACTTTGAATATTGTAACACTGTTACCATTCCATAATATTGGATTGGCTGCTGTTAGCAGTTGATTGTATGTGCATTGTGATTACTACACAGGTGAACTGCAAACCATCACTTTCACATGATCTCTTTGGAGTATCTGATGTTAGTTTGGCTCACTTGGTAGAAGTTTTGCCTCTTATTGACTGTGAAGCAATTTTGGATGTCCAACTGTATTATACGAGTTGTGTCATCATCTTTCTCTTATTTCCGTTAATGGAATCCTTGTCTAAAGTGACATGCCTTGAGTGTTTCAGCTGAAATGAGATTATAGACTGGATGAGTGCAGTGATAAATGGCATGGGGATCTTGTTAAAATTATGCTGCCAATTTTCTCCCTCCCACTTTTCCTGGATGTGCTGACTGTTGCTGATTCAGTGGTCCAGTTGAGGGACACGGGCCATCTTTGTTTCCTCTTCCAAGCGCGCTCTCCAGATGTGTAAACATGGTTAGCATTGACTAACTCACTGCAAAGATATCACAAGTGCATCCAGACTATCCACACATAGACACTTTCCAACAGATAGTGATCAGGAACGAGGGGCTCTCACTTGGGGCTTGATGGAACAGAGAGGGTTAAGGAGAGAATCTAATAGGAAATCCCATCAATTATGAAAGGTACACAATGGACAGAATTTTAAGTCCCGTGGGCTAGCGCACGTCCCACTCAATCGGGCATGAAATAGTACACGATGACTTTGAGCGAATGTCCCAACGTCATCGCACACTCATGTGATATTTCGGTCAGCAGGCACACGCGAGAGTTGGCAGTGCACCCACAGACAATTAAGAGGCCTATTAAGGCCATTAATCTATTAATTAAGTGCAATCTTTTGCTGCCTGTCCAATATTGCGGTTGGCAGGTGGGCGAATTGGTCAGGCGGCCTTTGGATTTTTGAGGAAACCTCATCCACGGGTGGGATGAGGCTTCCGATATTAATTTTAAAAAATAAAAATATTTTGACAGAATTTTTGTAACCTAAATGTTCATATGAACATTTTGTGGACATTTTTTCCAGCATTTCCAAATCTTTATTTCTTGGTTTTAAATTCTTCAGCTCCCTAAGGCAGCTCTCTGCCTTCAGGGAGCTTTCATTGCACGCTCCCCTATGCCCACACAGACTTCAGCGCTCGCTGTCCTCCCGCCCCCACACCGGCAGCGTTGAGTCTTTCAGCACGCGTTTCATGTTAATTGGCCAGCCAGTGTGAAATCGCGGTCGGAAGCCGATCGTGGATGGTGGCTCATTCCCTATCCACTCTGGGCCTGCCCACTGTGCCCGCCCAATAACCTGAAAATCCTGCCCAATGAATCAGTAACAATGGAGCAGAGACTGGGGATCATCACTGGTAGATTTTTTGTAAGAGTGTTTTTTCAGAAAGGGTTATTGAGCAGAGACTGTAACATCATTTAAGTATTTGAAAAGGAAGGATATATAAGAATATACAGGAAGGGAGCTGCACATAAATTAAAGTGTAGAAACAGGCAAATCGACCCAACCTGTTCCTGCTGGTAACAAAAACAGAAATACCTGGAAAAACTCAGCAGGTCTGGCAGCATCAGCGGAGAAGAGCAAAGTTGACGTTTCGAGTCCTCATGACCCTTCAACAGAACTAAGTAGAAATAGGAAAGGGGTGAAATATAAGCTGGTTTAAGGGGGGGAAGAAGTTGGGGGGTGGGAGGGGCGTTGTTGGGACAAGCAAGCAGTGATAGGAGACCTCCCTGTCGCTTGCCATTTTAACACTCCACCCTGCTCTCATGCCCACATGTCTGTCCTTGGCTTGCTGCATTGCTCCAGTGAAGCACAATGCAAACTGCAGGAACAGCACCTCATCTTCCGACTAGGCACTTTACAGCCTCCCGGACTGAATATTGAGTTCAACAACTTTAGATCTTGAACTCCCTCCTCCATCCCCACCCCCTTTCCGTTTCTTCCCTCTCCCTTTTGTTTTTTCCAATAATTTATATAGATTTTTCTTTTCCCACCTATTTCCATTATTTTTAAATGTATTCCACCCTCTGTTTATTTTACCCCACCCCCACTAGAGCTTGCTTGTCCTGCTCTCCACTCTTAATTAGCACACTCTTTTAGATAATATCACCACCTTCAACGGCTCTTTGTTCTTTTGTCTGTGATATCTTTTGGTTATCTCCTATCACTGCTTGCTTGTCCCCACAATGCCTCCCCCCACCCCCCCTTAAACCAGCTTATATTTCACCCCTCGGAGAAGAAAAGGGTTGACGTTTCGAGTCCTCATGACCCTTCGACAGAACTTGAGTTCGAGTCCAAGAAAGAGTTGAAATATAAGCTGGTTTAAGGTGTGTGTGTGGGGGGCGGAGAGAGGGAGAGAGAGAGAGGTGGAGTGGGGGTGTGGTTGTAGGGACAAACAAGCAGTGATAGAAGCAGATCATCAAAATATGTCAACAACAATAATATAAAAGAACACATAGGTGTTAAAGTTAAAGTTGGTGATATTATCTAAACGAATGTGCTAATTAAGAATGGATGGTAGGGCACTCAAGGTATAGAAACAAAAACAAAAAAACTGCGGATGCTGGAAATCCAAAACAAAAACAGAATTACCTGGAAAAACTCAGCAGGTCTGGCAGCATCGGCGGAGAAGAAAAGAGTTGACGTTTCGAGTCATGTCGAAGGGTCATGAGGACTCGAAACGTCAACTCAAGGTATAGCTCTAGTGGGGGTGGGGAGAGCATAAAAGATGTAGAAATAAATAAAATAAATAAATAATTTTTTTTTTTCTTTTTCTCTTTTTGTAATGGAAATAGGTGGGAAAAGGAAAATCTATATAATTTATTGGGAAAAAAAGAAAAGGAAGGGGGAGACAGAAAGGGGCTGGGGATGGGGGAGGGAGCTCACAACCTAAAGTTGTTGAATTCAATATTCAGTCCGGATGGCTGTAAAGTGCCTAGTCGGAAGATGAGGTGTTGTTCCTCCAGTTTGCGTTGGGCTTCACTGGAACAATGCAGCAAGCCAAGGAGAGACATGTGGGCAAGAGAGCAGGGTGGAGTGTTAAAATGGCAAGCGACAGGGAGGTTTGGGTCATTTTTGCGGACAGACCGCAGGTGTTCTGCAAAGCGGTCGCCCAGTTTACGTTTGGTCTCTCCAGTGTAGAGGAGACCACATTGGGAGCAACGAATGCAGTAGACTAAGTTGGGGGAAATGCAAGTGAAATGCTGCTTCACTTGAAAGGAGTGTTTGGGTCCTTGGACGGTGAGGAGAGAGGAAGTGAAGGGGCAGGTATTACATCTTTTGCGTGGGCATGGGGTGGTGCCATAGGAGGGGGTTGAGGAGTAGGGGGTAATGGAGGAGTGGACCAGGGTGTCCGGGAGGGAGCGATCCCTACGGAATGCCGATAGGGGGGGTGAAAGGAAGATGTGTTTGGTGGTGGCATCATGCTGGAGTTGGCGGAAATGGCGGAGGATGATCCTTTGAATGCGGAGGCTGGTGGGGTGATAAGTGAGGACAAGGGGGACCCTATCATGTTTCTGGGAGGGAGGAGAAGGCGTGAGGGCAGATGCGCGGGAGATGGGCCGGACACGGTTGAGGGCCCTGTCAACGACCGTGGGTGGAAAACCTCGGTTAAGGAAGAAGGAGGACATGTCAGAGGAACTGTTTTTGAAGGTAGCATCATCGGAGCAGATGCGACGCAGGCGAAGGAACTGAGAGAATGGGATGCAGTCCTTACAGGAAGCGGGGTGTGAGGAGCTGTAGTCGAGATAGCTCTGGGAATCGGTGGGTTTGTAATGAATATTGGTGGACAGTCTATCACCAGAGATTGAGACAGAGAGGTCAAGGAAGGGAAGGGAAGTGTCAGAGATGGACCACGTGAAAATGATGGAGGGGTGGAGATTGGAAGCAAAATTAATAAATTTTTCCAAGTCCCGACGAGAGCATGAAGCGGCACCGAAGTAATCATCGATGTACCGGAGAAAGAGTTGTGGAAGGGGGCCGGAGTAGGACTGGAACAAGGAATGTTCCACATACCCCATAAAGAGACAGGCATAGCTGGGGCCCATGCGGGTACCCATAGCCACACCTTTTATTTGGAGGAAGTGAGAGGAGTTGAAGGAGAAATTGTTCAGCGTGAGAACAAGTTCAGCCAGACGGAGGAGAGTAGTGGTGGATGAGGATTGTTCGGGCCTCTTTTTGAGGAAGAATCTAAGGGCCCTCAGACCATCCTGGTGGGGGATGTAGGTGTAGAGGGATTGGACGTCCATGGTGAAGAGAAAGCGGTTGGGGCCAGGGAACTGGAAATTGTTGATGTGACGTAAGGTGTCAGAGGAATCACGGATGTAGGTGGGAAGAGACTGGACAAGGGGAGAGAGAAGGGAGTCAAGATAACGAGAAATGAGTTCTGTGGGGCAGGAGCAAGCTGAGATGATCGGTCTACCGGGGCAGTTCTGTTTGTGGATTTTGGGTAGGAGATAGAAGCGGGCCGTCCTAGGTTGGGCGACTATCAGGTTGGAAACTGTGGGAGGGAGATCCCCCAGGAGATGAGGTCAGTGACAGTCCTGGAAACAATGGCTTGATGTTCAGTGGTGGTGTCATGGTCCAGGGAGAGGTAGGAGGAAGTGTCTGCGAGTTGACGCTCAGCCTCCGCGAGGTAGAGGTCAGTGCGCCAGACAACAACAGCACCACCCTTGTCAGCGGGTTTGATGACAATGTCAGGGTTGGACCTGAGAGAATGGAGTGCAGTAAGTTCAGAGAGAGACAGGTTAGAATGGGTGAGAGGAGCAGAGAAATTGAGACGACTAATGTCGCGCCGACAGTTCTTAATGAAAAGATCAAGAGAAGGTAAGAATCCAGAGGGAGGGGTCCAGGTGGAGGGAGAATATTGGAGATGGGTAAAAGGATCCGTTGAACTGGGAGAGGACTCCTGCCCAAAGAAGTGAGCCCGGAGACGAAGACGGTGGAAGAAGAGTTCAGCATCATGCCGAGCCCGAAATTCATTGAGGTGAGGGCGTAAGGGTATGAAACTAAGTCCTTTGCTGAGCACTGAACGTTCAGCATCGGAGAGGGGAAGGGCAAGGGGTATAGTGAATACACGGCTGGGGTTGGGATTGGTCGATGCGGTGGGGACGGAGGGACAGGCCAGGGTGGAGGGTCCTAGATGGGTGTTGGTGTCGATGAGTTGTTGGAGCTTGCGTTCCTTAGCACTTGAGAGATAGAGAAAAAGTTTCTGGTTGAGGCGTCGGATGAGCCGAAGGATAAAATGAAACTGGGGGCACGCGCAGCTTTGAAAAAGGGTACGACGGTGCTGCTGGAGGGAGAGGTCGAGTGTGTTCATATGGCAGCGCATGGCACTGAGTGTGGATTTCAGAATGTGACGGGAACAGCAGTCCGAGAAACGTTTTATGTCCCGGAGATACCTGTAATCCTGGGTGGGTTCGAAACATGAGGGGTGGAATTTCAGTTGAAATCCACGTGGGGTAAGTCGGAGACGGAGACAGTCACTGAGAAAGGAGATGCGGCTGTGAAAGCGGGTTTTAGTAAACACCTTGTCAAACACCAGGAGGGAAATGGAAAGCAAGGAAGGTGAGCAGGGCAAAAGAGAGATACGGAAATCTTGTCGCAGAGAGGAACAGAACTTCTTCAAGGAGGTAGGCATTTCTTGAAGAGCAGTGGCAGTCAATTAAACACAGAGATAAAAACAAAAAAACTGCGGATGCTGGAACTGGCTGAACTTGTTCTCACGCTGAACAATTTCTCCTTCAACTCCTCTCACTTCCTCCAAATAAAAGGTGTGGCTATGGGTACCCGCATGGGCCCCAGCTATGCCTGTCTCTTTATGGGGTATGTGGAACATTCCTTGTTCCAGTCCTACTCCGGCCCCCTTCCACAACTCTTTCTCCAGTACATCGATGATTACTTCGGTGCCGCTTCATGCTCTCATCGGGACTTGGAAAAATTTATTAATTTTGCTTCCAATCTCCACCCCTCCATCATTTTCACGTGGTCCATCTCTGACACTTCCCTTCCCTTCCTTAACCTCTCTGTCTCAATCTCTGGTGATAGACTGTTCACCAATATCCATTACAAACCCACCGACTCCCACAGCTACCTCGACTACAGCTCCTCACACCCCGCTTCCTGTAAGGACTCCATCCCATTCTCTCAGTTCCTTCACCTCCATCGCATCTGTTCCGATGATGCTACCTTCAAAAACAGTTCCTCTGACATGTCCTCCTTCTTCCTTAACCGAAGTTTTCCACCCACGGTCGTTGACAGGGCCCTCAACCGTGTCCGGCCCATCTCCCGCGCATCTGCCCTCACGCCTTCTCCTCCCTCCCAGAAACATGATAGGGTCCCCCTTGTCCTCACTTATCACCCCACCAGCCTCCGCATTCAAAGGATCATCCTCTGCCATTTCCGCCAACTCCAGCATGATGCCACCACCAAACACATCTTCCCTTCACCCCCCCTATCGGCATTCCGTAGGGATCGCTCCCTCCGGGACACCCTGATCCACTCCTCCATCACCCCCTACTCCTCAACCCCCTCCTATGGCACCACCCCATGCCCACGCAAAAGATGCAATACCTGCCCCTTCACTTCCTCTCTCCTCACCGTCCAAGGACCCAAACACTCCTTTCAAGTGAAGCAGCATTTCACTTGCATTTCCCCCAACTTAGTCTACTGCATTCGTTGCTCCCAATGTGGTCTCCTCTACATTGGAGAGACCAAACGTAAACTGGGCGACCGCTTTGCAGAACACCTGCGGTCTGTCCGCAAAAATGACCCAAACCTCCCTGTCGCTTGCCATTTTAACACTCCACCCTGCTCTCTTGCCCACATGTCTGTCCTTGGCTTGCTGCATTGTTCCAGTGAAGCCCAACGCAAACTGGAGGAACAACACCTCATCTTCCGACTAGGCACTTTACAGCCATCCGGACTGAATATTGAATTCAACAACTTCAGGTCGTGAGCTCCCTCCCCCATCCCCACCCCCTTTCTGTTTCCCCCTTCCTTTTTTTTTCCAATAAATTATATAGATTTTCCTTTTCCCACCTATTTCCATTATAAAAAGAAAAAAAAAATTATTTATTTATTTTATTTATTTTTACATCTTTTATGCTCTCCCCACCCCCACTAGAGCTATACCTTGAGTGCCCTACCATCCATTCTTAATTAGCACATTCGTTTAGATAATATCACCAACTTTAACTTTAACACCTATGTGTTCTTTTGTATTATTGTTGTTGACATCTTTTGATGATCTGCTTCTATCACGCTTGTTTGTCCCTACAACCACACCCCCACTCCATCTCTCTCTCTCTCTCTCTCTCCGCCCCCCACACACGCACCTTTAACCCGCTTATATTTCAACTCTTTCTTGGACTCGAACTCAAGTTCTGTCGAAGGGTCATGAGGACTCGAAACGTCAACTCCTTTCTTCTCCGCCGATGCTGCCAGACCTGCTGAGTTTTTCCAGGTAATTCTGTTTTTGTTTTTGTTTTGGATTTCCAGCATCCGCAGTTTGTTTGTTTTTATATTTCACCCCTTTCCTATTTCTACTTTGTTCTGTTGAAGGGTCATGTGTACTCAAAATATCAACTTTGCTCTTCTCCGCCGATGCTGCCAGACCTGCTGAGTTTTTCCAGGTATTTCTGTTTTTGTTTTGGATTTCCAGCATCCACAGTTTTTTGTTTTTATCTCTGTTCCTGCTGGTGTTTCTCCTCGACGAGCAGAATACTAATTCCATCTACCACTCTGTTTCTATTTTCCTTCATCCCCCTTTTCTTCAGCCACCTATCTAATCTGTTCTTTAAAGCTGACATGCATTTTGTTTCAATGACTAACCAGGGAATCCTAAAGCCTTGCACCCACCATATAATCATTAACACATCACCATATAACCATTAACACATTACCATATAACCATCAACACATCACCATATAACCATCAACACATCATCATATAACCATCAGCCCATCACCATGTAACCATCAGCACACCATGATATAACCATCAGCCTAGCACTGAACCTTGGGGAAAACCACTGTCGATCATCCTCCAGTCTGAAAACAATATTTACCACGACTTGCTATTTTCAGACCTTATGTCAGTTTATCCAAATTGACGTTAACCGTCCTATTTCATAAACATCAATTTTGTTAACCAGTCTTTTAGGTAGTGTTTTGTCAAATGCTTTCTTAAAATTTATATAAACAATATCCATTGCATTCCCTTCATCAACCTTCTCTGTTGTTTCATCAAAAAATTCAATTTGATTAGGCAAGTCTGATCTGCCTTTTATGAATCCATGCTGGATACCCTTGACTAACTCAAGCCTCTCCAAGCACCTGATGATTTTTTTTCTACTTCATTATTGTTTCTCAAACCTTAACCACCGTGGATGTTAAACTGACCATCCTGTAATTACTAGGACTGTCTTTACACCCTTTCTTGAATAGGGGTGTCACAATTGCCACTCTCCAATCCTCTGTACCTCCCCCATATCCAGGGATGGTTGGGAGATTATGGAAAGCTCTTCCACAAACCCCACACCCATGTTCTTTAGCAACCTGGAACACAAGCCACCCGGAACAGGTGACTTGTCCACTCTAAGCAAGCCAGTTCTGAACAGGAGTCATATTCAACTTGAAACGTTAATTCTGTTTCTCTCTCCAGAGATGGTGCCAAACCTGCACTTTGTTTTTATTTAAGATTTCCAACATCCGCAGTATTTTGCTTTTATTTAAATATAGCCTGCCTCTTCAGGTCCTCTTGCCACTCACCCACTCACCACACCCATTACTTCCACTATCTCCGCTTCTATCAATATTTTGTCAGTTTCGCCTTACTTCATAAACACTGGTACAAAGTACACATTAAGTATTTTAGCTAGGGTTTTAACCAGGGGATGTGAGGGAGAACTTTTTTTTTACGCAATGAATAGTAATGACCTGGAGGTGCCTACAGGGGTGGTGCAAGCGGAGATGATGAATGATTTCAAGGAAATTGGATGGGCACTTGTAAGACTAAACTTACAGGGCTAAGCAGAATGGGACTGATTGTGTTGAGGTAGGAGAGCCAGCCTGGACTTGATGGGCCGAATGGCATCCTTTTGTGTTGCAATGACTCTGACTGTATGTGATTTTATAGTTGGTGTGTTAGTGAGCATATGGTGATGTGTGTTGGTGATTATATGGTGAAGTGTTGGTGAGAATATAATAACATGTTGGTGATTATATTCATGCTTTCATAACCTCTAGACCTGACAATTCCAACACCCTGCTGGCTGGTCTCCCACATTCTACCCTCTGTAGACTTGAGTTCCTCCAAAACTTTGCTACTCATGTCATCCCTTGCATCAGTCCTGCCTCCTTTTACCCCTACGTCACTAACTTACATTGGCTCCCAGTCCAGTAGTGTCTTAATTTTAAAATTCTCATCCTCGTTTGTAAATCCCTCCATGCCCTCACCCTCCCTATCTCTGCAATCTCCTCCAGCTCCACAAACTTCTGGGATATCT